>NC_135328.1:2483825-2799016 GCF_023851605.1 Tamandua tetradactyla
CAAGCGGCTGGAGGAAGAGACTGAATACCTCAACAGCCAGCTGGAAGACGCCATCCGGCTCAAGGAGATCTCAGAGCGGCAGCTGGAGGAGTCGCTGGAGGCACTGAAGACGGAGCGCGAGCAGAAGAACAGCCTGCGCAAGGAGCTCTCGCACTACATGAGCATCAACGACTCCCTGTATACCAGCCACCTGCACGTCTCCCTGGACGGCCTCAAGTTCAGCGACGACACCACCGAGCCCAACAACGACGCCGAGGCTCTGGTCAACGGCTTTGAGCACGGCGGCCTGGCCAAGCTGCCGCTGGACAACAAGGCCCCTCTGCCCAAGAAGGACAGCCTGCCGCCACCCTCCCCCAGCCTGGTCTCTGACCTCCTCAGCGAACTCAACATCTCCGAGATCCAGAAGCTGAAGCAGCAGCTGATGCAGGTGAGGATGCGGAGGTGACTGAGGGGCAGGGGGAGATGGTGGAGGGTGGGCCGGCTGGAGTGATGTCCCGGGTCACGGCGAGTTCCTCTGCAGTAAACGCAGGCCTTTTCTTCTACGGTTCAGCCTTCAGAAGTGTGTCATACCCCCAAGGCACTGGGGAAAGAGGACAGGGTGTCCCTGTCCCTGAGGGGCTGAGACTGAGAGGCAGGCCTGGGACCTCAGCTTTCTGAGACAGCATCCCCCCGAGCATGCAGTTGGGGGAGCAGAGTGGGGGGCTGCCCTGAAGAAGCGGTGTGGGTACTCGGAGCAGACCGCACGGCGTCTGGCTCCACACAGACCTGCCCCACAGCTAGCACGGCTAGTGGAGCACCTTGGCCTTGAATGCCCACGTGCTGGGCCCTGGCTGCTGGCTTTGGACAGGCTCCCTGATGTCCTACCTTAGTGGCACAGTGAAGCAGAGGGTGGTGCAGGCAGCATGCAGGGAACTCACCTGGCCCATGGTGGGGCCCAGGGTGTGCCATGGCCGCACAGCTGCTGTGTGGACGGCTCTGGGGCCTTGGGTTCCTCTGCCTCTCCCACACCTACCACTGGCACTTTCATTGGCAAGCCAGCAGGGCCCAGAATGGCTCAGGTCCCTGCTGTGGGTCCTCCAGGGAGCCCTCACCTGCCTCCCCTGCCCTGTGTCTGTGCAGGCAGAGCGAGAGAAGGTGGGCTTGCTGGCGTCGCTGCAGGACACACAGAAGCAGCTGGAGCATACGCGGGGCGCTCTGTCGGAGCAGCACGAGAAGGTGAGCCGCCTCACAGAGAACCTGAGCGCCCTGCGGCGCCTGCAGGCCGGCAAGGAGCGGCAGACTGCCCTGGACCACGAGAAGGAGCGGGACAGCCACGAGGACGGCGACTACTACGAGGTGGACATCAACGGGCCCGAGATCCTGGCCTGCAAGTACCACGTGGCTGTGGCCGAGGCGGGCGAGCTGCGGGAGCAGCTGAAGGTCCTGCGCAGCGAGCACGAGGCCCACACAGCCCAGCATGCTGAGGAGAAGCGCCGCTACGAGGCGGAGGGCCAGGCCCTCACCGAGAAGGTGTCCCTGCTGGAGAAGGCCAGCCGCCAAGACCGTGACCTGCTGGCCCGGCTGGAAAAGGAGCTGAAGAAGGTGAGCGACGTCGCCGGGGAGACGCAGGGCAGCCTGAGCGCGGCGCAGGACGAGCTGGTGACCTTCAGCGAGGAGCTGGCGAGCCTCTACCACCACGTGTGCATGTGCAACAACGAGACACCCACCCGCGTCATGCTGGACTACTACCGTGAGGGCCAGGGTGGCCCAGGCCGGGCCAGCCCCGGGGGTCGGGCCAGCCCTGAGGGCCGCGGCCGCCGTTCACCTGTCCTCCTCCCAAAGGGGCTGCTGGCCACTGAGGTGGGCAGGCCGGAGGGCGGGAGCGGAGAGAGCAGCCCCTCGCCCAGCCCCTCGCTCCCCTCGCCCCTGAGTGACCCGCGCCGGGAGCCCATGAACATCTACAACCTGATCGCCATCATCCGCGACCAGATCAAGCACCTGCAGGCGGCCGTGGACCGCACAACGGAGCTGTCGCGGCAGCGCATCGCCTCCCAGGAGCTGGGCCCCACCGTGGACAAGGACAAGGAGGCGCTGATGGAGGAAATCCTGAAGCTCAAGTCGCTGCTGAGCACCAAGCGTGAGCAGATCACCACGCTGCGCACCGTGCTGAAGGCCAACAAGCAGGCGAGTGGGCATGGGGGGGGGGGGCACCGGGGCGGGGCCGGGCCCGCTGACCAGGTGCGTTCCGCCTTTCCCCTCCATCCTCCCACCCGCTGCAAGGTGGGATTCCTGTGGGGCAGCCTGAGCCCCGCAGTCTGCTCTGAGCTTCGGCTGCCCTGCCCCTGCCTGAGCCTGGGCTGGTCAGTGAGCAGGGAGCATTGACTCTTGCTTGTGGTGATTCCTCGCGGGCAGTTCCTGCTGTTTAAACAGAGGCAGGCCTGCGAGCCTCGGCTGTATTGCCCTGGGGAGAGTGGTGCTGGGGCTCTGGGAGGGGTCCCCGAGCAAGATTGGGGGTCACATGGTCCCTATGTGCTGATCCAGAGTGTGCTTGTTAGAACTGCTGTGGCAGGCAGGTGCCTTGTGGCTTGTGCGGTAGGAGTGAGAGCAGTGAAAGTGCCCTGGAGAAAGGGTGTCTCCAGGGGGCTTCTCTGGGAGCCCTGGCACCCTCGGGGCTGCCTCCTGTGCATGTTTGAGCCCAAAGCACCTCTAGGCTGACCGCACCCCCGCAGGCCCCAGGGAGGCCCGGGCACGACTGCCCCTGTGAGCCCTCCCACCCCGTGTGCCCCGCAGACGGCCGAGGTGGCCCTGGCCAACCTGAAGAGCAAGTACGAGAACGAGAAGGCTATGGTGACCGAGACCATGATGAAGCTGCGCAATGAGCTCAAGGCGCTCAAGGAGGATGCCGCCACCTTCTCCTCGCTGCGTGCCATGTTCGCCACCAGGTAACGCCATCCTGTTGGACTGCGTGCCAGCCGGAAGGGGGTTGCCAGTGAGGGAGAGGCTGTGTGTGCCGGGACCCCGCTCCTCGGCGTCCTCTCCAGCCAGGGTGGTGCTGTGCCTGCCGTGTGGGTGAGGGAGCACAGGTGGAAGCATACGTTCCCTTGAAGGCAAGGCCAGCCTGGAAGCCTCGTTGCACAGGGCCATTTCCGCTTTTGTTATCCGTGAAAGCCCAGAGAGCCTGGCTTTGCCTCCACTTTGTAGATGGGGTGGGCTGGACTAGAGGAGCACGAGCTTTTTCCTTCCTCCTGAAGGAGTGGGGTCCTAGCAGAGGAGCAGGCTGTCCCCACCGCTGTGACTACCACAGAGGCCTGCAGGAGGCGGAGGGTGGGGGCAGCAGAGTTCCTGCCGGGCCTGGCCACGACAGGAGTTGGATGTTGGTCTGTTGCTGACAGCAAGCTCTGGCCTCTTCTCTCGAGGTGTTGGCTCGTGAGAACTCAGCCAGGAAGCCATGCATTTGGGCTTGGTTTGGCGAGATTTGGAAAGCAGCTTTATGACACCCAGCTGTGTCACTGTCCTCGCTGAGCAAGCCAGCAGCAGGGCCACAGCACGAATCCCCGGCCACTGGCTTGTCACACAGATTTCCTAGGCCCAGCAGAGACTGCATCTCCATCTCCATGCAGGGCTTGTCAGCAGCAGGGGTGCCAGGGCCGCAGCCTCTTTCCCTGTTAACCTGAGTCGGCAGCCCTTGGAGCCTGACTTCCCGGATGGAGGAGGCGCTGTGCCGGGGTCCGGGCTGGGAGGGTTTGGAACATGGCTGTGCAGTCAGGCTCACAGCTCTGACAGGGCAGCTTCTCCCAGTGCCTCTCTGGGATGTGCAGGCCAGGAGGCTAGGGAGAGGGGACTTACGGTTTGCTCACAGCTGCTCTGGGTCCCTCTGTGGGACTATCGTCTTCAGGGCCTCTTTGTCAGGCACCCCCTTTTCTCCACCCAAAGTCTGGTGGCTCCATCTTCTGGCCAGCAGCGGCCAGGCACGTACATGTGGCCCTCCCTGGATGAACAGACCACCTGCTGGGCCCTGGTCCAGCGACGGCTAACCTGCATCCGTTTTGTAGCTGAGGAAGCTGAAGCCCAGGGGTCGTGCAAGGTGGGGGCCGGGTGCTACCAGTTCTCAGTCCCTGCTGGACTTTCTCCTAAACCCAGTATGTGAGAGAAAAGAGCAGAAGATAGGGAATGTCTCAGCTGTTCTCTGGAAGCTTTCTTGTTTTCCTGGGGCTTAGGCAAGACCTTGGGAGAAGATGTCAAAATTCTTCAGCCTCTGACAACTAAATCTCACAGTTTTACAACCTATGTTATCTAAAACCCTAGCCAGTCTTTCCCAGGCTGTCTGAGCTGGGAGGCAGTTGGGACGTCCTGAGGGCATGGCTTCCTGCCTCCTGAGAGTCCGGGGACATGGCATCCCTGGGCATTTTGCAGCCCCTCATGGGGTAGCAGCAGTGTGGACCTGCAGCTAGGGGGCTGCTGTGCTGTCTACTCACCTGTGCACCGGGCACTTAGGCAGCTGAAGCAGGGTGAGGTTTTCCTTCTCCTCCAGGCCAATGTATCACAGGTTCAGCCAAGACCCAGGTGCTGTGCGCTGTTCACTGCCCCCTGGGAAAGGGCTGAGGGCTGCGTCCACGTCCGTTCCCGAGCTGTGGCTGTTGTGTCCACGCAGCTCTGCTCAGCACCGGCTGTGTGCGTGTGCTGTCCCAGGTGGGACGCACCCTGAGGCCTGGGCATGGGAGGGTGCGTTTACGGTCCTGACAGCCAGCCCTCCAGCTGCTGTGCCTGAACCGCTCCCAGGCCTTGCGGGGCTGCCCCTGCTGCCTCTTGTGCAGACCCACTGTGGTGGGCACCTCTTCAGAGAAAACCGAGACCCCGGGGGAAGCAGCGGCTTCCTAGCGAACCTCGGCCAGCTAAGTTGGCAAAGCAGGGCTCAGTTGCGGCAGACCCCACCCCACCCCCACCCCATCAACCAGGTGTTTGGATCTGCACCTCTTGAGGTCCCTAGTGTGGACTCTCACCTGCAGGCAGAGGGCTTTGCCAGCACTTCTGCTAGAAGGAATTGCCACAAGTCTCCCCGACTCCAGAAACCTCACACCCAGAGGAAGCCCTGTCAGGGCTGTTCAGTGATTCAGACAGGCCCAGACAGGCCTCACTGGAGGTCCGTTTTGCCACTATCGCCACTCTCCCCACTGCCCAGGACAGGGGAGGGCCCCAAACCCAGCCCTACCTTCACCTCCAGGCCTTCAGGTGCCCTCGATGCTGGAGAGGGGCCTCATCACCCTGCTTCCCAGAACCCGCCTGGGTCAAGTGCCAGCTCTGGGCGTGTTCCCCCTGCCCCCTGCCTCGGACCTCCCCTCCTGCCCACTCTAGACCTGCCCTCCCCGCACACCTGCCCCTGCCCCAACCTGTCCCCCCATGCGCCCTGGCCCTTCCTGTCTTGGACCTGGGCACCCCTCCACCCGTGCCCTGTGTACTTGTACCCCTCCACCCGTGCCCTGTGTCCCTGCACCCCTCCACCCGTGCCCTGTGTCCCTGCACCCCTCCACCTGTGCCCTGTGTACTTGCACCCCTCCACCCGTGCCCTGTGTCCCTGCACCCCTCCACCCGTGCCCTGTGTACTTGCACCCCTCCACCCATGCCCTGTGTCCCTGCAGGTGTGACGAGTACATCACACAGTTGGACGAGATGCAGCGGCAGCTGGCGGCTGCCGAGGACGAGAAGAAGACACTCAACTCCCTGCTGCGCATGGCCATCCAGCAGAAGCTGGCCCTGACCCAGCGGCTGGAGCTGCTCGAGCTGGACCACGAGCAGGCACGGCGTGGCCGCTCCAAGGCCACCCCCAAGGCCAAGCCCAGCCCCCCCAGTGTAAGTCACACCTGTGCCTGCACCAGTGACCGGGCCGAGGTCCCTGGGCTCACCAGCCAGGTGTTCTGCAGTGAGAAGTAGAACATCTCCTGCGACTAGGGCCGCCGGGAGCCACACGCCACAGCTAACATGCCGCCTGTCCCCTCCCACTAACCCAGCACAGAGGGGCCTGGCCACGTCTTCCTAACCAAGACTAATCCACAAAGGGAACGCTTTTACCCTGGCTGCGTGGGGGGCCGCCTGCCTGCCAGGAAACTTGGAGGGCATGTCTGCTTCTCGTGTTCCCTGCAGCACGGGAGCCTCCGGTGTGCCCAAGTGCTCCATTAGGCAGGGGTCAGATTGGGGATGGACCTCATGTCCTCACATGAGGAAAACCTCGAGGGAGGCAGCCCTGGCTCCAGCAGAGCCTGAGTTGGAAGCATGCATGTCTCTGGTGAACGTAAGGTCAGGCTGCCCCAAGCCGGTCCGTCCTGTGTTGGTGCATACACCTCTGAGGGCACTCTGCCCTGGCACTGTCCCAGAAACGGTCACTCTGTAGTAAGTCACATTCAGGACACAAGTGCAGAATTCCTCCCCTGTGCCCAGAGCAGTTCCAGGTGGCCGCACCTCCCGTTACCCAGACCTGCACAGGCGTGTCCTAGGGACTGAACACATTCACATGGCACAGGCCACTGCTGGCCGTGACCCGGAAGCCAGAACTTGGCGGTCTTAGTTTCCTGTGGTGTGATCAATTGGAAGGCACAGGCCTGGGGTTTCCTTTTTTAATGAACAAAGCTTTCCAAGTGCCTAGCCACAGCCTCTGTATTCAGTGGGCAGGCCCATCCCTTTGTTCTTGGGATCTCCCTGGGCTTTCTTGGCAGATTTCCCTGCTGTCCACCCCTCCTCATGGGGCCAGGTCCCCCACCCAGCCACTTCCTTACAGGAGACTTCCACCCCTAAAAAGCAGGGCTTTGAGAATCCACACCTGAAATCTGAGACATGCATGAGCACCTTTGAATTGAGATCACCTACCGTTGCTAGCAGGAGCCCAGCTGAGATTGGCAGGCTCAGTCCAGGGCCAGGTCCCAGGATTTCCAGATAGGAGGAATGAGGTTTTCTTTATTTAGTGCAATTTGCAGGGTGGTGAAAGGAGAAAAAGTAATGACATAAAAGGAGCACAGGCAACATTAGGGGCCTGCGAGTCTTCCGTTATCAGAGGCTTTATGGAGCCACACTAGAGCTCTGGCAGTGGGCGCCATCTGAGTTTACACTTCCTGAGGCAGAGCTTCTCCCAGTATTCCTCTCCGTTGTCTCGCAGTGGCGCCGTGATGCTGCCGTCTTTCTTTATGAGGCTGCCAGGCCCAGTACCCTGTGGAAGGGAACTTCATGTGACCTAATTACCCTCCATCTCTCCATCTTTCTTTTGGTTCTTGAGTGTTTCTTGGTCGTCACCAATCTTCAATGATCCAGACACTGCGGATAGGTCGCACCTGAGGTGTGAAGTCGTTGGGAGCTGGGGGGGACTGCTTGGGCCCCTCCATGTGGCACGCTGAGGGCCTCCAGGCTTGGGTGTCCCCCCGTGAGAAGGGGCTTTGCTGTCCCCTGCCTGCACAGTAGCACTCCCTGTCGCCCTGCCCTGCATGCTGTCTCCCGCACGCCGCCCTGCCCTCCTCGCTTCCAACCGCCGGTGCGTAGCCTCTCTCAGTACTTGTAAAGGGTCTTGACGCTTGGCAGGGCCCCTGCAGGGCCAGTTGCCCTGCTGACCACATGCAGCCGCTCTCCACCGACTAACCCACCCCACACTCACTGCGCGGCCCAGATGTGCGGGTGTCAGAGTGACAGGTCGTGACGAGCCACTGCTTCTCTAACGATATCTTGTTTTCTCCTGTTTCCAGCTGTAGAGTAGCTGCCAAGGACTCGGCCCCTGGCCCTGTCGTATCGCAGCTTCTTTCCTCGCCTCTCGTGGTGCGGTGAATGGACTGCTGACCGCCCACAGGAGGAAGGAAAGGCCACCTAAAATTCCACTTAAAACCTTCTTTGGATATGCCACTGCAATATTTTTCAAAACAGCATTCCCCGAGTGTGTGATGGGAGGAATGAAAAGCTTTAATGTTGAAAATGCCGCAAGCTGCTGCTTGACAAGACCTTGTTACAAGTGCTGAAGAATCTGCTTCAAATGGTGATCTGCACGCTTGTTTCTGAACCCACTAGAAATGCTCACCATTGGGGAATCCTTCTTTCACAGAGATTCCTTTTTTATCCGATAAACCTGTGCACTTTTGATATTTTGGTATTATATTTGCTTCTTTAATTCCTCACGTAGAGACGGTTCTCAGACGCTGTGGTTTGTGGTCATGGTTGGTTGCCTCGTCTTAGCCCTCGGCCTGTTGGTTGGATGTTGCACCGCTGTGTCCTGTTTGTCGTGTCTAGTGCTCGGCTGTTAGGAAGAGGGCTTTGACCCCGCCAGGAGCTGGGCGGCGGCTCAGCAGCCTTTTAGGTGATAGGGCGTTATGGTTCATGTTTGAAATTACGGATTTTAAATGCCATGTTCATTAAGAAATCCAGGGTATTCAGATTCTGGGGTTTTTCATATTGTATTATTATTATTCTTAGGAATAGTTCAATGTAACAAGAAGAAAACTTGACCTTTGCTCTGGTTAAAACAATAATAGGCACTTGAAAAAAAAACTGATAAATTATTGAATGAGTAGTATTACCTACAAATTCCAGAATTTTCTGGGTTTTAGGACATTGTGAGGCATGACTGATTAACAGAATTTTATACAACTGTACCAGTGAAATTCCAAATTGGAATTGTTTTGTTACTCTGGTTGTTGTGCCAAATTGTGGTACACTTAGAAAATTCTCCAGCCGTCGATTTTTAGGGTGTTTGATTTCAACGCCTTTTTGTTAGTAATCATTGCCAGTAGTGCCTTCATCATTTAAGGGGGTGTCCCAGAGTGGTTTATCCTAAAAGTGGACAGTGAAGAGCTAGTTTGTGGCCTCTGAGGCCAGCGTGCAGCAGTAAGTGGGAGGCACGTGCAGCCTCCACACCTTTACCTGGGGCTCTTTGCCGGAAGAACAGCAATTGTACAAAATTCTGTTAGTCAGTGATTCTTTACTGCGCAGATCCTTGCAAATTCAGGGGCTTAGAAAGCGAAAGCAAACACGCAACACTGAGTGTGCTTTGGGAACCAAATGGACTCTGTGGGACACACTAAGCAAGCGCTATCAAAACACGTTTGCGAGGAGCCATGACTGCGTCAGGAATGCTCTCTTTGTGCAGAGGTGGGCAAGGGTGAACCCTGGGACTCTTTGCAAATGTGAAAACAGGACATTAATATCCGCTCTTGCTTGGTATAAACTAATCACTGTTGATTTCAGGAAACAGAAGTCGCTGGAGCTCCTGAGCAAACCAGGCGAGCCTGCCCGTGCTGTTTTGCTGAGGTTCCTGTGAATGGTCAAATTGGTACTTAAGAGGAAGGATAAACGATCCTCCCGCTCCAAAAAAAAAAAAAGTACAAATTATAATAATATAAATGATAAGAGTAAGAGAATTCTGTTTCCTGGAATAAGCATTTCTTATTCCTAGTTGTAGGGACTCCTATTTTTACCTTCTGTTACAGTATTGATCCATGAGAAATGTTCTTACATTTGAGATAACTTCATCTGTATGGGGTATTTATTTGCAATGATGTCTGAGTACTGTATTTTTTCTGTGCATTACCCTAGAATGTTGGTCTTTATTTTAAGGTCATATGCATGTTTTCCTGCCAAGGAACCTTTACACAGACCCAAATAAACAAAAATATAATAATAAACAAATGCCTTCAGTTTCAGAGAAAATGAGGCAAAGCATGGAAAAGGAATAGAAAGGAGACATTAATTGGGACACAAGTATGACTTGAATGTCTTCAAAGCCAGTGCATATAGGAACAGTGGGCCTGTGTAAAGAGTCATGTGGTAGGACCAGTTAATAAAAATGAATAAAAACGACACAAGTCTTGTTCTCTGTGGCTGCTCTGACCCCCTACAGATGGCTGTGGTTCCAGCGGTGAGAAGTTTCAGTACCTGAAAAAAAAAAACAAAAAACAGCGACACAACAGTAACCCCTTCTGCTGAAGAGTCTTGGTGGTGGAAGCTGGAAGCACGCTGGTGGGGGAGCTGCGTGGGTGCAGCCCCAGGGTCCTGTGCCATCCGCATGCCCTTCATGGGGAGGTGGGACCCAGGGGGGCACAGGTGCCATCAGCACCCAGCAGGGTGGTTCTAAGAAGACAGGCTAAGATCACATTGCCACTTACGTAGATTAAAAGTATCCCTTACTATCCTCATGTGGATGGAGATGGCTCTGCCCGGTCCACCCCCACCCCCCCAAAGGGTGGTTACAGGGCTGGAAACCCCAGCCTGAGAGTTTGCTGAGGATGCGTGCCTGCAGCCCCCGGGCTGCCATGTCATCCGGGTCTGGGGAGGGCCCGGGCTTACTTGGTTTAGGTGTGCTGTGCGCTGCTCTCGGCCGGCTGCCTGTGTTGAGAAGACTTGGGAGGGCTGACAGGGACCCAGAGCCCAGCTGCCGTCCCCCTTCCTGGCAGCCCCTCCTCAAGTGTGTTGCGCCTGGGCAAGGAGACGGCTGCACGTGGGGCAGGAGGAGAGCAGCACTGGAGGCCTCCCACACGGTGCCGTGATCACGCAGCTGAAAGGCTGAGAATTATTAACTTTTTATTTTGAAACACTTTCAAATTTAACAGGACAGTTCCAGAAATAATAGAAACCACATATAGAGAATTCTGACATAGCTCTGTCCTCCCCAGATACCCAGATCCATCAGTTTTAACATTTTGCCACATTTACCAGACACCATCTATGTCTCAGTGACTGTCTATTTATAAATCTGTTTTCCGAATTGAGTGTAGGTTGTGTACATACTCGTTAACATGTATTTCTGCCATATACCTTTCTAAGAACGAGAATATTAGAGTATGTAACCGCCTTAAGTGCAGTTGTCAAGTTCAACAAATTAACATGGATACAGTTTACAGTCTATATTCCAGTTTTCCCATCTCGGCCACTCGCAAGCATACCACTCAGCGGGATAACTCACATTTACAGTATTGCAGTAGCTGCATCACTCCATTACTAGAACTTTCCCATCTCCCCTAACAGAAACCTGTGCCCATTTTTTTTTTCCAAGATAGAGTTTATTACTAGGCACGTAGTAGGTGAGTAGATGGCCTTGCAGCCCAAAACCTCTCCCCAGACTGCAGTGATTCTGATATGTGTGCTAGACAAAATGGTGGGCGGGTTTAGGATAATGAGCACGGTGGCCCTCGATGGTGTAATTGGAGGTGATCTGAGTACTGAGTTTGTGCAGATCGATTCGGTGCTTAGTCACAGAACATGTAAGATGGCGGAATGGGTCTAGGTGACGTGCAGGTGAAAGTCTGAGCTACTGCGCATGCCAGGTGGGCCCACTTTGGTTAGATCCTGTCTCGGTTATTGAGACAACTTTGGACTTGAGGTGGGTTAGTTCTGGGCTCACGCAAGACCCTTCATGAATAAACATGAGGGGCTTTGTCTTTAGTGATCACAAAATTCTAATGTTGAAAAACTGGATAACAGTACAAATGAAGGTTAGTCAAAGTTTTTACAGTCACGGGCAGAAGAGAAGGGCTGTACAATCATTATCAGAGGTCAAGGCAGCTGGGCTACAATCGAAAAATTTAAGAATTTCCCTCTGTCTGCTCTAGTATACCAGGAAGCAGAAAAGGGATATCTGTATAATGATCTAGCAATCAGAATCATCCCTTAGACCCTGATTTCCCTGCTGCAGGTTGCAGGTAGTGTGTGTGTGCCAGCAGAGCAGGGTGTGGCGGGGAAGGAAGGAACTGGAATTTGTCCACTCAGGATAAAGCGTGTGCTGACTTCTCCCCTCCCTCTGGGCTGGAGAGGAGGTGGCCCACTGTCGTAATGTTTGGATCCACTGGGAACCAACCTGAGCCCAGCAGGGTCTGGGGAATTAAGAGCCCCTCCAGAATTTGTCTCGCAGAAACAAAACCCCAAATACAGCCATCCTGGGAACTGAGATTCAGAGAATGCTAAAATGTCAGAGCTGAGGGGGAAAGTGTGGTTTCCTACTGTAATATCTGCAAGAAATTAGGTCTTTGAGAGAGGTAACTTTCCGTACCTCCCTTTCTTCACTGTTTTCCCTTGATACCTTTGTTGGGACCTGGACCTCGTGGTACTAAGGGACAACTCGTTTGGCCCCCGTGCAGCAAATTCTCAGTGAATGCTTAGCATGTGCCCGGCACAGCCGTAACATCTGCCCTGAAGCCTTCGCCTGGGTCGGTTCCAGCCTCCAGATGGGCGGAGCCCTGATGGTGGAAGCTGAGGCATGCACAGGCTTCCCATCCAACCTCTCTCGGGTCCATCCCAGCTGGGGCCAGGAGACCTGCACCTCTCGAGGCAGGTGTCTGTTGTAAGACAGCTCTGATTGTCCCATACTGATCGTAAAGTGATTTCCTTACAAACTCCTATTGTTAATTTTGTCTTCTGCAGCTCTCCAGAGAAAATATGATCCAAGAATAGCAAATAGGCTCATGGTCCATGCTCAGGCCTGCTGTCCCCAGGAGTACATGGAGGCTTGTTGGCCAGGATCCTGGAGCCTGGCTGGAAAGCCAGGTGGTGGCGGGATGCTGGGGCTCAGGAATGCCACCCCCAGGACGGCAATCCCGAGCCCTGCAGGGTGAGGGGAAATTGAGGGAAGTGATGGAGAACTGCAAATTCCATCACCAGTGGCCACAGCTCAGATGCTCAGGAGGTACCTGAGGTTTGTGGCTCCTGCACTGCCCAGAGCAGAAACAGAAGCTACCCCTGCAGCAAAGTTGTTCCCCTGCTGCCCCAGGGGCAGGGCCAGGTCCTATGGGAAGGGCCTTTCTGCTGGCCTGGTCAAAGAAGTGTCACAGCCCCTGGATGTAACAGCTCACACCCCCAAGACAGGCGTGGCCAGCAGGTGTGCCCAGCAAGGTTTACCGCGTCCACTCTGTCCAGATGCTGCCTGGACTTACGGCAGGTGGGTGTTGCTACCAGATGTCAGTGGGCTCATAACCCAAGTCCAGGTCCAGATTGGCATTCCCAAGAGGAAAGTGTGTGCTCTCGTGGGAGCTCAGTTCCCCTTTGAGGCCCTACAACTCTTCTGTCCATGTCCCCATGTCTGCCTGAGATGCTCTGGCCCACACAGCATCTTTGGGCTCAGGCTGCCGCCACCCACAGCTGTCCTGGGATCTGACCCAGCGCCTGGGCACCTGACCCCACAGAGAGCCCCTGCCTCCCTCGGACAGGTCACCTCAGGGCTCTTGGCATGGGGGAAGGGCCTCCTGCTGGAACCCGCTGTGGGAGCTCAGCCAGTGGCTGTGTCTGGCCTTGTCCTGGCCCCAGCGCACTCAAAGGCCGGGCAGCTCATCCTCCTCGCTCCTTCTCGCCCACCACGGGGCCAATCCTGACGAGGCCTTGGCTGACTGCCTGGGCCCTGCCCTTTCCCTTGCCCGGCCTGTGACCAGGCCCCGCCTCTCCCTGCCCAGTGGGCTTCTCGGCCCTCCCAAGGCCCACACCCTAGGGTCCTCCAGGAGCCGGGCCCACCTGCCAGGAGCCTGGATCCCCGAGAATGACTCCAGGCTGAGCCAGTGCCACGAGGGCAGCACACCTCTGGACGTGGTGCAGATGGTGGGCCCAGATCCAGGAAGGGCAGCCTGGGAGGGGGTCCCCCCCCCAGCTGGGGGTGCCCCGGGGTGAGTTCCCTTACCTCCCAGAAACTCAGTTTCCAGAAAAAAAATTTAATTCCCCACTAAGGTACTTGAACCTTGTAGACTGAGAGAAAAGGGTTCCTTTGTAATATGCCTGATAGTGCAAAAATGAATGAGAAGTAAAACCCATAGAGAACTGTGAAATCAAAAACAGCTCATCACCTGAGAAAAAATGTCCACCAAAATACAAACATAAAGCAGAAAAAACCCACTTGGAATGTACCCTTTAAACTGAATTAAATATTCTGAAACAATGGTTAGCTTGAAATTCAAAAACTAAGGACAAATGGACCAAAAAGTAGGGAGCAATGAAAAACAAATTGACTAAACCCAGGAAAAGAGATGGGGAGAAAAGACAAAATGTTCTTAGAAATGAAAAACCAGTGTCCAAGGGAGACTACGTTTAAAATTCAATAAGGGGCCTCCAAAAAGGTGGGGAAACAAACCAAGATAGTAAAAATGACATAAAGAAGTAAAAATGGGTTAGAAAAAGAATGGTGGAAATGGAAGAAGGCAATTTAACAGTTTCTAAAAAAAATAAAGACATGAAATGTAACTTTGAAGTCCAGTAAAACTTTCCAAGAAAAAGAACAACACCTGATTCTACATACCTAGTCTCAGTTGGCTACCTGGAAAATTGATTGACTCAGAGTGGTCACTCTAGGACATATCCAGGTAAAACAATTAGATTTCAGCCTGAAAATAAAACCTCAAGGCAAAAAGATTAAATGTCATAGCAGGACACATGAATCAGGTTTACTTCAGATTTCTCAAAACTAATACACAGTTATGCAGCAATGGAGGGAGCAACATTTTTTAAAAGTTCAATGAAATAAAATGTACACCAGGACGTTCTGTCCAGCTAATCTGACCTTCAAATATCGAAGTTACAGCAGGTGTCAGCATGTGAGGAGATGAGAATCCGGCACTCGGTGATGCTGCTTTTTTGTAGCAGCTTTATTGACTTATTCACATTCTGTACGATGGTTGTATAACCATCACCACAATCAATTGAATATTTTCATCACCCCAAGAAGAAACCATTAGTAATTACTCCCTTCCCCTCCCTCCAGCCCTGGCAGCCATTAATCTAATCCTGTCCCTATGGAGTTGCCTATTCTGGAAATTTGATATAAAAGGCATGATGTGTTGTCAATGTGCCTGCTTTCACTTAGCATAATGGTTTTAAGGATCATCCATTTTGCAGCATGTATCAAAGCTTCATTCCTTTTGTTGCCAAGTAATTGTATGGATATATCTACTTTGGGGATATTATGAATAATGTGACTATGAATATTCATAGACAATCAGCCCTTGTAGCCCCTGGGAGATGGAACTTCATCCAACCATTTGCTGACCAGAGGAGCTTCAGGAGAACTGAAGGTGAGCATTTTAAAATATACAGATGCACATCCAAGACTAAAACTAAGGTGGGGAAGAAGGTAGGACACCAATATATGAATGTGATATATTATGAAAAATATAAAGAATGCAACCAGAAATGGGTGGGAATGAGGAAAATAGAGAAAGTTCATTGTCATATAGGATCAAAATCTTCAAGTTATGGAGGAAAGAATGTCATCATTGGGCACTTGAAACTAAGTAAAATCATTAGATGTAAATCTTAATGGAACTCTGTGATGGGTATCCTTTAAATTTGATACATGTTTTAAATTTTTCATAATAAAATGAAAGAAAAACAAAAAGTATTTTAAAGTATGGATAGAGTGCACGGGTGGTTCAGTAGTAGAATGCTCACCTACCATATGGGAAACCCGGATTCAATTCTGGGTTTCTGGCCCATGCACACCATCCACCCTCCAAAAAAAGTATGGATAAAATTTGTGTGAGGGTTCTCTAGAGAAAAAGAACCAGCAGGAGAGATCTATGAGATTTATAGAGGTGTCTCATGCAACCATGGAAATGGACGAGTTCAAACTCCATAGGGCAGACTGAGAGGCTGGCAGCTCCAATGAAGGGTCTTGAACTCCACAGGAGAGGCTCCGTGGTTGAAGAAACAGTGAAAAAAAATCTCTCTTCTACCTTAAGTCTTCAGCTGATTGAATTATCTCATTTGTGGGAGATGGCTCTTAGTTAATCACAGATATAATCAACCACAGCAGCAATAAACTGACTGATGATTTAATACACCAGGCTTCAGGTTTAGCAGCCAGCCACAAAATATCCTTGCAGCAATAGTCAAGCCAGTGCTTGCCTGATAACTGGGCATCATCACCTAGCCAAGTTGACACCAGAATCTAACCATCACAGTCCATCCCTTGTCAACTTGGCAGCTATACACATCACCTTGAATGCACTTAATTTCTAAGTAGAACACAACAGCAGACATGTTTTGCCTAACAATACTCAGCTGTCCTACGTATGACCAGAAACATACTACGTCTCTCCAGAATAGGGTGCAAGTCCTTAGATAACATTCACTCTTAAACTTGATGTCCTATAACTTAAATACTATAACATGGACAAATACAGCTTATGTCATATGATGAGGGAAAAAATTGCTTATGTACAAATATAAACATAGAGCTGGAAGGAACTATTCTTACAGTCACAGTCCTCATTTCTGTAACTAGTCACGTGGCTGTAGTTCACTTCTTCCACTTCTGCCACTACCCGTTCCATGTTCCCTTTACCCTCAGCAAGCTCTTCATCTGTCCGTGGTTCTTTGCCTGGTATGGTGACCTCAACCTTCATTCCTGAAGTTTCTGGGCCATTGGTAGTCCTTCCTATGTTAAGTTGTTGCAGTTTTCCATTGACTTTAATCACTGGGCATGGTAATACTAAGAGACGCACTAGGGGATCTCCTGTACTCCAGGAAAACTCTTTACCTCCATTGTGTACTTGCAGTCCTGTTTCTTCTTGACAGGATCAGTCACCCCAGACAGTACAGTAATCCCCTTCCTTGCCTGTTGATTTAGTGACATGAGAAGCCCAAAGTGACCAGGTGGTAGTTTTAACTTCCAGTTCCATGGAATCATTGTTGTGTCTCCTGGTAGGTGCACTCCTCCTTATTGGAACTGTAGACCAGCAGAACTTAAGGTTTCGGGGACATGAAGCAAAAATTCTCCTAGTGAAACACTAGGGGTGATAGTGATTGGTGCCACTCCCATTTTCACTCCTTAATTCCTGGAACCAAAGTGGACTGATTGAGAGCATGTACAGCCGCCTGTAGAATATCACCCCATCCCTGCAAGGTATTACCTCCTAGTTGGTACCTTAATTGGGTCTTCAAGAGGCTATCCTACCATTCTGTCAATCCAGCTGCCTAATGGGGAACAATGTAAGACCAGAGAATTCCGTGAGCATATGCCCATTCCTGCACTTTATTTCCTTGATTAGGAGCAATGCTGTGTGGAATACCATGATCGTGGATAAGATGTTCTGTAAGTCCATGAATGGTAGTTTTTGCGGAAGCATTGCATACAGGGTAGGCAAACCCATATTAGGAGTATATATCTATACCAGTTAGAACAAATTACCACCCTTTCCATGATGAGAGTGGTCCAATATAATCAACCTACCACCAGGTAGTAGGCTGATCACCTCTGGGAATGGTGCCAGTATCAGAGACTGAATATGGGTCTCTGCTGCTGGCGATTGGGCACTCAGCAGTGGCCACAGCTAGGTCAGCTTTGGTGAGTGGAAGTCCATGTTGCTGAGCCCGTGCATAAACCTCCATCCCTACCATCATGCCCACTTTGTTCATGAGCCCATTGGGCAATGGCAGGAGTGGCTAAGGAAAGAGGTTGACTTGTATCCACAGAATGGGTCATTTTATCCACTTGATTATAAAACCTTCCTCTGCTGAAATCACCCTCTAGTGAGCATTCACATGGGGGACAAATATTTTCATGTTTTTTTGCCCAGCCAGAAAGGTCTATCTATATACCTCTTCCCCAGACCTCTTTGTCACCAATTTTCCAATCATGCTCCTTCCAAGTCCCTGACCATCCAGCCAAATGATTAGCAACAGCCCATGAGTCAATATACAAACATACTTCTGGCCGTTTCTCCTTCCAGGCAAAATGACCAACCAGGTGCACTGCTTGAAGTTCTGCCCACTGGGAGGATTTCCCCTCTGTCCACTTCCAGGTGGTACCTGCATATTGTGCAGAGCCATATGAAAACCATGGCTGAGTTTTCTCTTCTGCCAGCGTACTGTAAGGAACTCTCCAAGAGGCTTTATCTCTGGTCTTGGAAAGAGAAGATAATATGGCAGAAGTAGGGGACACGGGCATTTGGGCCACCTTCTGACGTAACATTTGTACCTTCAGGACCTGTTCAAGAGCCCTATTTCTTATACAATATTTCAATTTATGACGGAGTGCTTTGCATACCCAACTTTATGGCTTGTTGGATCAAACAACACCCAGCTCATGATAGGCAATTCAGGTCTCATTGTAACTTGGTAGCCCATGGTTAAGCATTTAGTCTTCATTAAGGCCCAGTAGCAGGCTAAAAGCTGTTTCTCAAAAGAAGAGTAGTTGTCTGCAGCAGATGGTAAGGCTTTGCTCCAAAATCCTAAGGGTCTGCATTGTGATTCTTCTGTGGGGGCCTGCCAAAGGCTCCAGGCAGCATCTCTATTTGCTACTGACACTTCCGGCACTGTTGGATCTGCTGGATTATATGGCCCAAGTGGCAGAGCAGTCTGTACAGCAGCCTGGACCTGTCATAGAGCTTCCTCTTGTAGTCCCCACTCAAAACTAGCAGCTTTTCTGGTCACTCAGTAAATGGGCCAGAGTAGCAGCCCAAATGAGGAATATGTTGTTGCCAAAATCCAAAGAGGCCAGCTAGGCATTATAACTTTTTTGGTGGTAGGAAGGGCCAGATGCAGCAGCTTATCCTTCACCTCAGAAGGGATAGCTTGACATGCCTCACACAACTGGACATCTAGAAACTTCACTGAGGTGGAAGACCCCTGCATTTTTGTTGGATTTATCTCCCATCCCTGACACACAAATCCCTTACCAATAGGTCTAGAGTAGTTGCTACTTCTTGCTCACTAGATCCAATCAACATGATATCATCAATATAATGGACCAGTGTGATGAAGGGGCTATGACTCTCTTTGTAATTCAAGTTAGACTTCTGTTCACTTGACCTAGAATTCTTCTGCTTATACAGCTCAAACAAGAATTTAGTAGATTGCCCATCTATTTTACTCCTACATACCCCATGATTTACTAGGCAATGCAACAAATCTCTGTGAGTCAAATTATTTTGACTCCTGCTTTGAGTATGCTGTCCATTGTGGTGGCCATGCCCACCTTGCCCATGGTAATTAAGTGCTGCCACCTGTCTTCTGTCAACTCAGGGTCTGGTCATCCCCATTGTGTTTAAGGATTCTAGCTCAGTGACAACAATTCTCACAGTAATATCTGACCTACAGTTAAGGGTGACCACAGAGCTCTGTACGGATGATGGCGCTCGTCTCACAAATTTATTTCTCAAGGTTTTTGTGAAAGACGTACTCTGGACATCCTGGGGTGTGTGAGCAAGGTCTTCCATGATAAATCTACTCTAACATTCCCATCTCTCTGAGCCTCTGGATCCCCTCATCTACATTACACCAGAGCAGTTCTGGCATTTCAGCCTCAAGTAATGTCAGATACCTTTGGATCTGTTTCAGCCAACCATCCAGACAAACTGTTAGTGCCCTTTCTGGCCCCTCAAGCTACAACACTGAATGCAGAATGTCTGCTTAGTGGGCCCATGTGAATAAATTCAGCATGATCCGACTTTATATTCCTTGCACCATTATCCCACACCCTTAATATCATTCCCACACATATTCCCCTGATTTCTGTCTACATAGATTGGAAAACTCATGCATTTCTTTTGGAGCATAGTTTGCCTCCTCATGGGTCACACTTTGTACCTCGCCTACTGGGGCCTGTTGGGACTTTAGTCTAGTGATAGATCTTGTAGAAAAGAGGGGTGGTGGGAATAGGTCAGGTTAAGAAATAGAAGTGTCTTCCAAGCCAGTTACCTCAGAGCATCCTGTTGTAGTTTCATCTGGTGAAACAGGATTAGTCACTCCAGAGAGGAGTGAGGGCTATTTCTCCAGGGGAGGTGGTTACAGGTTTAGCAGGCACCTGAAGGGTTAATCTTTTTAGGTGGAGGTTGGACGGCAGAATCTTGAGGAAATACTGGAGACCCAGACGCTCGCTCCTCAGGGCAGTCATTACAGGTTCGTCTGGCAAAGGCTCGGCAGATTCCAGGAGTTGCATTCCCCCCTCGTCATCATTATCAAGCCATGTGTACCTATCCCAAGCTTCAGGGTCCCATTCGTTTCCAATCAAAGCCCTTACTTAAACAGCAGATATCCTACAAGGTTGATATTTTAGTGTATGTTGTAAATCTACTACTCACATGATGATTCTCTGTGTCTAGTTTTAAGAGATCTCAAATCTGCAGCCACAGGAAGTGAGATTCAGAGCACAAATGAAAACCTTTGCACCTTTATACAATGCTTAAGTTGCACATTTGAAGCTTTCAGCTCATCCCTTTCCCTTGTAACTACATCTACCATATCTAACAACAACTAGCCAACATCATTATACCTCTTCCACAAAACTCCGTTAAAATATCAAAAACACTGTCACTGAGAGCCTTGCCTCATATAAGCGTACAATTAGCAGAATTTCATGGTGATATTTTAAGTATCTCTCTTGCCAACTCACCCCATTGACTGTCAGTGCCAGTTAGATTATTGGAAAGAGTCATTAGTGCCTCTGAGTCTAGTCAGAGTAAAAAAAAAAAAAAATGTTAAAGCCCATTTTTAGGGGAGACGGGGCCAAGATGGCGGCTTAGTAAGGTACACGCGTCTTAGTTCCTCCTCCAGAGCAACTACTAGGTGACCAGAAACAGTGCAGAACAGCTCCCGGGGCCACAGCAGGGACTGGACACACAGCGTACCCCAGTCTGGACTGGCTGGACCGGCTACGAGACTCCACTGCGGTGAGCTCCCCAAGCAGCGCGCGGTTCCCCGGGCCGTGGCAGCTGGTGGCCGGCGCCCCTCCCTCCCTCCTTCCCAGACCGGCTGAGAGTCTCGGAGAGGCGACTTCCCCAAGGCGCAGCAGCCGGCGACCGGTGCCCCTCCCCCACAGGCGGCTTCCTGGTCCAGCTGCGAGGCTCGGATCAGCGAGTTCCCCAAGCTGCAGCGGCCACCGGTAAGCGCCCCCCCTCCCCAACAGGCGGCTGCCCGGAGGGAGAGGAGGGAGTCTCCGACAGTGGCAGAGACTGGGTCCAACGAAATACCAATAGTGGCATTAATAAAGGAACCACAACATCTTTTGCTGGTGGGACCCTGTATTAGTTAGGGTTCTCTAGAGAAACAGAACCAACAGGGAACACTGGCAAATATAGAATTTATGAAAGTGTCTCACGTGACCGTAGGAACGCAGAGTCCAAAATCCACAGGGCAGGCTGCAAAGCCGATGACTCCAATGGATGGCCTGGACGAACTCCACAGGAGAGGCTCACCAGCCAAAGCAGGAATGCAACCTGTCTCCTCTGAGTCCTCCTTAAAAGGCTTCCCATGATTGCATTTAGCATCACTAATTGCAGAAGACACTCCCCTTTGGCTGATTACAAATGGAATCAGCTGTGGATGTAGCTGATGTGATCATAACCTAATCCTATGAAATGTCCTCATTGCAACAGACAGGCCAGCGCTTGCCCAATCAGATGAACAGGTACCACAACTTGGCCAAGTTGACACCTGTCCCTAACCATGACAGTCCACCCCTTGTCAACTTGGCACATATATATATATATATATATATATATATATATATCACCTTAGACCATACTTAATTTCCAAATGAAAACAAATAAGCACACATTTTTTCTTTTACCTGACACTACTCAACTGTCCTGCATATAACTGGAAACACATTAAATCTCTCGAGAATAGCGTGCAAATCCTTGGGCAGCATTCATTCTTAAACTTGATATCTTACAACTTAAATAGTATAACACAAACAAAACAGCATTACAGTCCTCGTTTCTGTAACTGATCACGTGGTCGAAGTTCATATTTATCACTACCTTCTTCCACTACCCATTCCATGTTCCCTTTCCCCTCAGCAAGCACTTCAGCTGGCCGTGGTTCTTTGCCTGGTGGGGTGACCCAAACTTTCATTCCTGAAGTCTCAGAGCCATTAGTGGTCCTGCCTGGATTGTGTTGTTGCAGTTTTCCTTTGATTTTAATCACAGGGCATGGTAGTACTAATAGACGCCCCAGGGGATCTCCTATATTCCAAGAAAACTCTTCTTTACCTCCATTATGTAGCTGCAGTCCTACTTCCTTCTGATAGTCAGGGTCAGTTACCCCAGACAATAATGTAATCCCCTTCTTGGTGTGTTGATCCAGAGGCATAAGTAGCCCAAAGTGGCCAGGTGGCAATCTTAACTTCCAGTTTAGTGGTATCACTGTTGTTTCTCCTGGAGAAGGCACACCCCGTTTTGGAACTAAAACCTGTAGACCAGCAGAACTCAGGGTAGCAGGGACAGGAAGCAAAAATTTTCCCAGTGGATCACTAGGAGTAATAGTGAGTGGCACCACACCCATTTCCACCCCTTGGTTCCTGGACCCATGGATCCTGGCTATGGGAGAAACAGCACCATACAGTGGACGCTGATTCAGAGCATACACAGCTTCCTGGAGAACATTACCCCAGGCTTTCAAGTTTTTGCCACCTAGTTGGCACCGTAATTGAGTTTTCAAAAGGCCATTCCATCGTTCTATCAATCCAGCAGCTTCTGGATGATGGGGAACATGGTAAGACCAGAGAATTCCATGAGCATGTGCCCATTCCCGCACTTCATTTGCTGTGAAGTGTGTTCCTTGATCCGAAGCAATGCTATGTGGAATACCATGACGATGGATAAGGCATTCTGTAAGCCCACGGATAGTAGTTTTGGCAGAAGCATTGCGTGCAGGGAAAGCAAACCCATATCCAGAGTATGTGTCTATTCCAGTTAGAACAAATCGCTGCCCCTTCCATGAAGGGAGTGGCCCAATGTAATCAACCTGCCACCATGTAGCTGGCTGGTCACCTCGGGGAATGGTGCCATATCGGGGGCTGAGTGTGGGTCTCTGCTGCTGGCAGATTGGGCACTCAGCAGTGGCTGTAGCCAGGTCAGCCTTGGTGAGTGGAAGTCCATGTTGCTGAGCCCATGCATAACCTCCATCCCTACCACCATGACCACTTTGTTCATGAGCCCATTGGGCAATAACAGGAGTTGCTGGGGAAAGAGGCTGACTGGTATCCATAGAACGGGTCATCTTATCCACTTGATTATTAAAATCTTCCTCTGCTGAAGTCACCCTCTGGTGTGCATTCACATGGGACACAAATATCTTCATGTTTTTAGCCCACTCAGAAAGGTCTATCCACATACTTCTTCCCCAGACCTGTTTGTCACCAATTTTCCAATTATGGTCTTTCCAAGTCCCTGACCATCCAGCCAAACCATTAGCAACAGCCCATGAGTCAGTATACAAACGCACCTCTGGCCAGTTTTCCTTCCAAGCAAAATGAACAACCAGGTGCACTGCTCGAAGTTCTGCCCACTGGGAGGATTTCCCCTCACCACTGTCCTTCAAGGACACCCCAGAAAGGGGTTGTAATGCTGCAGCTGTCCACTTTCGGGTGGTACCTGCATATCGTGCTGAACCATCTGTAAACCAGGCCCGAGTTTTCTCTTCCTCAGTCAATTCACTGTAAGGAACTCCCCAAGAGGCCATAGCTCTGGTCTGGGAAAGAGAAGGTAATGTGGCAGCAGGAGTGGAAACCATGGGCATTTGTGCCACTTCTTCATGTAACTTACTTGTGCCTTCAGGACCTGCTCTGGCTCTATCTCGTATATACCATTTCCACTTTACAATAGAGTGCTGCTGTGCACGCCCAACTTTATGGCTTGGTGGGTCAGACAACACCCAACTCATGATAGGCAACTCAGGTCTCATGGTAACTTGGTGGCCCATGGTTAAGCGTTCAGTCTCTACTAAGGCCCAGTAGCAGGCCAAAAGCTGTTTCTCAAAAGGAGAGTAGTTATCTGCAGCAGATGGTAAGGCTTTGCTCCAAAATCCTAAGGGTCTGCGTTGTGATTCTCCTATAGGGGCCTGCCAAAGGCTCCAGACAGCATCTCTATTTGCCACTGACACTTCCAGCACCATTGGATCTGCTGGATCATATGGCCCAAGTGGCAGAGCAGCTTGAACAGCAGCCTGGACCTGTCGCAGAGCCTCCTCTTGTTCAGGTCCCCACTCAAAATTAGCAGCTTTTCTGGTCACTCGATAAATGGGCCGGAGTAGCACACCCAAATGAGGAATATGTTGTCGCCAAAATCCAAAAAGACCCACTAGGCGTTGTGCCTCTTTTTTGGTTGTGGGAGGGGCCAGATGCAGCAATTTATCCTTCACCTTAGAAGGGATATCTCGACATGCCCCACACCACTGGACACCTAGAAATTTTACTGAGGTGGAAGGCCCCTGTATTTTGTTGGATTTATCTCCCATCCTCTGACACGCAAATGCCTTACCAGTAAATCTAGAGTAGTTGCTACTTCTTGCTCACTAGGTCCAATCAACATGATATCATCAATATAATGGACCAGTGTGATGGCTTGTGGGAGGGAGAAACGATCAAGGTCTCTGCGAACAAGATTATGACATAGGGTTGGAGAGTTGATATACCCCTGAGGTAGGACAGTGAAAGTATATTGCTGACCTTGCCAGCTGAAAGCAAACTGTTTCTGGTGGTCCTTACTAATAGCTATTGAGAAAAAAGCATTTGCCAGATCAATAGCTGCATACCAGGTACCAGGGGATGTATTGATTTGCTCAAGCAATGATACTACATCTGGAACAACAGCTGCAATTGGAGTTACCACCTGGTTGAGTTTACGATAATCCACTGTCATTCTCCAAGACCCATCTGTTTTATGCACAGGCCAAATAGGAGAGTTGAATGGGGATGTGGTGGGAATCACCACCCCTGCATCTTTCAAGTCCTTAAGAGTGGCAGTAATCTCTGCAATCCCTCCAGGAATATGGTATTGCTTTTGATTTACTATTTTGCTTGGTAGGGGCAGTTCTAGTGGCTTCCACTTGGCCTTTCCCACCATAATAGCCCTCACTGCACAAGTTAGAGAACCAACGTGGGGATTCTGCCAGCTGCTCAGTATGTCTATGCCAATTATACATTCCGGAACTGGGGAAATAACTACAGGATGGGTCCGGGGGCCCACTGGACCCACTGTGAGACGGACCTGAGCTAAAACTCCATTGATCACCTGGCCTCCATAAGCCCCCACTCTGACTGGTGGTCCAGAGTGACGTTTTGGGTCCCCTGGAATTAATGTCACTTCTGAACCAATGTCTAATAATCCCCGAAATATCTGATCATTTCCTTTTCCCCAATGCACAGTTACCCTGGTAAAAGGCCGTCGGTCTCCTTGGGGAAGACTTAGAGGAAGGTTAACAGTATAAATTTGTGGCAGTGTAACAGGTTTCTTCCCCATAGAGACCTGGCCTCCCCTTCATTCAAGGGGCTCAGGGTCTGTAAACTGTTTCAAGTCTGGAAATTGGTTAAGGGGCCGTGACTCTGTGTTTTTGTAATTCAGGTTAGACTTCTGTTCCCTTGACCTAGAACTCTTTTGTTTATACAGCTCCAACAAGAATTTAGTAGGCTGCCCTTCTATTGTATTTCTAGGCACCCCATGATTTACTAGCCAATGCCACAAATGTCTGTGTGTCATATAATTTTGATGCCTCCTTTGAGTTTGTTGTCTATTATAATACCCACGTCTACCCTGTCTTTGGTGATTAAGTGCTGCCACCTGGCTTCTGCCAACTCGGGATCCTGTCATCCCCATTGTGTTTAAGGATTCCAGCTCAGTGACAGCAGTTCCTACAGTAATATCTGACCTACAGAGAAGTGCAACCACAGAGCTCTTGAGGGATGATGGTGCTAGTCTCACAAATTTATTTCTCACTGTTCTGGTAAAAGGTGCATCCTCTGGACATTCCTGGGGTGTAGGAGCAGGCTTTGCATGATAAATCCACTCTAACATACCAATCTCTCTAAGCCTCTGGATCCCCTCATCTACATTATACCAGGGCAGTTCTGGCATTTCAACCTCAGGTAATGTTGGCCACCTTTTGATCCATGTTTCAACCAACCACCCAAACAAGCTGTTAACACCTTTTCTAACTGCTCTAGCTATAACATTGAATGCAGAATCTCTGCTTAGTGGGCCCATATCAATAAATTCAGCCTGATCCAGCCTTATATTCCTCCCACCATTATCCCACACTCTTAAAATCCATTGCCACACATATTCCCCTGATTTCTGTCTATATAAATTGGAAAACTCACACAGTTCTTTTGGAGTATAACGTACCTCCTCATGTGTGATACTTTGTACCTCACCTTTAGGGGCCTGTTGGGACTTTAGTCTAGTTATAGGTCTAGAAGAAATGAGGGGTGGTGGGGGTGGGTCATGAAAAGAATTAGAAATATCTTCCAAGCCATTTGCTTCAGGGCTTTCATTTGCAGTTTCATCTGGTGAAACAGGATTAATAACTCTAGGGCTAATCCCTTCAGGAGGAGGTTGGGTGGCCAATTCCTCAAGGCAGGCTGGAGGTGGGGTGGCTATGTCCTCAGGGCAGACTATTACAGGGTTATCTAAAGAAGGCTCAGCATGGTCTAGGGTTTCAACCTCACCCCCAAAATCATTATCAATCCATATGTCACCATCCCATTTTTCAGGGTCCCACTCCTTTCCAATCAATGCCCTCACTTTAACGGCAGACACCATGCAAGACTGAGATTTCAGTTTACGTTGTGAAGTTGCTACTCTAACAATAAGATTCTGAGTCTGATTTTCAGAGATCTCAAGTCTACGGCTACAGGAAATAAAATTTTCCTTCAGGATACTCATAGAAACCTCTACATCTTTCAGACGGCACTTAAGCTTCTTGTTTGAAGCCTTAAGCCCATCCCTTTCACCCTTTAATGTAGACAGTGTATCTAACAACAACCAACCAACATCTCTATAGCTCTTATTCCTACAAAACTCTGTAAAGGCGTCAAAAACATTATCCCCCAGAGTCTGGCTTCGTACAAGCGAAGCATTAGGAGAATCGGATGATGATATTTTGACTATCTCCTTTGCCAACTCAGTCCATGGATTGGGAGTGTCATTCTGATTAGAGGAATCAGAATCCTTAGTGTCTCTGAGCCCAGTCAGAGTAGAAAACCATTCATAAAAACCCATTTTTAAGATTCTGTTCCTTAAGAACCACTCCTGGTACCAAGATGTATTAGTTAGGGTTCTCTAGAGAAACAGAACCAACAGGGAACACTTGCAAATATAAAATTTATGAAAGTGTCTCACGTGACCGTAGGAATGCAGAGTCCAAAATCCACAGGGCAGGCTGCGAAGCCGATGACTCCAATGGATGGCCTGGACGAACTCCACAGGAGAGGCTCACCAGCCAAAGCAGGAATGCAACCTGTCTCCTCTGAGTCCTCCTTAAAAGGCTTCCCATGATTGGATTTAGCATCACTAATTGCAGAAGACACTCCCCTTTGGCTGATTACAAATGGAATCAGCTGTGGATGTAGCTGATGTGATCATAACCTAATCCTATGAAATGTCCTCATTGCAACAGACAGGCCAGCGCTTGCCCAATCAGATGAACAGGTACCACAACTTGGCCAAGTTGTCACCTGTCCCTAACCATGACAGACCCGCAGACAGACAAGCGCCACATACTGGGCAGGATAAAAAAAAAAAGAGCCCAGAGACTTCACAGGAAACTCTTTCAACCTGCTGGGTCCCACACTCAGGGAAATCTGATTAAATGTCCAGACGCCAGCAAAAAATAACAAATCACACCAGGAAAATTGAAGATATGGCCCAGTCAAAGGAACAACCAATAGTTCAAATGAGATACAGGAACTGACAACTAATTCTGAATATACGAACAGAAATGGAAAAACCTCTTCAAAAACCAAATCAATACATTGAGGGAGGACATGAAGAAGGCAAGAGATGAACAAAAAGAAGAACTGGAAAGTCTGAAAAAACAAATCACAGAACTTATGGGAATGAAAGATACAGTAGAAGAGATGAAAAAAAACAGTGGAAACCTACAATGGTAGATTTCAAGAGACAGATGTTAGAATTAGTGAACTGGAGGATGGAACATCTGAAATCCAAAAAGAAACAGAAACTATAGGGAAAAGAATGGAAAATTTTGAGCAGGGGCTCAGGGAATTGAATGATAATATGAAGTGCACAAATATACGTGTTGTGGGTGTCCCAGAAGGAGAAGAGAAGGGAAAAGGAGGACAAAAAATAATGGAAGAAATTATCACTGAAAATTTCCCAACTCTTATGAAAGACCTAAAATTACAGATCCAAGAAGTGCAGTGCACCCCAAAGAGAATAGACCCAAATAGGTGTTCTCCAAGACACTTACTAGCTAGAATGTCAGAGGTCAAAGAGAAAGAGAGGATCTTGAAAGCAGCAAGAGAAATCCATCACATACAAGGGAAACCCAATAAGACTATGTGTAGATTTCTCAGCAGAAACCATGGAGGCAAGAAGACAGTGGGATGATATATTTAAATTACTAAAAGAGAAAAACTGCCAACCAAGACTTCTATATCTAGCAAAATTGTCCTTCAAAAATGAGGGAGAAATTAAAACATTCTCAGACAAAAAGTCACTGAGAGAATTTGTGACCAAGAGACCAGCTCTGCAAGAAATACTAAAGGGAGCACTAGAGTCAGATACGAAAAGACAGAAGAGAGAGGTGTGGAGAAGAGTGTAGAAAGAAGGAAAATTAGATATGATATATATAATACAAAAGGCAAAATGGTAGAGGAAAGTATTACCCAAACAGTAATAACACTAAATGTTAATGGACTGAATTCCCCAATCAAAAGACATAGACTGGCAGAATGGATTAAAAAACAGGATCCTTCTACATGCTGTGTACAGGAAACACATCTTAGACCCAAAGATAAACATAGATTGAAAGAGAAAGGTTGGGAAAAGATATTTCATGCAAATAACAACCAGAAAAGAGCAGGAGTAGCTATACTAATATCCAACAAATTAGGCTTCAAATGTGAAACAGTTAAAACAGACAAAGAAGGATACTATGTACTAATAAAAGGAACAATTAAACAAGAAGACATAACAATCATAAATATTTACACACCGAATCAGAATGCCCCAAAATACATGAGGAATACACTACAAATACTGAAAAGGGAAATAGACACATCTACCATAATAGTTGGAGACTTCAATTCGCCACTCTCATCAATGGACAGAACATCTAGACAGAGGATCAATAAAGAAACAGAGAATTTGAATATTACAATAAATGAGCTAGACTTAACAGACATTTATAGGAGATTACACCTCACAACAGCAGGATACACCTTTTTCTCAAGTGCTCATGGATCATTCATTCTCAAAGATAGACAATATGCTGGGTCATAAAGAAAGTCTCAACAAATTTAAAAAGATTGAAATCATACACAACACTTTCTCAGATCATAAAGAAATGAAGTTGGAAATCAGTAATAGGCAGAGTGCCAGAAAATTCATAAATACATGGAGGCTCAACAACACACTCTTAAACAACCAGTGGGTCAAGGAATAAATTACAAGAAAAATTAGTAAATATCTCGAAGCCAATGAAAATGAAAACACAACATATCAAAACCTATGGGACGCAGCAAAGGCAGTGCTAAGAGGGAAGTTTATTGCCCTAAATGCCTATATCAAAAAAGAAGAAAGGGCAAAAATTCGGGAATTAACTGTCCACTTGGAAGAACTGGAGAAAGAACAGCAAACTAACCCCAAAGCAAGCAAAAGGAAAGAAATAACAAAGATCAGAGCAGAAATAAATGAAATTGAGAACATGAAAACAGTAGAGAAAATCAATAAGAACAGAATTTGGTTCTATGAGAAAACCAACAAGATTGATGGGCTCTTAGCAAGATTGACAAAAAGAAGAAGAGAGAGGATGCAAGTAAATAAGATCAGAAATGGAACAGGAGACATAACCACTGACCTCACAGAAATAAAGGAGGTAATAACAGGATACTATGAACAACTTTATGCTAATAAATACAACAATGTAGATGAAATGGACAAGTTCCTAGAAAGGCATGAACAACCAACTTTGACTCAAGATGAAATAGATGACCTCAACAAACCAATCACAAAGAAATTGAATCAGTCATTCAAAAAGCTTCCCAAAAAGAAAAGTCCAGGACCAGACGGCTTCACATGTGAATTCTACCAAACATTCCAGAAAGAATTAGTACCAACCCTGCTCAAACTCTTCAAAAAAATTGAAGTGGAGGGAAAGCTACGTAATTCATTCTATGAAGCCAACATCACCCTCATACCAAAACCAGGCAAAGATATTACAAAAAAAGAAAATTACAGACCAATCTCTCTAATGAATATAGATGCAAAAATCCTCAACAAAATTCTAGCAAATCGAATCCAGCAACACATTAAAAGAATTATACATCATGACCAAGTAGGATTCATCCCAGGTATGCAAGGGTGGTTCAACATAAGAAAATCAATTAATGTAATACACCATATCAACAAATCAAAGCACAAGAATCACATGATTATCTCAATTGATGCAGAGAAGGCATTTGAAAAGATTCAACATCCTTTCCTGTTGAAAACACTTCAAAGGATAGGAATACAAGGGAACCTCCTTAAAATGATAGAGGGAATATATGAAAAACCCACAGCTAATATCATCCTCAATGGGGAAAAATTGAAAACTTTCCCCCTAAGATCAGGAACAAGACAAGGATGTCCACTATCACCACTATTATTCAACATTGTGTTGGAGGTTCTAGCCAGAGCAATTAGACAAGAAAAAGAAATACAAAGCATCAAAATTGGAAAGGAAGGAGTAAAACTATCACTGTTTGCAGATGATATGATACTATACATCGAAAACCCGGAAAAATCCACAGCAAAACTACTAGAGCTAATAAATGAGTACAGCAAAGTAGCAGGTTACAAGATCAACATTCAAAAATCTATAGTGTTTCTATACACTAGCAATGAACAAGCTGAGGGGGAAATCAAGAAACGAATTCCATTTACAATTGCAACTAAAAGAATAAAATACTTAGGAATAAATTTAACTAAAGAGACAAAAGACCTATACAAAGAAAACTACAAAAAACTGTTAAATCACAGAAGACCTAAATAGATGGAAGGGCATACCATGTTCATGGATTGGAAGACTAAATATAGTTAAGATGTCAATTCTACCTAAATTGATTTACAGATTCAATGCAATACCAATCAAAATCCCAACTTATTTTTCAGAAATAGAAAAACCAATAAGCAAATTTATCTGGAAGGGCAGGTTGCCCCGAATTGCTAAAAGTATCTTGAGGGAAAAAAACGAAGCTAGAGGTCTCATGCTGCCTGACTTTAAGGCATATTATGAAGCCACAGTGGTCAAAACAGCATGGTACTGGCATAAAGATAGATATATCGACCAATGGAATCGAATAGAGTGCTCAGATATAGACCCTCTCATCTATGGACATTTGATCTTTGATAAGGCAGTCAAGCCAACTCACCTGGGACAGAACAGTCTCTTCAATAAATGGTGCCTAGAGAACTGGATATCCATATGCAAAAGAAAGAGGACCCGTATCTCACACCCTATACAAAAGTTAACTCAAAATGGATCAAAGATCTAAACATTAGGTCTAAGACCATAAAACAGTTAGAGGAAAATGTAGGGAGATATCTTATAAATCTTACAATTGGAGGCGGTTTTATGGACCTTACACCTAAAGCAAGAGCACTGAAGAAAGAAATAAATAAATGGGCGCTCCTCAAAATTAAACACTTTTGTGCATCAAAGAACTTCATCAAGAAAGTAGAAAGACAGCCTACACAATGGGAGACAATATTTGGAAACAACATATCAGATAAAGGTGTAGTATCCAGAATTTATAAAGAGATTGTTCAACTCAACAACAAAAAGACAGCCAATCCAATTACAAAATGGGAAACAGACTTGAACAGACACCTCTCAGAAGAGGAAATACAAATGGCCAAAAGGCACATGAAGAGATGCGTAATGTCCCTGGCCATTAGAGAAATGCAAATCAAAACCACAATGAGATATCATCTCACACCCACCAGAATGGCCATTATCAACAAAACAGAAAATGACAAGTGCTGGAGAGGATGCGGAGAAAGAGGCACACTTATCCACTGTTGGTGGGAATGTCAAATGGTGCAACCACTGTGGAAGGCAGTTTGGCGGTTCCTCAAAAAGCTGAATATAGAATTGCCATACGACCCAGCAATGCCATTGCTAGGTATCTACTCAGAGGACTTAAGGGCAAAGACACAAACGGACATTTGCACACCAATGTTTATAGCAGCATTATTTACAATTGCGACAAGATGGAAGCAGCCAAAATGTCCATCAACAGACGAGTGGCTAAACAAACTGTGGTATATACATACGATGGAATATTATGCAGCTTTAAGACAGAATAAGCTTATGAAGCATGTAATAACATGGATGGACCTAGAGAACATTATGCTGAGTGAGATTAGCCAAAAACTAAAGGACAAATACTGTATAGTTCCGCGGATGTGAACCGACATTAGTGAATAAACTTGGAATATGTCATTGGTAACAGAGACCATCAGGAGATAGAAATAGGGTAAGATAATGGGTAATTGGAGCTGAAGGGATACAGACTGTGTAACAAGAATGGATACAAAAACTCAAAAATGGACAGCACAATAATACCTAATTGTAATGTAATTATGTTAAAACACTGAATGAAGCTGCATCTGAGGTATAGTTTTTTTTATTTTTTTATTTTTTATTTATTTTTTATTTTTTCTCCCTATTATCGTTTTATTTCTTTTTCTGTTGTCTTTCTATTTCTTTTTCTAAATCGATGCAAATGTACTAAGAAATGATGAATATGCATCTATGTGATGATATTAAGAATTACTGATTGTATATGTAAAATGGAATGATTCCTAAATGTTGTTAGTTAATTTTTTTAATTAATAAAAAAAACCCATTTTTAGGGTACATAGGTGGTTCAAAGGTAGAATACTCACCTTCCATGTGGGATACCCAGGTTCAATTCCTGGACCATGTCCCCCCCGCCCCCCTCCCCCCGCAAAAAAAAAAGCACAACGATTGTTAAGATTCTGCTTCTTAAGAACCTCTCCTTATACCAAGCTGTATTAGTCAGGGTTCTCTAGGCAACACTATATTTAACCTCCTGGAATAAATAAAAGTTTTTAAAAAATAAAAACAAGGAATGGAGTACTGATATGTGTTACAACTTGGATGAACCTTGAAAACATGCTGAGTAGAAGAAACCAGACTTAAATGGCCACAGACGTATGATCCCATTTATATGAATGTTCAGAATAGGACTATCTATAGAAACGAAGTGGTGGGGGAAACAAGGTTGGGGTGCGACTGCTTAAAGGGTGTAGATTTTCCTTTAAAGGTGATGAAAATGATCTGGAATTAAATGATAGTGATGGTTGCATAACATTGTGAATGATTGAAAACTACTAAATAGCTCAAAAGTCAATTCTGTAGAATAAAGAGAAAAATTACACCAACCTCAAAAAAACACTAAAATTCATCAGAAAAAGAACACAATAAGCCAAAGTGGAAGGGGAAAAAATGATAAATTCAGAAAATGAAGCAAAGAATAGAAAAACAGTATATTAAAAAATTTTTAAAAATTCAGATTCTTGAAAAAATAAATAAAACACTAGGTAATAAAAGAAAAATAAGGGGAAAAGCATGCATATACAGAATTATGCCATGCCAGAATAAGAGATGTCAAGTAGGAAACTATTAAACAGAGAAATTTTAAAACTTACACTCGATTCATTGGCCTAGAGCTGTTCTCCAAACTCATTGTATGGATTAACTTTGAAGGAGAGAACTTGCAAAGTCAAACAAAATACTGGGAAAGGTGTTTTTGTTTGTTGGTTTGGTTTTGGTTAGCTCCTGGCTTAAATATTCTTAAAGAGCTAAAGAAAATATGAACAAAGAAGTAAAGAAAAGAGTGATGCCATCAGTATGGCAACATAACATAGACCCTGAAGTCTCCTCTCAGAATCTAACAAAAGGACAAATCCTACTGGCTTGGATCTCTGGAGGACAATAGAAACTGGAGAAGGACACCACAAACACTGAATGAAAGAAAAGGATAAATATACTGCCAAATCAGGAGATTTCTGTCCTGGAACCACCAGTCCACATCCCTCCCCCTCATTTGGTCCCATGCAGCTTGGGAACGGCACAGAGGCAGCATGGCCTGCAACTCTCCAGCCGTGGACACAGACTGTAGGGCCACTCAGTCAGGACCCCACACAGCACCAGGCACAGAGAGGGAAGTCTGCAGAGACCCGCGTGGAACACAAGCCACCGCGGAGTGCCTCATGTAGATGTGCCCCCAGGGAATGTTGGCAGGGGGGCACACACTTGACTGAGACTCTGCTGGACAACTTAAACACAAAATTGACCTTTCTGGGTTGAACCTGTCTGGCTCCCTGGGTCAGGACACCCTAATGGGGAAGAAATCAGAGGCAGAAAAACCTCATGGAAAAATAAAAAAGAGTAGGGGGCTAAACTGCTGTAGAATAGAATATGTTCCAGAACTGGAAGGTGTAGTGAAAAGGGGGCACTGAGAGTGGCTTCCAGGAAGATGACAGAGTAGGGTGGGCTGACTCCATCCAAGCCCATTGGAACAACAAGAATAGGGTCCAAAACAAGAACCACCATTGGGACTGCAGTTGACCAGAGACACTGGGACGAAGAGAGAGGGGTGAGCATCCTCAGCTGAGAGTGGTGGCACGTGGGGAGGTGCAGGTCCCCACGGAGTGACATGTTCCTGCACACTAGCCAGCTCCTGCAGCAGGCTTCGGAGGTCTCCCCTCATGGCCCCATAGCCAGGAGCCTCCATGGGGAGCCCTGGGGGTGGCAGGCTTGCATCTGCAGTGCGCAGGGACCATTGGGTCAGTGCACAGTGCCTCTTCCCACCCTGAGGTGGGCTGCCATGGGTGCTTGGTTTTGGCAGAGACTAGGAGGAGGGGGACAAGGAGCAGAGCCAACCCAGTGGCTGGCTGGCAAGGGAGGCTTGTGGAGTCCTGGACCCACTTCTCTTTATGCCCGGAAACCCGCAGAACTCAGGCATGCACTGATGAAAAGGCAGGGCCAAGGAGGCCAGTGAAGCCGTGCACTGCCATCCTTTTTTCCTGCTGCTGCATGGGCCAGGAGTCTACCACTGAACCACCTGTGCACACTTTTCTGTCTAGTCTTTCACAGACCCTCAACAATTTTTTTCTTTTTCTTTCTTTCTTTCTTTCTTTTTTTTTTTTTTTTGGTGCATGGGCCAAGAGTCAAACCTGGTTCTGCATAACAGGTGGTGTTCTGCTGCTGAATCACCCATACATCTTTTCTGCCTAGATTTTAGTAGACCCCCAAGTAGAACTGCAATGCCTCCACAAGATCTGGGCCTTGCTGTGGTGGGAACTACTGACAAACCAAGCGCCAGAAGGGACTTTCAATGCATACCCAAGTAAACACAAAACTTTAGATGAAGGAAACCAACTTGCAAACAAACCTTGTTAAGATAATCAAATGACCTGAATGCAACAGAAAAATTACAAAACACATGAAAATCCAGGCAGAAATGGCAAGCTAGATGACCAAATCAAAACACCTTCAGGGACACAGAATATGGAACAACTACTCAAGAATATTTTTAAAGAAATGAAGGATATCAGGAAGACCACAGAATTGCATAAAGAAGAATTTGAAAGATTAAATAGAAAAATAGCAGACCTCACAGAGATGAAAGATACTGTAGACCAAATTAAAAATAGGCTAGAAAAAAAAATACTAGAGACACATACGCAGCAGATTTGAAGAGGCAGAAGAAAGAATAAGTGAAAGAAAAGACAACACTTGACGTTAGGTGCACAACAGAACAAATGACAAGAAAGGTAGAAACAATGAAACTGGGTCACAGGGAAATAATGGACAATAAAAGGCACACAAATGTAGGAGTTATTGGTGTCCCAAGATGGAGAAGAGAAGAGTAAAGGGATAGGAAAGTTAGTTGAAGAGATAATTGGAGAAAACTTCCCAACCTTTATAAAAGACATAAATATGCAAATTAAAGATGCCCAATGAACCCCAAATAGAATAAATCCAAATAGACCTACTCCAAAGACATATACTAATCAGACTGTCAAATGTTGAAGACCTGTAGAAAGTCCTGGAAGCAGCAAGAGAAAAGCAATCTCCTACATATAAGGTGTTCTAGTTTGCTAGCTCCTGGAATGCAATATACCAGAAACAGAACAGCTTTTAAAAACGGAGTTTAATAATTTTCAAGTTAACAGCTTTTAGGCCACGGAAATGTCCCAATTAAAGAAAGTCAATGGAAATGACCAATCTAAGGCATCCAGGGAAAGACACCTTGGTTCAAGAAGGCTGATGAAGTTCAGGGTTTTCTCTCTCAAGTGAGAAGGCACATGGCAAACACAGAGTTTCTCTCTCGGCTGGAAGGGCGCATGGTGAACACGGCGTCATCTGCAAGCTTCCTCTCCTGGCTTCCTGTTTCATGAAGCTCCCCGGGAGGTGTTTCCCTTCTTCACCTCCAAAGTTCACTGGCTGGTGGACTCTCTGCTTCTCCTGGCTGCATCGTTCTGCTCTCTCAGAATCTCCCACATTCTCCAAAATGTGTCCTCTTTTATAGGACTCCAGTCAAGACCCATCCGAAAGGGTGGAGACGCGTCTCTACCTAATCCAGTTTAACAACTACTCTTGATTAAATAACATCTCCAGGGAGATGATCTAATTATAGTTTCACACACACAGTGCTGAATAGAAATTAGAAGAAGCAGCTGCCTTCACAAAATGGAATTAGGATTAAAACATGGCTTTTCTAGGGTCCATACATCCTTTCAAACTGGTACATAAGGGAAACCACATCAGACTGAGTTTGGACAACTGAGTAGGTACCGTGGAGGTGAGAAGGCAGTGGTGTGATATATTTAAGTTCCTGAATGAGAAGGGCTTCCAGCCAAGCATTCTTTATCCAGCCGGGATGTCCTTTAAGGTTCATGGAGAAATTAATATCTTCAAAGACAAAGACTAAGAGAACTAGTCAACAAAAGACTTGACCTACAAGAAATACTGAAGGGAGTGCTGCCAGCTGAAAAAAAGAAGGGAGAGGGAGGTTTGGAGGAGGGCACAGAATTGAAGCGTACCTATAAGGTTACTTAAAGGATAAAAAGAGAGAGAAGGAAAAGAATATATATATCTAACAAAAACTAAAGGATAAAATGGTAAATTCAGGAACTGCTTTTGCAGTTATGACTTTGAGTGTTAATGGACTAGGCTAACCAATTAAAGGACACAGATTGGCAGAATGGATTAGAACTCTGATCCATCTATATGCTGTTTATAAGAGACATTTTAGACCCAAGGATACAAATAGATTGAAAGTGAAGTGATGGCAAAAGATATTTTATACAATCTGTAATTTAAAAAAAAGCAGGAGTAGCTATGCTCATATCAGATAAAATAGACTTTAAATGTAAAGACATTATAAGAGACAAGGACACTACATTTTAATGAAAGGGACAATTCGCCCAGAAGAAATAACAATCTTAAATGTTTATGCCCCACTTAAGGAATTCCAAAGTACATGGCAAAGCTGAAGGGAGCTTTAAAAGTTTCAACAATCATAGCAGGAGACTTCGATATACCACTCCCTCCATAGATAGAACAACCAGACAGATGACCAACAAGAAAGCAGAGGAGTTAAACAATATGATAAATCAATTAGACCCAATAAACGTATGTAGACTGTTACATCCTAAAATACTAGTGTTCATGAAAGTTTTCCAGGATAGATCATATGCTGGGACACAAAGCAGGTCTTTATAAATTTATAATATTGAAATTATCCAAAGCACTTTCTCTAACCACAAAGGAATGAAGCTGCAAATTAATAACCATGAAAGAGTGAGAACTTTCACACATACATGCAGATTAAACAACACAATTTTAAATAATCTGTGGGTCAGAGAAGAACTTGCCAGAGAAATTGGTAAATATTGGGAGATGAATGAAAATGAGAACACAGTCTATCAGAACTTTCAGCATGTGGCGAAGGCAGTGTGGAGAGGGAAATGTATTGCCCTAAATGTTTATATTAAAAAAGATGAATGGCGGGGGGGCGGGCTGGGTGTGGGTGGGGCTGGGTCTGAGTGAGCTCCTGCAGCCCGGATGCTCAGCAGTCCACGGCATTCATGGCATATGTGGACAGAGAGGCCAGGACAAGGGGGAGAGCCACGCAGCGGCACCTGCACTAGCTGCTCCCGCCCTGGAGGCCATGGTGCAGGGCGCACAGGGATCCTGCAGGCCTACGCGCGCTTAGGGCTTAGGACCGGGAAGGTGCAGCTCTCAGCCCCATAGCCCAAGGATTTTCCCCTTGGACGCTTGGGAATCACCAAGCTTGGGAATCTGCTGAGGTGGGCAGCCCCGGGGTCTGGGGGCCTACAGCCCACACGGAGACGACTGCACTGATTTCACCCTGTTTGGACCCTGCCCATCTGGCTGTGCAACCAGGGAAAGCCGACTTGAGGGGAGGAGGAGAGCTGAGACCCCCGTCTGCTGGGAGGACAGGGGAAGTGCACTCCGGCAAAGTGCTGGTGTCCTCCTTCCTGTGCAGCGTATTTCCGAACACTGCTGCATCTCTTGCACGAGGCCTTGATCTGGCTGAGAACACTCATAAACCAAGTGCCAAGGAAGACCTTCACCGCATACCCAAGCAACCAGAAATCTTAGGCAAGTGAGGGAAATCAGTGTTCAAAATAACCAAAAGCCAAAAAATCAGCAGAAAATCACAAAGCACGTGAAGACGCAAGAAGGTATGGCCAAGGTGAATGACCAATTAAAAAGTCAGAGGTGACGCAGAATTTGGAACAACTAACGAAAGAAGCAAACACCAAAAAATCTCCAAAAGAAACTTCAGTGGGTTGGCTAAAGACATAAAAGTTATCGAGAAGACACTAGGATAGTATAAAGAAGAATTTGAAAGAATATACAGAAAAACAGCAGATCTCATGGAAATGAAAGATACTGCAGTCAAGTGAAGCTATTAAGTAGCACACGGGCTGCCCTGGGAGATGGGTCACATTCCTTCACGATGAAAAGTCTTACAGCCAACCCTGCTTTTCCCAAAGGGAGAAGGTCTTCCCTCATTAACCTGGAATTTGTGGTACAACCTGCAGCTTTGAGTTGATGTTTACTTTTTAATTACATTAAAAAGAATAATCAGAAAGCCAGTAATTTATACAAAAAAAGTTTGATCTTTTAGCCGTAGCCATTTGTACAAAAAGCTAATGGTTATTATTCCTAAATTTTCAAAAGACCTTCTATAGAAAAAAAGCTGTCAGTTACTACATGTATATATAAACTGCATTTATTTAGGAATACCTAATTTTTACCTAAATTGCCCCCTTTCCTCTCATCTAAAATGTAGATTTTATGTTGGTAAAGAAGTACTTGACTTTCACTAACTCTGTATAATTTGTTGTGCCCTGTATAACATTAATCTAATGAATTTAATGGCACCTGTATTTTATTTTCATTATACTCACGATCTCTTTAAAGGTAGCAATGTTTTCAGCTGTGATTACAAAGAATGTGCCTTAAATCCTCCACTCTAGACCCAGAATTTGGGAAACTATATCATTAAATGAGTTGTGACAGCTTCGTGGCCCTTTGCATTTGACTCACGGGAGAAAGACTGATCTTGAGAGCCTGCCGCCCTTACAATAGGGCCTAATGTGTGGCAACCCCAGGGTCACCGAAAATAAAGTCAGTGGAAAGGTATATTCCCTTTAATGTTATTTTATAAGGAAAACAGTTCTGGTAGCCTGGTAGCACTGAGTGAGTACAGCAGTTCCTCATCAACCTCATAACTACAGCAGCCTATAAAGGTGTTATTCCCCTGAGGCCGAGCAGGCCTTTTTCCGCTGGTTTTCTTTGTGGTATTAAGTTGAAAGGGGAGGCTGTTTTATATTTCTGCATGTAAATATTTCCATTCTTTTTTATCTTTGACCCATCTTTCCTAAGAGTCGATGTAGAAAATAATTCACTAGCATAATGCATTATTGGATGTTTGCATGGTAATATTAATTTGGGTGCTTTTAGCCTTTTACCTAGCATTAGTGAGGCTCAATAATTATAAAGGACTGTATTCAGTCTAGTAAATAAGAAAATCTATTAGCTTAATGAAGGTTATTTATATGCTGTCACACCAGAGAGCCGTGCCAGAGAAATTAATTGTATTTACCAATCGTACTTTTTTCCTTTGGCTGTGAAGTAAATTGGATAAGACTGTTTTATTCTAAATTCCAGAAGAACCTGGGAAAAGGTTGACATTGGTACTACTCATACTGTAAAAACATTACTAAATTGGTTAATTGTTCTGTGCACACTGATATTTAAGAGAATCCTTTCACTAATGTAGTGGTGGCCATTAATGTGTTATTGAAATAACATTAACCACAACAATCACGTATAGACCTGTGTGCCTGCAATTGAAGATTTTTGCACTTCTGAATCTACTTTGTATTCATGAAAAACAAAAACATAGTGGGGGAAATGTTTAGAATCACTAGTACTTTAACTTTTTATAAAGTTTGGGGCTTGAAGGTATCAACAAAGGATACTGAAAATATATTCCTTTCACTTCGTTAAAACTGCTTTTTTATGATATAATTTCTTAATTTTCTGTATTTGAAATCTTGTGAATTAGGAATATCTATAGATATAGATACTTTAAAATTAGTGGTAACAATGTAATTCAGTAACATTATTCAATAATTGTATTTCAGGGCAAGTATGTTTATTGAATCAAATATGTATATTATCTTATAATGATAAGTGCTCAAAAAGTATATTTAAGCTACTTCAGTTCTAAAACCTTCTTCTCTTTCCCCAGGAAACAGAAAAGTATTTGATCTTATGTTAACTAACCAACCTTCTTTGTGAATGTTGCCTAATCAAATATTGTGCCTTATTTTATTCAAAATGATTTGATGGAATCTGGCTCTATTTTGGAAAACTAAAAGCATTTTAATTTTAATTGAGAAGCATTTGCTTTTAAGTTCTAAAATCGTGGTGTTTCTAAGTGTATTGTCTGTTTTCTTAAATTAAAAAATGCAAAACTAAAATTCTTAAAAAAGATGAATGAGCAAAAAACAACGACTTAACTGCTAATCTGGAGAAATTAGAGAAAAACTAACATCAAAGCAAATAGAAGGAGAGAAATAGTAAAGATTAAAGCAGAAAGAAAAATGAACTGGAGAACAACAACAAAAAAAAATAGAAAAAATTAACAAAACCAAAAGCTGATATTTTGAGAAAATCAATAAATGAGGGACCCCTAGCTAGGCTGACAATGGAAAAAATAGAGAAAACACAAATAAATAAAATCATAAATGGGGGGGGTGTTACCATGGATTCTGAAGAAATTTTTTTTAATCATGAGAGGATACTATGAACAACTATATACCAACAAACTAGACAACTTAAAATGAAATGGACAAATTCCTAGAAACAAACCTAATATGACTGAAAATGGGAGATCTCAACAAACCAACTACAAGTAAAGGGATTCAATCAGTCATCAAAAAACTTCCTACAAAGAAAAGTCCAGGATCAGACGACTTCACAGGGGAATTTAATCAAACATTCCCAAAAGAACTAACATTAATACTGCTCAAACTATTCCAAAAAGTTAAGGAAAAAGGAGCACTACCTAATTCATTTTATGAAGCTAACATCACTCTAATACCAAAACTGAATAAAGATGGCACAGGAAAGGAAAACTGCAGACCAATCTCCCTAATGAACATAGACGCAAAAATTCTCAACAAGATACTGGCAAATCAAATCCAACAACACATTAAAAGAATCATGACCAAGTGGGATTTATAACAGGAATGCAAGGATGGTTCAATACAAGAAAATCAATCAACATAAGACAGCACATTAACAAATTGAAAGGGAAAAAATACATGATCATATCAATTGATGCTCAAAAGCATTTGACAAAATTCAGCATCCTTTTTTGATAAAAACGCTCCAGTTGGGAGTAATCAAAGAAAACTTCCTCAATATCAAAAAAAGCATATATGAAAAACCCATAGCCAGCATCATACTTAATAGTGAGGGATTGAACACATTCCCCCAAAGATTGGGAATGAGACAAGGAAGCCCATTGTCACAACTGTTATTCAGCATTGTACTAGAAGTCCTAGCTAGACCAATCAGGAAGGAGAAAGAAATAAAAGGCATCCAAATAGGAAAGGAAGAAGTAGAACATTCATTATTTGCAGATAACATGATCCTGTACTTGGAAAACTGTGAGAAATCTATGACAGAGCTACTTGAGCTAATAAACAAATTCAGCAAAGTAGTAAGATACAAGATTAATGTACAAAAATCACTAAGGCTTCTATACACATGTGTTCTAGATTGCAAGCTGCTGGAATGCAATAATAGAAACTGAAAGGCTTCTAAAAAGGGGAATTTATTAAGTTGCAAGTTTACATGTTCTAAGGCTGTGAAAGTGTCCAAATTAAAGCAAGTCTATAGAAATGTCCAATCTAAGGCATCCAAGGAAAGATACCTTGGTTCAAGAAGGCCGATGACATTCAGGGTTTTTCTCTCAACTGGAAAGGCACATGGTGAACATGGTGACATCTGCTAGCTTTCTCTCCAGGCTTCTTGTTTCATGAAGCTCCTCCAGGGGCGTTTTCCATCTTTATCTCCAAAGGTCTCTGGCTTTATGGGCTCTAAAGCTGTTTCCAAAATGGCACCTTCTTAAAAGGTTCTAGTAAGCAAACCACACCTTGAATGGTGGAGACATCTCCATGGAAACCATCTAATTGCAAGTTACCACCCACAATTGGGTGGTCATAATTCCATGGAATTAATAAAAAAAGATTCCACCCAGCAATATTGAATTAGGATTAAAGGACATGGTTTTTCTGGGGTATGCAACAGATTCAAACCAGCACAACAGGTAATGACTAATTGAGGAGACAATTAAGAAAAAAATCCATTCAGAACAGCATCCAAAAGAATCAAGTATCTAGGAATAACCTTAACCAGGATGTCAAAGACTTGTACACAGAAAACTACAAAACATTGCTTAAAGAAATCAAAGAAGACCTTCATAAATGGAAAGATATTTTGTGCTCATGGATAGGAAGGTTGAATGTCAATAAGATGTCAGTTCTACTGAAACTGATCTATAGATTCAATGCAATATTAATCAGAATTCCAACAACCTACTTTGAAGAAAAGCTAGTTACCAAATTTATTTGGAAAGGAAAGAGACCTTGAACAGCTAAGGATATCCTAAAAAAGAAGAGTGAAGTGGGAGGACTAACACTTCCTGACTTTAAAGCTTACTATAAAGCCACAGTTGTCAAAACAGCATGGCACTGGCACAAAGATGGAAGTATTGACCAATGGAATCGAATCAAGAGTACAAAGATATACCATCAAATATATGGTCAGTTGATCTTTAATAAGGCCTGAAATCCACTGAGCTGAGCTTGAAGAGTCTTTTCAATAAATGAGCATGGGAGAACTGGATATCAATAACCAAAGGAATGAAAGAGGACTCCTACCTTACACCCTATAGAAAAATTAATTCAAAATGGATTAAAACCTAAATATAAGAGCCAGTACTAAAACTCATAGAAGAAAATATAAGGAAACAACTTCAAAATCTAGTAATAGAAGGAAGATTCTTAAACTTTGCAAGTACAAACAATGAAAGAAAAAATAGTGCCAGTTTGAAACTGTTATGTACCCCAGAAAATCCTGACCCAATCAGTCATTTCTTTAATCCTGATTCAACATTGTAGGGTGGGAACCTTTTGATTAAGTTATCTCCATAGAGATGTGACATGGCCAATTGTGGGTGTGACCTTTTGATTAGATGGAGATTTGGCTCCACCCATTCTAGGTAGATCTTGATTAGTTTACTAGAGTCCTTTAAGAGGGGAAACATTTTGGCGAGAGTTCAGAGCAGATGCAGACACGTGGAGAGCAATTGCTTCAGAGCCAACAGAGAAAATGAGATGCTTGGAGTGCTGACAGAGAGAGCAGATGCCTAGACTCGGAAGAGCCCAGGAGATGTCACCATGTGCCTTCCCATGAGATGTTAAGTAAGCCAGAACCAAGTTTTGTGTCCTGGAGGAACTAAGGGAAGGCCCACAGACACTTAGAGAGGAAACCACAGGCATCAGAAGCTGGAAGCAACGGAACCAGGAACAAGGACCAGCAGATGCCAGCCATGTGCCTTCCCAGCTGACAGAGGTGTTCTGGATGGCATCAGCCTTTCTTTTATTTATTTTTCAATCCACTCAAATTTATTTTAAGATTTGCTTCCCCTATTATTTATTTTTAATCCATGTTTTTTTACTCATCTGTCCATACTGTAGATAAAAGGAGCATCGGACACAAGGTTTTCACAATCACACAGTCACTTTGTGAAAGCTATATCATTATACAATCATCCTCAAGAAACATGGCTACTGGGACACAGCTCCACAGTTTGGGGTACTTCCCTCTAGCCTCTCTAATATGCCTTAAACTGAAAAAGGGATATCTATATAATGTGTAAGAATAACCTCCAGGATAACTTCTAGATTCTGTTTGAAATCTCTCAGCCACTGACACTTTATTGTGTCTCATTTGTCTCTTCCCCCTTGCAGTCGGGAAGGTTTTCCCAATCCCTGATGCTGAGTTCCAGCTCATTCTAGGATTTCTGTCCCATGTTGCCAGGGAGGTTTACACCCCTGGAAGTCATCTCCCACATAGAGAGTGGGAGGGCAGTGAGTTTGCTTATTGTGTCAGCTTAGAGAGAGGCCACATCTGAGCAACAAAAGAGGTTCTCTGGGGGTGACCCTTAGGCCTAATTTTAGGTAGGCTTAGCCTATCCTTTGTGGGGATAAGTTTCTTGTGAACAAACCCCAAGACTGAGGCCTCGGCCTATTGATTTGGTTATCCCCTCTACTTGCGAGAATATCAGGCCTTCTTCTCCAAATGGGGAAGTTGAATTTTCCCCCTTTCTCACCATTTCCCCAAGGAGACTTGGCAAATACTTCTTTATTTGCTGTTCAAATCACTCTGAGATTTATCGGGGCATCACACTAATCTGGATAAACCTACAAAATCTCATGCCCTTTTCAAGGTTCCATGTATTTATGGTGCTCAATTAACCTGTCCATATATATTACATTAGGAAATGCACTAGTCAAAATATAAATTTTGTGCCAAATAAACATTTTTGCTTTAGTCTCACACATAAGTTAAAGTTTTAAAATATGAATGATCATGTTTTCAACACCCTGCAATATTGACATTCCTTTGTTCTTCCTCATGCAAAAACATTTTTGAATTTGTACATTTAGTCACTATCATTACGCTAGGCATTCCTAGATTATACCATCTCAGTCTTTCTCATCTATTTTCCTTCTGGTTTCATATGTGCCCCCAGACCTCCTTCCTCTATCATTCTCACATTCAGCTTCATTCAGTGTACTTACATTATTGTGCTACAATCAGGTAGTCTTGTGCTATCCATTTCTGAATTTTTACAATCAGTCCTGTTGCACAATCTGCACCCCTTCAGCTCCAATTACCCAATATCTACCCTATTTCTGTCTCCTGATGACCTCTGTTCTTAACTGAAATTCTCCAAGTTCATTCATTAGTGTTAGTTTGTATCAGTGCGACCATACAGTATTTGTCCTTTTGTTTCTGGCTAATCTCACTCAGTATAATGTCCTCAAGGTCCGTCCACATTGTTACATGCTTCTTTACCTTTTTCTGTCTTACAGCTGCATAGTATTCCATCATATATTTATGCCACAGCTTGTTTAGCCACTCGTCTGTTGATGGACATTTGGGCTGTTCCCATCTCTTGACCATTGTAAATAATGTTGCTATAAACATTGGTGTGCAAATGTCTGTTTGTGTCTTGGCCCTCATGTTCTCTGAGTAGATACCTAGCAATGGTATTGCTGGTTCATATGGCAATTCTGTACTTAGCTTCCAGAGGAACAGCCAACTGCCTTCCACAGTGGTTGTACCATTTTCCATTCCCATCAACAGTAAGTGTGCCTCTTTTTCCACATCTTCTCCAGCACTTGTTGTTTTCTGTTTTATTGATAATGACATTCTGGTGGGTGTGAGATGATATCTCATTGTGGTTTTGATTTGCATTTCCCTAATAGCCAGGGAAGTTGACATCTTTTCATGTGCCTTTGGCCATTTGCATTTCCGCTTCTGAGAAATATCTGTTCATGTCTTTTGCCCATTTTATGATTGGGTTGTTTGTCTTTTTGTTGTTGAATTGAACAATCTCTTTATATATTCTGGACACTAGACCCTTATCTGATATGTTATTTCCAAATATTGTCTCCCATTGTGTAGGCTATCTTTTTACTTTCTTGACAAAGTTCTTTGATGCACAAAGTGTTTAATTTTGAGGAATTCCCATTTATCTATTTCTTTCTTCAATGCTCGTGCTTTGAGTGTAAGATCTAGCAAACTACCTCCTATTATAAAATTTATAAGATATTTCCCTACATTTTCTTATAAAAGTTTTATGGTCTTAGATCTAATGTTTAAGTCTGAATACCCACGTACAAAAGAATAAAAGAGGATCCATATCTCCCACCCTATACAAAAATTAACTTAAAACAGATCAAAGGCATCAGCCTTTCTTGAGTGAAGGTAAGTTCTTATTGGTGCCTTAATTTGGACATTTTCACAGCCTTAGAACTGTAAACTTGCAATTTAATAAATTCTCCTTTTTAAATGCCATTCTGTGTCTGGTATATTGCATTCTGGCAGCTTTCAAACTAAAACAGTACATATGATGGAATATTATGCAGCAGGAAGAGGAAATAAGATTCCAAAGCTTATGACAATGTGGATGAAACTTGAGGACATAATTCTGAGTGAAATAAGTAAGACACGAAAAGATAGATATTCTATGATTTCGCTGTTATGACTCTGGCAAACGTAATCACAGAGATTACGTTATAATACGTTCCTTACGATATAAGGAACCTAGAGGCACACAGAATCTAGTGATGGGGGAAAGATTACCCAATGAGGCTGAACTTACATACAAGGGAACAGTTAGAAGTAGTGGTAACTAATTAGTAGGGATATAAGTAACATTGCCACATTGAAGGTGAATATGATTGAAAGGGGATGTATAGTGCCATGTATCTCACTGATTAACTCTATAATTATAATAAGTTTTTGCATGAACTCCTTCAAAGGTTTGATCTCATACAGAGAGAGAATAAAAGAGGGATGGGGGAAACTACTGTTGCATGCGGTGGCCTATAGTTAGCAGGAATACAGTAACAGTACCACAGCAATGCCAGGGATGAATAATTGGGGGGAGCAACAAGAGATTAGGGGAGGCTTTGATTTCATATTTGGGGAGACTGTGTTTGTTGGTTCTTTGTCTCTTTGGACCAATAAGAATTGTCTGAAATTGAGATTGCTGCTGATTGTGCAACCAAGTGAGGACACTGTATGACGCAGTTTGTTTATTTTGGACATTATCCAGGATGCCCAATGAATGGAGGGGGCCAAAGGGAACAGTGACTGAGAAGCTAAAAGGCAAACCATGTAATATACGATGGAACACTGTGTGGTTGCTAAAGGGAATGACATTGAGAGGTACACAATGAACTGAAGGTCGCCTGGCAACAATGTTTTGTGCAAAATAAGCCAGAAATAAAGAGCAAATATGCTATGGTATTTTCCAGAAAATACTTATAATAAAATTGGAACCTAGATTGTGAGCTCTTACAATAGCCATTTTTTGTCTGAAGTGGTAAATGTGTAAGTTCTAAGTTGTATATAAGTTTTAAGTTCTAGATTCTGAGACACTGAGCTATGTGTTTAGACGCTGGTATTTCCCTGAAACCATGAGTAACTCTGTGACACCTAAGATTTAGAGCTGGAGCTCTGCCGCTCTGAAAGTCGGTATTGTTACATGCATAACAGTTAAAGTACCTGAAAAGGATGTCAGGCTTCAATTAGAGATAAACCTAAAGCCAGTCTGGCTGGGTCTAAGGTGAATCAGAATACAGGGCAAAAGATGGTGGTGTATGTACTCTAGAGCTTCAGCTACTGTATAAGACCAAAGGCAGAGAGGGTTATTGTGTCTAGAACCTAAGTTTTATGTAACACACAATCTAAATCCACCTGTCTGGGTAGCTCATTTAAACAACCCAAAAGCATGGAGTCCAGAACGGGAATGAGGCCTTGTAATTACAGTGCAGCTTACTGTGATACCTGGAGACATCTAGGACTGTGGTGAGCAGATAATTAAAGAGTATTGGTAGAGTCCCTTGGGGGACTAGAGAAAAAATACGGAAATACTAAATTTTCCCATCTGGGAGAAACCCCTGGTACCCTCTCAAACATTAGGGATTCCCAAGAAAATAGGCCAAACCCTTGATTTCGAGGCCTGCACTTATTAAACTTACTTCTGTAGCAGAGAAGCTAAAACTACCTATAACAAGGCCTAAGAGTTGCTTCCAGGGAACCTCTTTTGTTGCTCAGATGTGGCCTCTCTCACTCTAAGCCCAGCTTTGCAAGTAAAATCATTGCCGCCTTGTGGAACATGGCATTCCCGAGTGAAATTCTCAAGTGGATGTGACTCCTAGGGTTGAGACTGGTCTTGTCAATGTGGGATCGACGATGCCTTCCAGACTAAAAGGGGGGAAATAAATATAACAAAATAAGGTATCAGTGGCTAAGAGAATTCAAATGGAGTCAAGAGGCTATTCCAGAAGATAATCTGCGCACGCTTCAGCTGGATGTTGCTAATTATTATGGTTTGCCGAACCCCAACCAACATCATACCTGTTAAACACCCAGGGCTCTAACTACAAAAGTTTCATGTACTAAGTTTACTTTCCTGAAACCTAAAACCCCCAGAGGGTTCCTCGGCCTGATAAATCCTGAAACACAAAGGGGCCAGCCTTTCCCAAAATATCAACTAATTCCTTCCCCCCATCCTATATTATTGACATCTCTGTTCAACGTGAAAAAGTTAGAAAGGGCATGGTCCAAAGATCTTATACAATGGGAGAAGCATGAAAGGAGAAGGAGGCTTTAGGGAAGATAGGATTTAACACACAAGTATGGCTGCGGAATCACTGTGATGATATTTCTTTTCGTCTCCAGTGTTTGCAGCAGCTAAGAAGTAAAAAACCTGAAAATGTGGAATGGAAGCCCATGCCAAACTTTGGAATCTGTTCTGTTACTACTTGTTAAAATGTACTTTGAAAATTATTGCTTTTTTGTATATATATTTCACAATCAAAAATGGTTTAAAAAGGTGGGGGGGGGGGCACTGAATGAGGGAGAAAAAACAAATCATGAGACCTAGGGAGAAAATTCTACACAAAAAACAAGCAAAACAGATCAAGACTCCCAGAGAAGGAGTACAGGAAAGGATGCCTTTTCCTGGAGGTGAAACAACTGCACCCAAAAAGGGTCATCGTAAAAATGATCCATGTATCCAGGGTAATTTGAATCATATAGAGAAGAGCTGAGAAAATCTGAACACAGCCTGTTCTAAATGTCTAGAATAAGTTGGGCCAAACATCAAAACACAAACTTAAAGCCAATCACCAATAAAACCCTAGGCAAGAGGGAGAAACTGACCTTCAGAATTAACACATCTAAATAATCAGAGGCCCAGACATCAGCAAGGCTACATGCCGTGCTAAGAGACAGGAAGGCATGGTTCAGTCAAGGCTACTAATTAAAACTTCACAGGATACACAGACTTTGGAACAACTAAATGAAGAATTTCAAACAAACTTAAGGAGATGAAGAAATATGGCTATAGAGTTAGAGGATATTAAGAAGACAATGTGTAAGCATAAATAATTTTTGAAAGTTTAAAAAGAAACGACAGAACTTAGGGGAATTAAAGGCACAATAATGGAGATTAAAAATGCACTTGAGGCATACAACAGCAGGTATGAGCAGACAGAAAAAAGAAGCTGCAAATTAGAAAACAGGACAATCATACAGTCAGAAGAACAGATAGAGGAAATAATAGAAAAATTTGAGCAGTGTCTCCAGGGTCTGAGTCACAGAGTGAAGCACACAAACATGCACATCTTATGTACCCTGAAGTAGAAGAGAAGGGAAGAGGATCAGAGAGCAGATTTGAAGAAATAGTGTCTGAAAATTTACTGACTAATTCTGAATATATTTTAAGAGATTGAAATTATACACAGCATCTTCTATGACTATAATGAAATAAAGCTGGAAGTCATAATAGGCAGAATTCAGATAATCCAAAAATATATAGAAGTTAAATAACATATTCTAAACACTCAATGGGTAGAAGAAATTACAAGAAAGATCAGTAAATATCTTCAGATGAAGTAAAGCAAGATCAAAACTTTCAGGGTGCAGTAAATGCAGCTGAGAGTGATATTTATAGCATTAATGCTTACACTAAAAAAAAAAGCTAAACTCAAACATCAAATTCAAACAACTAGAAAATCAATAGTGTTTCTGTACACTACTAATGAGCAAACTAAACCCAAAGGAAGCAGAAGGAAAGAAATAACATCATTAGAACAGAAATAAATGAAAGAGAATTTTAAAATAGAGATCGTTAACAAAACCAAAGTTGGTTATGTGAAAAGACTGATGAAGAAGAAAAGAAGATGCAAATAAATGAAATCAGAAAGGAAAGAGAGAACATTATGTGCCCCACAGAAATAAAGAGGATCATATGAGGATACTATGAAAAACTGTATGCCAAATATTACTAGACAACCTGGATGAAATGGACAATTTCCTAGAAGCAGGCAAAAAACCTGCACTAACTCTAGAATAAATAGAAGACCTCAACAGAACAATTAGAAGTAAAGAGATTGAATCAGTTATGGAGAACCTCCCAGCAAAGAAAAGATGAAGTCTGCTAAACATTTCAAGAAAAATTAACTTCAATCTTGCTCAAATTCTTCCACAAAATTAAAGAGGAGGGAATACCTACCTAATTCTTGGAGACCAACATCACTGTAATGCAAAAGCCTTATAACAATACTATAACAAAAGGAAATTAAAGACCAATTTCTCTTATACATATTGTGCTGGTTTGAAAAGAAGTATGCCCCCTAGAAAAGCCATGTTTTAATCAAAATATCATTTCGTAGAGGTAGAATAATCTCTATTCAATACTGTATGTTTAAAACTGTGATCGGATCATCTCCCTGGATGATGTGATTTAGTCAAGAGTGGTTGTTAAATTGGATTAAGGGACGACATGTCTCCACCCATTTAGGTGTGTCTTGATTGGTTTATTGGAGTCCTATAAAAGAGGAAATATTTTGGAGGATGAGAGATTCAGAGAGAGCAGAGAATGCTGCAGCACCACGAAGCAGAGTCCACCAACCAGCGACCTGTGGAGATGAAGAAGGAAAACACCTCCCAGGGAAAACACCTCCCACCTTCATGAAACAGGAAGCCAGGAGACAAAGCTAGCAGATGACACCGTGTTTGCCACATGCCCTTCCAGCTGAGAGAGAAGCCCTAAGTGTGTTCGCCATGTGCCTCCTCACTTGAGAGAGAAACCCTGAACTTCATTGGCCTTCCTGAACCAAGGTATCTTTCCCTGGATGCTGTAGATTGGATATTCCTATAGACTTGTTTTAATTGGGACATTTTCTAGGCCTTAGAACTGTAAACTAGCAACTCATTAAATTCCCCTTTTTAAAAGCCATTCCGTTTCTGATGTATTGCATCCCAGCATCTAGCAAACTAGAACACATATAGAGGGGAAAAATCCTCAACAAAATGCTAGCAAATAGACTCCAACACCATGATCACGTGGGTCTTATCCCACGTATGTAAAAGTGGTTAAACATAAAATTAGTGAAATGCACAACATTAAGAAATGAAGGGGGAAAGCCCACAAGATCATCTTATTTGATGGAGAAAAGGCATTTGACAAAATTCAGCATCCTTTCTTGATAAAAATATTTAGAAAAATACGAATGGAAGGGAATTTTCTCAGCATGAGAAAGGGCGTATATGAAAATCCCACAGCTAACATCCTACTCAGTGATGAGCTATGAAAGCTTTCCCTCCAGGATCTGGAACACAACAGGGATGCCCGCTGTCACCGTTGTTATTCAGCACTGTGCTGGAAGTTCTAGGAAGAGCAGTCAGACAAGAAAAAGAAATAAAGGATATTCAAATAGGAAAGGAAGCAGTACAACTTTCACTAGCAGATGACATGATCCTATATATAGGAAGTCCCAGGAAATTTACAACCAAGCTACTAGAGCTAATAAATTCAGCAGATTGGCAAGGTGCAATATCAACACCCCCAAATCAATACTATTTCTGTACAGTACTAATGAGCAACCTGAGAAGGAAGTTTTTTTTAATTCTATTTACAATAGCAACTAAAAGAATCAAATATCTAGGAATAAATTTAACCAAGGATGTAAGGGACTTAGGGAAAACTAAAAAACGTTGCTAAGAGAAATTTTAAAAGATCTAAATAAATGGAAGGGCAGATGTCAATTCTTCCCAAAATGATTTACAGATTCAGTGCACTCTCAGTCAAAATTCCAGCAGCCTACACTGCAGAAATGGAAAATCCAATCCTCAAATTTATTTGAAAGGGTAAAGGGCCTCAAATATCCAAAAAGCATCTTGAAAAAGAAGAACGAAATTGGAGGATTCAAACTTCTTGACTTTAAAGGTAATTGCAAAGCTGTGGTAATCAAAACACCATGGCACTGGCATAAAGATAGATACAGTGTCTGTGCTGGTTTGAAAGGATGTATGGCCCCTAGAAAAGCCATGTTTTAATCTTAATCCCATTTTGTAAAGGGAGCTGTTTCTTCTAATCCCTATTCAGTACTGTATGCTTGAAACTGTAATTAGATCATCTCCCTGGAGATGTGACTCAGTCAAGAGTGATTGTTAAACTGGGTGGTTTACATTTTGGTTGGGTCTTGATTAGTTTACTGGAATTCTATAAAAGAGGAAACATTTTGGAGAATGCGAGAGATTCTGAGCGGAGCAGAACGACATAGCCATGAGAAGCAGAGAGTCCACCAGCCAGCGACCTTTGGAGATGAAGAAGGAAAACGCCTCCCGGGGAGCTTCATGAAACAGGAAGCCAGGAGACAAAGCTAGCAGATGATGCTGTGCTTGCCATGTGCCTTGTCACTTGAGAGAGAAACCCTGAACTTCATCAGCCTTCTTGAACCAAGGTATCTTTCCCTGGTTGCCTGTGATTGGACATTTCTATAGACTTGTTTTAACTGGGACATTTTCTCGGCCTTAGAACTGTAAACTAGCAACTTATTAAATTCCCCTTTTGAAAAGCCATTCTGTTCCTGGTATATTGCATTCTGGCAGCTAGCAAACTAGAACAGTGACCAATGGAATGGAACTGAAAGTTCAGAAATGGATCCACACATCTGTGGGCAATTGATTTTTTTCTTCTACTAATGCTTTATTTATAGACACAGAAGTACAAATTTCATATCACCAAATATTGTTCTGCTTTTGGCTTTTTAAAAACTATTTTTGAGATATCTTCACGCACCATACAGTAATCCAAACTGTACCATCAGTGGCTCACAATATCATCACGTAGCTGTGGATTCACCACCGTATAGGATCATTTTTAGAACATTTCTATCACTCCAGAAAAAGAAATAAAAGGAGAAACCCTGTACATCTCTTACCCCTTACCTTTTCCCTCATTGACCACTAGTATTGCAATCTACCCAATTTTTTTTTACCCCTTATTCCATCCTCCTATTATTTTTGTCCTTGTTTTTTTACTCATCTGTCCATTCCCTAGGTAAAGGGAGCACAGACACAAGGTTTCACAAACAGATGGTCACATTATAAAGGCTATAGTTATACAACCGTCTTCAAGAATCAGGGCTTCTTACTTATTTCACTCAGAGTTATGTCCTCAAGTTTCATTCACATTGTCATAAGCTTTGGGATCTCATTTCCTCTTACTGCTGCATAATATTCCTTCATATGTATTGTTTTAGTTTGAAAGCTGCCAGAATGCAATATACCAGAAACAGAATGGCATTTAAAAAGGAGAATTTATTAAATTGCAAGTTTACAGTTCTAAGGCTGTGAAAATGCTTTGTCACTGCTCTCTACAAAGGTGGAGCCTCATTCACCTCCCATGGAGTGTGGGCTGGCTGTATTGACTTATTCCTAAGGATAAGCATTTGGCAGCAGTGGTAGCGTGTGATTTCTAGGTTAGGATGTGTGTAAAGGGCACTGTGCTTCCTGCTGGCTTTCTCTCGGATCTCTTGTGGAGAAAGCCAGTTGCCACGTTGTGAGAAACACTCAGGCGTGCAACTAAGGCCTCCTGCCAGCAGACTAATGAGTGAACTGTCTTGGAAGTATTCCCACAGCCCTCTTCAAGTCTTCAGATAAACTGCTGCCTTGGAGACAGCTTGATTCCAAACACATGAGACACACTGAGTCAGAACCACCAGCCCACTGTCCCTGAATTCCTGGTCGTGGAGAACGGGAGGTGATCGGTGTTGTTTAGGCCACTAGTTTGGGAGAAATGTATTACACAGCAGAAAATAATTCTTAGCCTCTCTGTGCCTGAGTTTCTTCATATAAAAATTGAGTGTTTTCCTCATAGGGTTGTGAGGATTGTAGCCACTCCTTTTACTTAGCACCTACTAGATGCAGTCAGGTAACCAGCTGTCACACTGTTAATTCTGGTGTTACAGGTTTAAACTTCTAGGCCTGGTCCTCCCCCGTTGCGGACCTGGGGAGTCCCTACCCGCTCCCATCAGCTTGCAGCCCGCTGCTCTGGCCCTCGCAGGATTAACGCCCCAGCGGAAGGGCGTGGTTTGTGCGGGGTTAAACCCCAGGGCTGGAGGGCGCGGTTTGTGCGGGGTTAATACCCCGGCGGAAGGGCGCGGTTTGTGCGGGGTTAACCCCCCAGGGCTGGAGGGCGCGGTTTGTGCGGGGTTAATACCCCGGCGGGAGGGCGCGGTTTGTGCGGGGTTAATACCCCAGGGCTGGAGGGCGCGGTTTGTGCGGGGTTAACCCCCGGCGGGAGGGCGCGGTTTGTGCGGGGTTAATACCCCAGGGCTGGAGGGCGCGGTTTGTGCGGGGTTAATACCCCGGCGGGAGGGCGCGGTTTGTGCGGGGTTAAACCCCAGGGCTGGAGGGCGCGGTTTGTGCGGGGTTAATACCCCAGGGCTGGAGGGCGCGGTTTGTGCGGGGTTAATACCCCAGGGCTGGAGGGCGCGGTTTGTGCGGGGTTAACCCCCGGCGGGAGGGACGGTTTGTGGGGGTCTGAATGCAGGTCCACCGGGCGGAGCCTGCCCAGGGTTCCTAGACCCGCGGGCAGGGCTGGAGCTGTGAGCTCTGTCTCCAGGGCCGTTCTAGGGGAAATCTGTGGGCACACTGAACTCTCTGAAATCCGCTGGGCCCATCCCTGCCAGCTTTGCGACTCCTCGGAGCCTGGCAGGCGCGATTTGCTCCTTTTGTTGGTTGGCTGGCTGTGATGTCGGGCGCTGTCTGCAATGATGAAGTTGCCCGAGCACAGCTGCCGGCGTGAATTCTGGCCTCGGGACTGTGGCTGAACTGCAGGGAGATGTGTTTCCTGGGACCCGCAGTGACTGGGTCTTGCTGGAACTCGCAACCTGCCGGGCCAGTTGCTTCCCAGCCGCCCTTCCTTGGGTGAACGTTTGTTGGGAGGGCGTGGGCTGTGTGCTGCGAGCACTGCCTCCTGCAGGGGAGCTGATGTGAAGTGCTGGCTGTGTAGTGTCCCCGTTTGAACATACCTTGTTTCCGGCCTTTACCTTCACAGGCAAGGCTGCCATGAACAAGCTGAGGGCTGCTACCTGGCAGGCGCCGCAGCAGTTTCTCTAGGAGTGGGAGCCTTGCAGTGAGCGTTGTGGGGCGTGTTGTGGGGCATGTGCAGCTTCACCTTTCCTGGGGGATGCTTCGTTCCTCTCCAAAGTGGTTGTACCCGTTCCCACTCCCACCGGCAGCCCGTGACTCCCGGGGCTGCACAGCCCCTCCCAGAGCTGACCATTTCCGATGTTGAAGTACTCGCCAACGTGGGTGGCTTTTTTAAAATCAACTTTATGGAGATTATAAATGAAAGCTCACCTTTTGCAAGTACAGCTGGATGCATTATACAGTAAACATATGCTTCTGTGTAACCAGGAACTCAGTTAAGTGACGGCGTATTTCCACCACTGCTCCTCGAGGACCCCCCCCCCATGCCCCTTGAGGTGGGTCTCCACACCTGTCCCAGGTAACCCGAGCTGCCTGCCGTCAGGGTAGATTCATTCTGCCTCTGCGTCTTTTGCTTGGCATGACGTTTTTTGGATTCATCAGTGGTGTGTGTCCAGTGTGCGCCTTTCTATTGCACAGGACTTCCGGAAGGGATGGGTACAGCACATTCACCCACTCACCTGCAGATGGGGTATTTTCAGTTTGGGACTTTTTTTTTAATTTAAAAATAAAGGGTGGGCCACGGTGGCTTGGTGGCACGGTTCTTGTCTGCCATACCAGAGACCTGGGTTCCATTCCCGGTGCTTGCCCATGTGAAAAATAAATAAATAAAAATTATAAAGCTGTTTTTTACAGATATATGAATTTTCATTTCTCTTTGGTAAATCTTTTTTGTTTCAGGAGGCATAAGTGTAAAGTTTATTAAAGAGAAAGAGAGAGAGTGCACGTTAAAGAGGTTAATGCGACGTGTCCAAGGGAGGGACGTGCTCTTCGGTACACTTACGAGTGGAATTGCCGCGTTGGATGGAATGCATGTGCTGACTTTGTCGGAAAGTGACAAAGTGTTCTCCAGGGTGGCCACCCATCTCACGCGCTCACCACCAGAGGGAGAACGTTTCAGATGCTTTGCGCCTTTGCCGTCCCTTGGGGTTGCCAGCCTCTGATTTTAGCCCTTTTGGCAGGTGTGTAGTGGAACCCTGCGGTTCTCACGTGCACGTCTCTGCGGAGGATGTGGCCCACTTCCTCACTTGACATTCATGACGGGTGGAAGCTTTTAACTGCAGTGAAGTCCGATTTAACGAGTTTTTCTTTTATGGTTTGTATCTTTTGTGTTCTAAGAAACCTTTGCCTGCCCTGAGGTCAGGAGAATGTTTTCCTCTCTACAAGCTTTGCGTTTTAGTTTTCACATTTTGGTTCAAGATCCACTCAGATTTGAGTGTGAGGGTGAGGTGGGGGGCAGGGTTCAATTTTTTCCCCAAATGGACATCCAGTTCCAGCACAGTTTACTGAAGTCACTTTCCTTTCCTTCCTTGGATTGTCTTGGTGCCTTTATCAAAAATCAGTTGACCTTTAGAATGCCCGCCTTCCATGCAGGAGACCCGGGTTCGATTCCTGGACCATGCACCCAGCCACCCCCCAAAAAATATTAGTTGACTGGGTGGGCCACGGTGGCTCAACAGGCAGAGTTCTTACTTCCATGCCAGAGACCTGGGTTCGATTCCTGGGCCTGCCCATGTTCAAAAAAAAAAAAAAAGTCAGTTGACTATGAAGATACATATATCTTTATGCCAAAATCATATCATACTATCTTGATTATTGAAGTTTGGTGATGTCTTGAAATCGGGGTGTCTAGGCCCTTCAATTTTGTCCAGGATTATATTGCCTAATCCATATCCTTTGTATCTCTGTATACATTTTGAAGTCAGCTTGCCAATTTCTAGTGCCCTGCTGGAACATGCTTGGTTTTGTTTGTTCTGTTTTACCACAGAAAAGCATAAAGAGGAAGAAGTGCATAATTCCGCCGCTCAGATAACGCTGTCAACCTCAACAAAAAGGAAAAGAATCACATGGTTAGAAAAATCAACTTAAAAGCAGATATATGTGCAGATATTTTGCCCTTCTCCTCTCCCTGAAAGGAGCCTGTGTTGACAGTTTCTTTTTGCTATTTAAATATTTTTATTAAGAAATATCCACACACAGGCCATGCTGGCTCAGCAGGCAAGCATGCTTGCCTGCCATGCCAGAGGACCCGGGTTCGGTTCCCGGTGCCTGCCCATGTAAAAAAAAAAAAGAAAGAACCACACACATACTGTCCAACCGCATTATATACAATCAGTGGCCCACAATATCATCACATAGTTGTGAATCCTTCACCGTGATCATTTTTAGAACATTTGCGTCACTCCAAAAAAAGAAATAAAAAGAAAAATCTCATACATCCCATGCCCCTTACCCCTCCCTCTCATTGACCCATAGTATTTCAATCTACCCAGCTTTTACCCTTTATCCTCCTCTACTATTTATTTATCTTTTTTTTTTAAACTCATCTGTGTAGACAGTTTCTTGTTTGCTTTTTTGTTTATTCTTTTGCATGGGCAGGCACCGGGAATCAAACCTGGGTCTGCAGCATGGCAGGCGAGAACTCTGCCTGCTGAAACACTGTGGCCTGCCCTGTAGACAGTTCTTGTATTAACTTTACAACTTTTTTTCCTGTGCATGTCCCTTTCTTTAAAAGACTAAAAGGCCCATGCGCTGCACACATGCCCCCCGAGGCCCTCCTCACGGGCCGCTGCCTTTCTCTGCGACAGGTACAGGGTATCCCCAGACACGCCCATCCATCCCCAGCGAGGGCCATTTGCGGCTTCCCAGTCTGCTCATACTAAGCTCAACAGTGAAGCGCCTTTTGCAGGTTCCTCGGCATATGTTGTTAGAGGCGTAATGGGTATAACTTTAGCTCCTCCACAGTTTTGGGGTAAGAAAGTCCTAATGCTGCCTTGCTCTCTATCACCTGTAATCTGTTCCTGGCCCCCAGGCCCCTGGGGTGGAAGGGAATTCAATCCCCGTGCCCGGGCTCCCCTCGCCCAGGTCCCGGACTCTGCCCCAACGCATCTGTAGTGTTTACAGCGAAGGGACGACAGGCTGGAACTCTGCTGCCCCGTAGGTGCTGGCCCTGTGCTTCTGTGGCAAGCTTGGCCTTGGCGGGGCGGATCCCGGTCCCGGCACTTGAGGGTCGCCTCACCAAGGAGCCGTGTGGCCATTCTCCCCCACCCCCACCCAATGATCCTCCCCTGTTTCTCTCCCATCTTAAAATTCTTCCATGACCCATTGCACTTAGGACAAAACAGACCTGCCTACTTTCTCCCCCACTGTAACTCCAGCCATCCCCGCCTTTCTGTTCCCTGCCTCAGGACCTTTGCATCTGCTGCTTCCTCTTCCCAGTAGTCTGTTCCCTTGATCCCTTCTCCTCTCCCTTCTGTCCAGCCATCCCCTTCCAGAGCCCGTCCCTTCCCCCACCTCACCCCGGGTTAAGGTACATAATCCCCTTAGACAAGCAGGGGGGTACAAAGGGGCAGCCGAGGTCCCCCCAAGGAGGCATTGGCAGTGTCTGCAGACGTGTGTGGTTGTCACAGCTGGTGGGAAGCTGCTGCTGGCAGCTAAAGGGCAGAGATGCCCCTCAAATGCCTGACCATCCACCCAACAGCCCGCTCAGCTATAAAGTCCCTTGTCCAGAGGGTCAGTAGAGCTGAGATTTAGAAACCCTGACTTGGAGGAATGAGCGGCATTTCTCTTACTAAATCTTCTTGATACAAAGCCCTATTTCAGAGGGATTCCTAGCTTTAAGGTTTTTGCACACTTGACATTTTCATAGAGATGGCCACATTGTTTGCCGGATGGTTGCACCCGAGTGAATGGATGTTGGAGGTGCGTGGGAAAAGGATGCCTGTTTGCTGCCAGCCTCACACAGCTGCGGGCATTGTGGGCATTTGCATTTTTGAGATTTCTCCTCCTCAGAGCCACAGAACCCAGATCTCTTTACAGCGAATCCAGGGGACTTTGTAGAATGGCAGTTTCCCCAGCTTTAAATTCTTTTGATAGTAAGATTATCTGGCTGCTGATGTGGTGAGGCAGGGTTAATTCTGGAGGTGATGTGAATCATTTGTGCCTGCTGGGGCTAAGCAGGTTGGCTGGGTATGTAAATGCTAACCTGAGGTGGGTGTGGGTGTTTAGCCAGCGTTCTCTAGAGAAACAGACCAGCAGGAGAGATCTGTAAATGTGAGATGTATAAAGGGGTCTCACGCAACCGCGGGGATGGAAGAGTCCAGAATGCGCAGGGCCGGCCGTGAGGCTGGCGGCTCCTATGAAGGGTCTGGATGAGCACTGCAGGAGAGGCTGCCTGGCTGGAGAAGCAGAGAAAGAGTCTCTCTTCTTCCTTAAAAGCCTTCGATTGGAATATCTCACTGTGGGAGATGTGCCTTGGCCGATGGCAGATGTGACCAGCCACAGCTGCAACCAACTGACGGATGAGTTAATGCACCAGCCTTCCGGTTTCTCAACCAGCCACGAAACATCCGTGCAGCTGCGGTCAGGCCGGTGCTCGCCTGACCAGACGCGGGGCCCCTCGCTGGCCAGGCTGACAGCAGCACTGACCGTCACAGTCTGCGTGGGAGAAGCCTTTAGCGGGCAGTGACTCCGAAATGTCTGTGGGGCTGGGCTCCGTCTCTTAAGAGGGAGAAGGAAGGAGCAAGCCTGGTGAGGGGCCAGGTCCTAGGCAGGGAACAAAAACTGTTGCTACCTGTCTGTGGCCTCCTCTGAGAGGATTGCAGGGCATGGCAGCGTGCTCCTGGAGGGCCACGGGTCCTAAACCCTTCTCAGCACCACCTGGTCCCCAGGGACAAGGGGCTCTCCCAGCTCTTGCCCCATCCTGTGGGGGTCCTCTGCTCCTCTTGGTCCTGCGAGTGGGAGCATTTCCCTGGAGTGGGGATCCTCTGCAGCCCCTCCCGCTGGTGGCCCCGCCGTCCCTCCCCTGGCAGAGGTTCTCCAGGGCCTGGAAACCACACCGAGAGCATCTGAGGGAGGCGGCCGGGGCATCTTGCCTGGCGCTTGCAGATGGCAACACACTGCTGTACGGGCTTCCCTGGTCCCCGAGGAGCCGAGGAGCCCATCAGCTGTGTCCGCCCGCCCCCCACCATGCACTCTGCATGTGCACACCTGGAGTAAAGCGTCCGAGGACATCTCGGCCTGGCCCAGCAGCAGCCCCGTACCATTCCCGCCTGTTGGCACCGATTCTCCTGACTCTTCCAGAAAGCCCCGACCAACCAACCTGGTAGTGGGGTCTGCCTCTCTAGGGGTCCCAGGCCTGGGCGGGGGTCTGGTCTCTAGGGGTCCCAGGCCTGGGCGGGGGTCTCGTCTCTAGGGGTTCCAGGCCTGGGTGGGGGTCTGGTCTCTAGGGGTCCCAGGCCTGGGCGGGGGTTTGGTCTCTCTAGGGGTCCCAGGCCTGGGCGGGGGGTCTGCCTCTCTAGGGGTCCCAGGCCTGGGCGGGGGTCTGGTCTCTAGGGGTTCCAGGCCTGGGTGGGGGGGTCTGCCTCTCTAGGGGTCCCAGGCCTGGGTGGGGGGTCTGCCTCTCTAGGGGTCCCAGGCCTGGGCGGGGGTCTGGTCTCTAGGGGTCCCAGGCCTGGGCAGGGGTCTGGTCTCTAGGGGTCCCAGGCCTGGGTGGGGGGTCTGCCTCTCTAGGGGTCCCAGGCCTCATTCTGCCTCCTTCGCCTCATGCTGTCTCAGGGACTGAGCGCCCCCCCCAGCCCCTCCATGCCCTGCCCGGCCGTCCTCACAGGTGGACCTCTCGGCGGACGCTGCCGGACCCCAGCAGGTGCTTTATCGATGCTCTCGGGACAGATGCTCGTCCAAACTGCGGCCAAGGCCGAAGGCCAACTCCAACCTCGCGGGCTCCGGGCTCGCTGTGACCTCGCCCACAGCAACAGGCGGCCCCGCGCCTCGTGTCAGCAGCACGGGCAGGACACACGCCGCACACAGTGGGGCCGAGCCGGGGATTTCTGCTGACGCACGCTTTGGGAGGCTGGAAGTCCAGAAGGAACATGCAGGCAGGAGCAGGCTCGCCAAGGACTTCAGCCTTCTGGATTAAGGCCGGCCCGATTCTGTTCGGGCTGGTTTATAGTAATTGAAGGCTCTATTTATAAATGAGTTTGTACCCGCAGGACCGAGGTTAGGGCTCGGACAGGTCTTCTGTGGGGAGCGCCACTCCATGCGGTGCTCCAGGGACCGCCAGGTGAAGAGCACCCCGCGCCCCTCCTTGCCTCTGCTCCAGCTAAGCCAGGTGATTGCACAGTGTGGGGTCCACACCTCTCTCAGGCGCTGACACCCCCCTCGCCAGCCTGCAGGCCCACTGTGTCCACCCCCCAGAATGTCCTTCTCCTCTGCCTTCAAAGTCCCACCCCAAACAAATGCCTCGCTCCAATCCTTGTTCTGCCCAAGAGTCCCATATTAAGTCTCCTTCCCCTCACTTCTTTGTCACCTACTGTACGTGGCATATCTATATATATATATATTTTGGCATGGGCAGGCTCCAAGAATTGAACCTGGGTCTCCAGCATGGCTGGGGAGAATTCTGCCACTGAACCACCATTGTACCACCCCTATATATTTATTTTTTATTTATCTGTTCATACCCTGGATAAAAGGACCATCAGGTGCAAGGTTTTCACAATCACACAGTCACATTTTAAAAGCTGCATCATTATACAATCATCTTCAAGAATCAGGGCTACTGGAACACAGCTGAACAGTTTCAGGTACTTCCTTCCCTCCAGCCTCTCCAATACACCATAAATTAAAAAGGGATATCTATATAATGTGTAAGAATAACCTCCAGGATAACCTCTCAACTCTGAAATATCTCAGCCATTGACACTTTGTCTCATTTCTGTCTTCCCCCTTTTGGTCAAGAAGGTTTTCTCAATCCCTTGATGCTGGGTCCCGGCTCATCCCTGTAGTCCTGTCCCACATTGCCAGGGAGGTTTTCACCCCTGGGAGTCCTGTCCCACATGGGGGGAGGGCAGTGAGTTCCCCTGCCCAGTTGGCTTAGAGAGAGGCCACAAGCATGTTCCTTGAACATGGGGGCAGAGCTGTTGTGGGTGGGCATTTTGGTTTGGGTTAGACTATTTCCACTGAGATGGGACCCACCATCAAGGTGGGTCTTGATCTAGTGAAGAGGATAAAAGACTGACTCATGATTGGAAGTTGGTGCAATCTGGATTCTGCTAGATTTCATTATCTTATGGCTGAAAAACTTGGCATTCATCCCAGCAGCTGCCATGGATGGATTTTGGGAAAACATTGGAGACTCAAGCATAGCTGTGTGGAGTGGAGTGAATTGGCAGGAGTTTCTCTGGAACAGAATCCAGAAATGGGAACAGATAATACAGTGAAAACTGGAAGGAAATGCATAAGATGGTTGTTGAAGGTGCCTATGAAGTCATTAAGCTAAAAGGATACACCAACTGGGCTACTGCATTAAGTGTGGCTGATCTGATTGAGTCCATGCTCAAGAATCGACCCAGGATGCACGCAGTGTCACCGACGGTGAAGGGGATGTACGGCATCGAGAATGAAGTCTTCTTTAAGCCTTCCATGTGTCCTGAATGCTCGGGGATTGACCAGTGTTATCCAGCAGAAGCTGAAGGATGATGAGGTTGCTCAACTGAAGAAGAGTGCAGATACCCTCGGGGACATCCAGAAGAGCTGAAGGACCTGTGACGTTTGAGTTCTATGCTGCAGAAACTTAAAAACTGCAGTGTGATTAACCTTGAGCCATTAGTTATCATCCATGTACATGGATCACAGTTTGCATTTATCTTCCTAGATATGTGAACCTGGGCCCACAGAATCAAAGCAAATGCTTGGTTTAATGGTTGCTATAGGAGCCCTTGAACAAATAAAATGAACTGTCATAGTGTGAAAAAGAAAAAAAATAAAAGAGGATAAAAGACAGAGAGAAGTGCCTGGGAGGAACAAGCCAGACCCACAGGAGCTAAGAGCACAAGCCACTGGAAGCAGAACCCGGAAAGAAGGTCCTGCCGCCACCGGCATGTGCCCTCCCATGTGACGGGAAACCCGGACGCTGGCAGCCTTTCCTTAGAGCAGGTATCTTCCTCTTGATGCCTTTATTTGGACATTTTCATGGACTTAGAACTATATATTTGTAACCTAATAAATCCCCATCGAGAAAGCCGGCCTGTTTCTGGGATATTGCATTCTAGCAGCTTCAGCAAACTGAAACACCCATGAAAACACTACGTACAACCTCTGGGCATCAGCAAAGAAGTGGCACACACATGTGAACCAAAGGGAGAGGAAAGAAGAGTTTAGTTTCACTTATTCATTCATTCATTCAATAAGTGTTTACTAGGCACTGACTGTGAACTGGGCATTGTCTGGACATAGGGGACAGAGTGTGAACTCTCGTGGACTTTGCATTTCCATGCAGGGAGAGGGGAGTGGGGACAATGAAAAAATATACAAACAGAAAACGTGATTTCAGATGGCTGTAGAAGCAAGTCTTCTACAAGATGAGAAAAGCAGGATAGTGAGGTAGTGAGCGATGGGGTGGAGAGAGGAGCCCTTGGGCTGTGGTTCAGGGAGACTTCTCGGAGAGGTGGCTGAGAATGATTGACTGAATATGGAAAAGTGTCTGGCTGTGCGAAGATTGGTTCTGAGAGGCCAAGTCCCTGTGTACTAAAGGAACCCCTTTGGGTCTTGGCAGCCAGAAGTCTCAAAAGGAGCCATTTTACCTGCTGGTTTTATGTTTTGTGGCACCTGAATAATAATTTTTTAGGCTGAAGTACTCATTTGCTGTTAAAGCCTGCGGAGAACCACACAAAGCAGGCTGTTCTCACTTGGAGGTGAACACAGAGGTGAGAGAAGAGTGGATTGAGGCAACTGAGACCTATATATATATATTTTTTCATATATATTATATTTACACTCAATTCTTTAAATTGTTTTTACAGCAGTTGTAGGTTTACAGAAAAATCATGCCATAAGTACAGAGTAACCTCCCCCCACACTCACAGTTTTCCTTATTAACATTTTGCATTAGTGTAGTATATTTGATGAATTAGTATTATTATAATTATATTATTAATTATAGTCCACAGTTTACGTTAGGGTTCCTTCTTTGTGTTGTACAGTTTTATGGGTTTTTAAATTTTTTTCAATCATGGTAACATATTGGGAACCTAAAACTTTCTAAACAGCCTCATCCACCAGGGACAACCACCTGGAGAAGCCCCGGGGGCCCTACCCCAGGGCCCGGGGATGGGGGTGCCCCTTCTCTTTGCACTGCCCCCACATGCCTGGGTGAGGGGTGCTGAGCTGTTGGCGCCTGGGCTTTGGTGAGGGAGGCGTGGGAGACTGAAGCGAGGAGGTGTGTGTGGAGCAGAGCGTTTTTCTGGATTTTGTGGTGCTTGTCTGCAGTCTATTTTTTTTCTTCTTTCTCCTTCTTATCGGTTGTGTGGTTTTATCAGATCTTATCACTGGGCTGTGTCTGCTTCCGATCCTTCTGACGTTTGAGAAGTAAAACATTGCCAGTGCCACCGAGTCCCTTGTCCACCACAGCCCATCCTGAGCTCAGGGTTTTCTCCACATCCCCTGTGAAGTTGTTCTTTGTCTACATCTCCATAGTTGTGATTTATTTTTCACATGCAGGGTTTTTGCCCTCTGCGTAAACGAGACCACCCTGTGCATAAACTTCTGTTAACTCTTCTTGCTCACACTTATAATTTTGAGATCCTTCCATGTTGATAAATGAGAATCAACTGCATTTAATGGCTGTAGAACTGTTTGGGGATTGTGATATATTTCTCCATTTCTCCTGCTGATGGGCATTTGGGAGTGTCTCAAATTTGTTTCTCTACTGCAAACACTGTGTCCAGCCACACGCATGTCTTTACGCCCCATGGGAGAGTTTCCTGAGGGCACATATCAGGAAGGACACTTTTTAGGTCCCTGGGCTGTTTGGGGCTTTGCACTTACCGTCAGATTGCTCTCAAGTGGCTAACCCTGTCCTAACCAGACTTCCTAGTTTTTGTTCATCAGCTGGGCGTGGAATGTTACCCCTTTTAATTTTGTTGTGTTTCTACTTTGCATCTGCCTGGATACAAGTGCAGTCCAGCATTGTTTTTCATTTTTGTTGGTCACTCTGGGGTCCTCTTGCACCCATTTTAAGACCATTTTTCTCTTGGGTTCCTTGTCTAATATGTCATTTGTCTATTTACAAAATTATTTTTTTAATTTATTTTTGCTAGGTAACACGTGTATGTACAAAATTCAAAAAGTAAAACAAGGTATACAGAGTACAGCAAGGTTTGTTTTGCCACCTCCCCATTCTTCTCCTGACATGTAACTGTTACTGATTTCTTGGGTTTTCTTCTGAGACATTCTATGCACATGGAAACCTGTGGCTGATTCTATCTGTATATATGAGTGTAGGTTTATGCTGTGTATTTTTATACCAGTGGTAACAAAATTGCATCCTACACTTTGCCTCTTTCACTTAACAATGTTTCTTACAGATGGTTCAATTTGTAATGGCTACATAGTACATCTTTGATGGATAACTGAGGTGTTTCCAATTTTATTTTTGTCAGTGGGTCCATTGCACTTCTGTGGTTTTTGTTCTGCAGAGATTTTAATTTTTAATGCAGACAAAGGTATCGATCTTTTCCTTGTTGGTTTGCACTTAAAAAAAAAATCTTTTCTAAATCAAAGATGATAATGATGATTTGGGATGAGGGGCTGGTGGCATTAAGGGGAAGTCTGGGGCCCCCCAATTATCCCTCAGTACCATCACCCTTTTGCTCATATCTTCCTGGATTTTAAAAGCTGAAGGAAAGAGTGGGGGCTGTAAGAAATTACGTCATTCCTGTACTTATTATGATTTATTTATTAGTGGGAGCTTGTCACACATGCTGTTTTTGTAACTTGTCTCTCTTCAGTTAACAACATATCATGGCCATCTTGCTGTGTCAATGCATAGAACTATATCTATCTCATTCAAAAACTAAGAATGAGAATTATATTGAAAAAGTTTTAATTAGTAATTAGTTAAATTTTTGTTACAGAAGTGGTACATGTGTTCTATTTGTAAAAGAGTCAACAGTATATGAATGCAAGTGGAGAGAGGCATCTTCCTCTAGTATCTCCTGCTTTTGCTTCTCTTCCCAAATAATCATTTCCGTCTCTTTTTCTTTGTTTACACACATACACACACTCTCTCTCTCCTTCTCTCTCCTTCACTCTCATACACATACACACACACATGACATGCAGGACATCTTTCATGTCAGTACAGAACAAGTTGACTCGTACATTTTTACTGGCTGTATAGTTTTCCTAAGTATATCTACATCTATATCTATATTATAACTGCATGGTTCTGACTTTGGTGGGCCTGAGATTCACTTGGAGAACTTGTTTTAAACTCGGGTTGCTGAGCCCCTGGCAGGCCCTGTGAATTGCATTTGGGGGTGGGTCTGGTGCCGCATGCCAAGCGCAGGCTGTCCTGACGTGCTCCAAGCCCCGGACCACTACGCCATCCATGTCTGTGCATGCCTCCTTGTGCACCCCTCCTCGTGCATGCCTTCAAACACTTGAGGGACAGTTTTGTAGGACCCATTTCTAGTCATGGAAATGAAGGGTCAAAGGAGATTAGCTGTATTAGTTTTAATGATATGTTCAAACGAACTCCAAAAACGCTATACTGGTCCCCTTCCCCCCAGCAGCAAAGCATGAGGGTCCTGGCTGTCCCTTCCCCTCACCCACAGCCAACACTGTTCTTGTCTCTCTGATATATTAAAACTACTTCATTGTTTTAATTTTAATTAATTACAAATGAAGCTGAGTAATGAATGCCTTTTTTTTTTTTTTTGGTAAGTAAACTTTTAATTTCAGAATTACATTTACAGACACACTGCAGAGGTAGTCAGAGAGTTCCCATACAACCCTCCCCCAGCTTCCCCCCATTGTTAACATCTGACACAACTACGGCACATTCACCAAGTCTAAGCAGTGAACGTGGGCACATTACTGTTGCACTTGAGAGTTTATTTGGATTTCAACAGTTTTCCCACCAACATTCATTTTCTGTTCTAGGATCCAATGCCCATGTTGCATTTAATTGTAATATCCCCCCTTAGTCTTCTTGGGTCTGTGACACTCGCTCAGTCTTTCGTTTTTCACAGCCACGACAGTTTTAAGAGTACAGGGCATTGAGAGGCCTGCAGCTAGGTGAATGAGCCCTCAGGACTATGTACTGAAAGAAACGGTAGAAACAAAGGGACAGACATTATCATGCCTCAATCATATGGACTAACTATAATATATGAAGCTGAGAGCATGGCTTACCAGGTTGGGGCCTACTGTAAAGGGGCCTGGACTGTGAGCTCTGACAGCAGTCACATAGATTCAGGAGTTGTAATGTTAATTCTAAATTCTGAGGTACTGTGTTTTTTTGTATATAACCTGGTCATTCCCAGAAACTTTGGGTGTTTATTTGACATAGGAGGCTCTGAGTTAAAGCTCTGAAGCGATGAAAGTCAGAAGTACCCCATATAGGAACTGTTGAAAAAAGGTGAAAAAGGGATCAGAGTTCAACTAGAATATAAATGATGCTGATCTGGGAAGGACTAAGGTAATACAGAGTAAGGGATGATATAGACCATATTTCCAAACTTCAATTTCTGTGTGACACTAAAGGAAGGGATGCGCAGTTGGTGCTAAATTTATATTTTGGGTACTGCATTATCTAATTTAACATGTATGATAGTTTATTTGAACACCATAATTACATGGAATCTTGAATAGTGTGTGAGATCTTGTTGGTTTGTATAGGATAGTGTGATGCCCCGATATATCCCAGAGTAATTTCCCATCTAGGGAATTCCTGATATTCTCATAAGCAATGGGGACAACCAATTCAATAGGCTGAGCCCTCGATCTTGGAGTTCACCCTGTGAAACTTATTCCTGCAAAGGAGAAGCTAAGCCTACTTATAATTATGCCTAACAGTCACGCCACCCCCAGAGACCCTCTTTTGTGGCTTAGATGGAGCCTTTCTCTTCAAGCCAACTTGGCAGGTACACTGCCTTCCCCCCGCATGGGACACGACTCCCAGGGGTGTAAATCGTACCCCAAAAGAGGTAAGAGAGGAATGAAACAAAAAGTTTCAGTGGCTGAGAGATTTCAAATAGAGTCAAGAGGTTATCCTAGAGGTTATTCTTATACATTATATAGATACTTCTTTGTAGTTAATGGTGTATTGGAGTGGCTAAAGGAAGTACCTGTTGAGCTGTATTCCAGTAGCCTTGATTCTTGAGATGACTATATAACTATATGGCTTTTCCAATGTGCCATGTGATTCTGATTGTGAAAACTTTGTATCGATGCTCCTTTTATCCAGTGGATAAATAGCAAACACATGTTGATTTACAGTATATATGTTTTTTCTTTTTATTTCTTTTTCTGGAGTGATGCAAATATTCTAAAAAACGATCATGGTGATAAATACACAACTATGTGATGATATGAGCCATTGATTGCACACTATGTATAGAAATATACATATACATATATGTGCATGAAGATTTTTCTCAATAAAAAGTTAAAAAATAAGGATAAAAAATAATGGGGAGATAAAGGGTAAAAATTGAGTAGATTGCAAAACTGCTGGTCAGTGAGAGGGAGGGGTAAGGGATATGGTATGTATAAGTTTTTTCTTTTTTCTTTTTCTGGGGTGATGCAAATGTTCTAAAAATGATCAATGCTGTGATAATATTGTGAGCCACTGACTGTACACCATGTATGGACTGTGTATGTGTGTGTGTGTCTGTGTGAAATTTCTCAATAATGAGATAAAAATAAAAAAAAGTTCAGGACAGATATTTTGTAGAATGTCTCTCAATCTGGGGTTTTTTCTAATGATCAGACTGAGTTTATGGGTTTTGGGGGAAAATGCCACAGAGATAAAGTGCCCTTTTCATATGTACCTGAAAAACCTATTTATTAAGGAAAATTTCAAACATACATAAAAATAGCAAGAATAGAATAAGCAGTCATCCCTCAGATTTAAGAGTTAACATTTTGCCATGTTGTTTCTAGATAGGTTTTCAATGTAGCTGGAAGTTGACTTTTCATTTTTTTTCTTCCCTTTCTTTCTCTCTGATTCTTCTTTTCTGAACACAGAGAAAACACTAACTGACAATGCTTGGAATCTCGATGGATGAAGATTCCCCTTAGCTCAGGAATCCTCTCTAAAGACGGCTTTTCGTCTTTGCATAAGTACTTCTAGCCACACTCCTCCCTCCGTCCTGGTACATCCTATTATTAGTTTGGACTCTAGGTTGTGAGTTGCTGGAACCCAACTCAAACTGTCTTAGGCAAAAGTTAGAATTCATTGGCTCAAAACAGATCCATGGGCTATTTCTCAGCTCTGACTTCCTCTCTGTTGCTGCCATCCTCTGGTGTCACTAGCCCTGGGTTTACCTCCTTGCTTCTCGCTGACCCCAGCTGAATGAGGCATACTTCTGAAGCTTTGAAAAGCTTCTGTTGAAACAGAGTCAGAGTTGATCCCAGGGCAAACCCAGATCATGTGCCCTTCCTGAACCTATCACTGGGCCAAGGGAAAGAGCACAATTACTGACTGGCCAGGACTAGGTCACATGCCCAACCTTGGGTCTAGGAGGGAGTCAATTTAATAATTCAGACCACCCAAGCTGAACACAAGACCCGTGCTTCCCCTAATCAAAACAACAGTTTTCATTATAAAACAGAAGGGGGTATGGGACCAGGGCTTGAGAAATAACTGAAAGCCAACCTCCCTCTGTCTCACACCTCACTTACCTGTTCCTGGCCTTTCCTTCTCGCCTTCCCGTCCCTGCAGACCATTCTTCCATCGTCCCCCATGCTATTTTTCTTTCAGAGCGTCTTTCTCTGCCCAGTGGTATGCAAAGTTGGGAGTGGGGTGGGGGAGAGTTGGTGTGGTCCGGGTGCACTGTCTGTGGGGAACAGACAATAGACAACCCAAAATTTGGTGTGCTTTTTAGCATCACCATATGCTGGCAACTTTAAACAGTCAGTAATAAAAGACTCCTACCGTGTGTGTGTGTGTGTGTGTGTGTGTAGATCAAAATTCAGAACATTCCAGCACCACAGAGGCTTCCTTAAGGAAATGTTTTAGTACTTTATTTAATCTGATCCCAATGCTTTCACAGGGTGCTGAGAAATTTAATCTCAGATGTTTGGAGTGCCCTGGCTTTGCCTGGGGTGTGGGAAGGTCTGCATTTTGTGAACCCCAGGGCCTTCTCAGGGTTCTCTGATGCATCCTTGGGGACCTACCTAGCTCCAGGAGAGGGCTGCTTCTGTCTCCATTCCTCGGCGGTTTCCTGGAGAGGGACCTTTTAGAGCTCAGCGTGGGGGTAAAGAGACATTCAGAGCTGTCAGCTTGCTTTCCGACTCTCACCACCCATCCAATCTAAGTGGGCTGTTCTCAACGCTGGGTCCGTGAAATCCTCCCTTTCTGAACCATGTATCTGTGTAATGCCAGATTTCTTCATCTGTTGCAGCACTGCAATAGATTGCAACAGATGGAACAGAGGCAAAGATTGACAATCCATCTACTATTAAGCCATACGTTAAAGAAATTTTCAAAAAAGTAAAATAATATCACTCTTCTTTTTGGGGGGAGTGGGGGAAATTAATAGCTATTCTTTCCATTAAAATGTTTTTAAATGAAAAATATTTTGAAGATGTTTCGATATGTATAGTAAACGTCGACCATACAACTCACAGAAACAAGCTTTTGGAGGCCCCCAGGCATTAAGAGTAAGACGTCGTCCTCCCAGCAGCCCTGCCAGGCGGCACCGTCGCCCTCCCCACGAGTTCAGGGGGCGGGAGGGGGAAGGGCAGGACCCGAGTCGAGGCTCGCGGTCTAGGTCCAGGGGAACCTCCTCTACCCGCGGGAGCACACGCTCCGGAGCAGGCACACACGGACTTGAACCCTGGCTCTGCCACCTGGAAGTCCGGCCATCTCCGCTCTTTCGTAAGGCGTGGACGACACCCCCACCTCACGGGTGCACGGGCCGGTGCTGCGTCCGCCGCGCGGCGCCTGCCACCCTGCACCGCTAACCCGGTGAGCGCGACGAGTTTCACCGTACCCTACAGATAAAGCCGAGACTCAGAGGCGCCAAGTGCCTTGCTAGGACCACACGACTGGGCCGCGCCGAGTGCCCAGGAACCCAGCCAGCCGCTCGCAACCTGCCAGCTCCATCACCTAGCAGCCCGCGCCCTCCCACCTTCCTCATTTCCGGCGCAGCGGACCGGAAGCCTTCTTTCCGGTTCCCAAGACCGCGCTCAGGAAGTGAGTCACTCTGCCAACAACTAAGATGGCCACTGGGGCCATTCACCGCAATGGTTAGTGGAGGGGAAGTGGGCGCGAACCCGGAAGTTGCCCGGCTCGGCCATGGCGGCGCCCGGGGGCGTGGCTTCCGGCGGCCCGCGGCGGTGAACCGAGGCCGTCGGGCAGCTCGCAACGTGCTGCTGACAGAAGCTCCTCCCTCGACGCCGGCGGCGGCTGCCCCGGCGAGACCTGGCGGCCAAGAGCTCGCGTCCCCGCGTCCCGGGCCCGCGAGGCGCCAGGGCCGCGCCGGGGGATGGACGAGGCGAAGATGGACGAGAATGAATGGAGGTACCACGGCGAGGGCAACAAGAGCCTGGTGGTGGCCCACGCGCAGGTGAGGCGGCGGTGGGCGGCGCGCGTCCAGGGCCTCCCCCTTCGGCCTCCGGGCCGCGGGGGCTCCTCGCCGGCCCTGCGTGCCCCCAGCACGGCTTCCCTGGTCTGGCTCTGTGACCCCGCCGCAGCCCCTCGCGGCCGGGCTCCGCGTCTCCGGAGCACCCCTCCCGGCCGGTTTCCCGTCCCCACCCCCCCACACCCGCTCGGAGCCCCGGGGGTCAGTTCCGCGTCCCCCAGCGTTATCCTCTCCCGCCCCTCCTAGCCCCGTGCCCACGGGCCCTCCGCCCGGTCCTTGGCGCGCGCGGTTTCGCGCAGCCCGGTCCTGCCCGGCCGCCGGCACAGCCAGCCGTCCCTGGAGCCGCGAAGGGTGGAGACCGTCGGTGAGGCGGCCCAGGGGTGCGAGAGCCGGGGTGGAAGGACCCGGCAGAACCTGGAGGAAGAAACGAAGCGCCAGGGATGGTCTTCCCTCCTCACGGAGAGATGAGCGGAGCCGCCGCTGTTAGTAATGGGCATGGAGCGTTGGCCGCAGGTTCTCCTCCAGGGTCTTTCGGAACCCCCGAGCGGAGCCAGCTTCGGCCCTTTATTTACCGAGAGCTTCATGAACTCCATCCCCTGAGTTCAGCAGTAAGGCCAGGTGAATGGAGGAAGAGCAGCTTACGGATTTGTATGGGGCCCATTCTGTTTGACATGACTCGCTCTCTGATACACCCTGCAGGAATGCGGCAGTGGGAGAAGTGGGGAGGCCAGGAGAGGTGTCATGTGGAGGTTAAGAGCTAGGGATTTAGAGTCGCTCAGCGCTGGGGGGAGTCCCAGTTCTTTGTAAAGTGGAGCTGGTAATAGAATCCACTTGGGGAGTTGCAGAAGATTACATGAGCGCCAGCCTGACAAGTTAATGCTGAGTAAGTGATAACTGTTATCCCCCTTGCACTGAAGAAGAAAGCAGAGCTTGGAGAAGAGCCCTGAGCCAAGCAGCTGGTAAGAGATGGTACAAGTACTGGGTGCCGGCTTCTTACCTCTCGTCCAGCCCACCTCTGTTGTTGATGTGTGGGTGCATTGGGTGGGCTGCAGCCTTAACCTTCTGCTGTCCAAGTGGCTCCCTCATGTCTTGCCTTTACACAGTTGAGAAACTAAAGAACTGATGTGTGTGCTTTGCTCAAGATCTTCAGATGAATTACTCATGGATGGCTTAACCTGAAGATGTCTTTCCCAGTATAGTCTGCTGGGCCCTCTTGGTTTTCAGGGTCAGATGAGGTAAGGGCTGTTCCACTAAGAGTCCCTTTCTTTTTGGGATTCCCATAGTGATCCCCTAAATCCTTTCACAAAGCAAATACTTGTCTTTACATTCTTTCCTAGAGTTGGATTGTATATTCTCTCTGCATTTTATATCAAGCTTAGGCATCTTTAAAGTGGGGCATTTCAAAAGTGATTACAGATGAAGGAGAAAGTTCCAGATGCAGAGTAAAGGACGCACAGGTTTGGAAGCCTAGAGGCTGTTGGTACAGTTACCTCTGTTGCATGGATCCCTTCTCCACTCTCCTTGACAAGTCTGTGCTCATCCTGTCCTCTGTGCAGGCATCTTCAGGGCAGCCAGCAACTTCCCTTCTTGTGCATTCAGGGTTATGCTTCCTCCTCTTCTTCCTTTTTAAAATTTTTTAACTTACTTCGGTAGTAAGGCTATCCTGAACTTACATTATTCATTTTTCATTTTCAAATCTAAATTTGGCTTATTCTCACTCCTGCTTTGTGGTTGGTTATAGTTCATTTAAACTTAAAGGTTTTAATCACAAATAGTCCCATGAGAAAACCTTTCCTGCTAAGTTTAGACCTCAGGTTAAGGTATGGGCTGTGCCTTTGTCTGGTGTACATTGTTTGGCGCTCCTCAAGTGGAGGGAAGCCGGAGGCCTTCACGGTTTGCCTCCTCCTTATACCTCTCCTGCCGACTGCCATGCTCAACCATCTTGCTCTGACTGTGGACTGAGGAGAAGGTGAGGGCCTAAAAGGCAGCTTTTCAGTGCCCTGTTAGGGCTTTGTGTGAGTAGGACAGAGAGAGAAGGCGGGTGAGTGAGGACAGAAGGAATTCCCACTCCTGTGGGTGCTGCAGTGAGGTGGGCACGCGGCCCTCCCTCTTCAGGAGTGGAATCGGAGAGAAGGCCAGCCTTGCCTTGAGAGCATGCTCTTTTCGTTTCTGCCTCAGGTGGTACTTGCTTCTTCACTCAGCTCCTCAGATGCCCCCTCCTTCCTTCCAAGGTGGCAGGGAGGCCTTTGGCCAGGTTTCTTTCAGAGAGGAAAAGGATAGTTTTCTTCGAGAGGGCCTCATCTACTCTCAGAATTGGAACGGGCCTTCAGAAGGACCTCATCTTATCCTCCCTGCTCTGCAGTGTGAAAAGATGGCAGGTGTTCCAGCGGCCAACCATGGACAGCAGAGCCCTCCACGTCCCAGACCTGAAGCCCTGGCCGCAGGAGCTGAGCTTCTTGTTGGAGGCTTTGCTGATGCATGGTTACTGTCCTAGGAGGGAAAGGGAGACGGTGTTGTGAGGGTGGCAGCCTGCCACACTGGGGCTGAGGGAAGGCTGCACCGAGAGCTGCAGTTGAAGAAATCTGGGAACCTGAGCTATGCATTAGAAGTGCACAGAGTTGTAGAGTGTTCCGAGGGGTGGGCAGTGCAAGGTGACAGTGTGAGATCAAAAAGGTGACTGCAGTCTAGCTCTCTCACGGAGCTTATATGTTAAGGCTAAAGTTTTGAAGTTGTTAGCATTTCTGATGGATGCTGGTCAGCTTCTCAGCTGCTCCTTCACCTACAGGCATTCCAGGCCATCATTGGGCAGCTTGACCCTTGCACTCCTGTTTTGCCCATCTTCTGTCTTTGCTTGCATCAACTCGTTACTCAGCACCCTTCAGCTGTTGCTGTGCAGTTTAACCTTCCCTCCGTCCCTGCCTCTGCAGGGTTCTCAGCCTGTGAGCAGTCCTTGATACGCTTCCCGGGCGCTTCCAGGCCAGGGCAGGGTCCTCGGATGGGTCCTCAGCCTTGCATGCAGTGACCCATCAGCTGTTTCCCGGGCAAGGGCATTTCCCACTGGGCAACATGCTTTCCTTCCTGCATCCTGAAGGCACTTCATTGGTTTTGAATTTTAGCAGCCACATCATCCTTTGTCTCACGTGAGCCTGGGGCATGCTCAGGCCCACGGGTTGCTCTCACGTGAGCTGTGTTCAGGTCAGATTTCCCCTCTCCCGCAGGAGAGCACTGCTTTCACATTGGTGCTTTCCTGTCTTAGCCTTCGTCTTGTTGGTTTTGGCTCAGTGTCCCAGTCTGCAGAAGGTCACTTTTAAACCTGACTTGGCATTCAGTCTCTTAGGTGGCTTCCAGGTCCTGGTGATTTGCTGTTGGCGGATGTGAGTGACGCCCAGGGCAGGCCCGGGCAGGTACTGCCTGGCACTGAGCTAGGCCCTCCGGGCTGTCCTCGGTCTTTGGGACTCAGTGGACAAACAGTTGCCCATCCCCTTCACTTTACCAAGTTTCTTTTGGACATTTTTCTTTTTCTTGACAGAGGTAACTGACCTATCCTCCCAAGACATTTCAGAAACAGGAATGAAGCTGCTTGCTTCTAGCCTTTTGGGTTTCTAGCCTTTCTAGCAGTCCGGCTAGTGCTGTGGATCCTTTCTTTAAATTGCTTAGCTGCCCTGGGATGTGTTTTGTCTCAGCATTGACCATTTGAAGTTTAAGCAGCCAGGTATGCTCTTCTGTTTCTCTTCTCATCTTGGGTTTCAGGATTTCTGGTTTGTAGATCACACTTTCAGTGGAGCTTTTGGAAGCAAAAGAGGAGTTATGTTTTCTGCTCCCCCCCCCCCCCCCCAACCATACGGGATATTCTCAAACTCTAAGACACTCCCTTTAATTTTTGCCTGCACTTAATTGGAAGAATGTTAACTATGCATCGCTTCTAGAATTATCCTTAAAAAAAGAAGTCATTCCTTATTCTGTATTTGAGATTTTTGATGGCCTTCTTAGAGGTTGATCCCATTTACACAAACTCTTTCTTGATGTTGTCCTCCTTTCTTTTAAAATCTGAACCCTTCAGAGAGCTTTGTATGTAGCCTTCTCTTTCTTTATTTCTGGGGTTTTTTGCAGTTGAATGGCCAGGGGTTGTTTTTTTCCCAAAATACGTTCCCTTTGGTATTTTCAACCATGAGATCATACCTATTCTTTAGACTGAACCCTTTGGAATCTTCCTGCCTAATTCTTTAGAATGTGTGTCTATCTGGGTCTTTGCTTTTTTTTGTGGGGGTGGGGTGGGAGGTGCATGGTCTGGGAATCAAACCCAGGTCTCTCACATGAAAGGCGAGCATTCTGCCACTGGGCCTTCCAAGATGACATGGTCACCTTTCCCCACCACCCCAACACCAGCCTCTTCCTCCGTCTTGGTCAGAATTAAGTCAGAGTAGTGGTTTCCCAGAGTACTTCCTCTGTGAGGCTTGAGTGCTGGCAGCTAAGGAGGGCGTTCTCTGTCTGCCTACAGAAGGGTGACTCCTGCGTGGTCACATGCAGCTCAGGGGCCCTTGGAGGGCCTTCCCCTTCCTTTAGACCTGTTTGCCTCTCTCTTTTAGACTTTCCCTCAGGACTCCTTTACATTGAACTCTGCTTGCTTTTGTGGCTGGCAGGCATCATACATCCTTTGGGACACACCGGAGGGCTGCTTGTACCCGGTCCAGGGAAGAAGGTGTGCTCTCTGTACTGCATTCTGGCCACCAAGTGCCCCCGGGACCGTGCTGTCAGGGTCACTCTGTGGAGCCCTGCACCTGCCCACCTAACCTGCTCACGCCTGTGTCTGCTTTGAGCCTTGGGATGGCCTTTGACGTGGAGATGAAGCAGCTGCCATTGGGGAAGGTCATTGCCTTGTCCAGGTGGGGCAAGCTCCTGCTGCCTTCCCCTCCACGTGCCGCAGCTCCCTCCTTCTGCCTGGTTTCCGTGTTTTAACCTGCAGGGTCTCAGGTTCCTCTTTCTCTTTAGACCTTCTCCCTGTGTCACATCTTTGTCTGTCACTTCTGTTGTTATAGTTCTATCTGAGATCTGAGGTTCGTACGGAAGCCAGGTTGTCCCATTGAGAGTCTTGTGTCAGAGCCGAGACCATGAGTGCTATCCGGCTTGCTTTGGAGACTGGATGTGAGGAACGGAGCTGCCCTGTCCTGTGCCTCATTTCCCGCAGTGCCTGGGAGGCTTTTTGTTTGTGTCGACAACCGGGCTCGAGTGGCTACAGCAGGCTGGACACTTGGCAGACATCTGCAACACTGTGCAGAAGCACTCTGGGTATAGCTCTGTCCCGGCCTGTGGCGGCCCCTGGGGCAGCCTCTATTGCCCGGCAGCTGGAGAGTCTGCAGGGAGGGCCACTCACTGAGAAGGGGGGTATGCTCTTATCTTGACTTTCTGGAGGAAGCAGGGCTCAGTGCCCCTCGGGGCAACTTCCTGAGGCTCACAGTACCTTGGTATTCGCGTGGGCTCTTTGCAGATCCTGTTTTCAGACGGGCTCATACCCGCAGGACTGGGTGAGGACTCTGTCTCTGGGGGCATGATTGGGTTCCTCACAGTGGAAGCTGGCGAGGCAGTGGGCACCGTTCTTCTGGGCCTCCTGTGGAGCTCTGCCCAGTCCCTCCACAGCCTGGCCTTGGGATGGTGGTTGTCTCTGCAGTGCCCTGACCTGGGGTCGTCGAGGCTGTGGGGGCAGGCAGGGAGTGGTGTCTCCCAGACCTGCTCCTGGAGCTTCACTGCGCTTCTGTGAGGGGGGCTAATACTGTGGGCAGAGGATATATTTTAGGAACACAGTGCAGCGTCTGGCGCAGCTGGAGGGACTCAGCTTGAGCTGCTTGTTGTAATGATAATAAATGCTACTGTTGGAACTAATAAATGCTAGTGGGAATGGTGGTACTATCACTTATTGTTGGCAAGGAGAGGGGACTTCATCCCCAAAGTCGCACTGTGATCTGGGGACCCTTTCTCTCCAGCCAGTGCTGGGAAGCCCTGTGTTGCCCTTCTTTGAATGCTTCGCCACCTGTTAAGCTCTTGGATAAGGCAGAAGTTCTTTGCAGTTTCTTGATTAGTTCCTTGTGGATAGAGAGGGGGTTTCTTTCCTGTGGGAACTGCCATCTCGTGGGGCTGGCCCAGCCCGGTGGCTGAGGGGAAAGAGCCTGAAAGGCCAGCAGGCCATGTCGGGTCCCCTTTGTGCTGACCCCGACTCTGTTTTCTTAAGCTGCTTTTCAGGCCTGGTGAGGCATCCACTGCTTAATGTGTTAGCTCCCCTCACACTTGCCGGTTGCTGGTGAGTGTCGCTGCATCCTGCGAACTGTGAATGAAGGTCACCTGTGCTTGGTGAGTGATTGGCGGAGGAGCTTTGGATTCCCGTGAAAGGATGTAAGTGCGCAGACCTTGCCAGAGCAGGGCACCTCCTCCAGGCGGTGAATGTGTGCCGTTTTAGGGAGGTGAGTTCCTTCAAAGTTATCCACATACAGGACTTCTGCATATTAGCTTCTGTATTTACTTGAGTTTGATGGAGCAGCAGCTCCATTATTGTCAGCTAGTTGATTCCCGCAGGCACCGTTATGCTGGCCTTAGGTGGCGGGTAGGGTGGCGGCAGCACACAAACTGCTGACCCTGGGTTCTCAGAGTCTCGTCTTGGGACTCAGGATGTTATAACTACCCAGCCAGTGGGTGGACATTTCCAGCTGGGAGCCCTCTCTGGAAGACCAGCGTGCGCTGCCCCTGAGCGGGACGTGCCCAGATGCTAAGGAGGAGAGAGGGTGCTCAGGGTCCTTGTGGGGCCGAGTGGGGAAACTGAGCCCCGCCGCAGGCGCAGACTCCTCATGGCTCATCTCAGCTGCGTGCCCCCAGCCCCGGCCCTTCTCCAGGCCCTGTCCCTGCCTTACCCTTGGGCGTATCCCGGGCCTTCCCGCCTCATACCCCCAGCCTGGGATGCACTCACTGCCCCAGGTTGGTGGCCTCGGCTCCACCACCCACGCCCGACTGGCCCTGCTGGGCCTCCCGCCAGCCAGTCGCCACCCCTGTGGCCTGGGCAGGAGGCCGTCTCAGGCTGCCCACCGCTAGAAAAACCTTCCTCCTTTGAAAGCATACTGTGTGAACACTGTAAAAGCTGTTGGAAAATTCAAGTAAAAAGGTAAAAAAATTACCTCAGTTTCTGTCCCCCAGAGACACTGCTAAAATTGTCGAGTGCCTTTCCAAATTTTTTTTCAGTAGTACCAGGTCATCTGCGTGCTTTATTATTTGTATTTATTTATTTAGTTTTGTTATTGTTAGTATTATTACCACTCTGGACTTAATGTCTTTATGCTTTATTTTTAAATCTTTGTTTTAAAAACTTTAAAATTGCTATGTGATGATGTTAAGAATTACTGATTGCGTATGTAGAATGGAATAATTTCTAAATGTTGTGTTAATTTCTTTTTTTCTTTAATTAATAAAAAAAAAAATTTAAATTGAAGTGGGCTGCATCTGGAGAGAAGGCTCAGGCACCGGGCGTGTAGCTGGCTGTGTGGGCACATGGCCCGTGACCCCATGACACAGCCCGAGGGGCGCAACCCCCCACCCTTGCTCCCTCAGCCCGCCTAGGGCCACGCCTCCACATGTGGGTTCTACATACAATCGAACCTGGGTCTCCGGCACAGCAGAGAATTCTGCCACTGAGCCACCGTCGCACTGCCCCCTGCTTTTGAACCTTATCTAAAAAGAATATTGCCAATATGAGTGGTGGCTTCTTATTTTTTACTTTTTGGTTTGCTGTTTTGCAAAAGCGGATTCATACGATGAATAAGTCCTGCTCTCTGCCTTTTTTCATGGTTCAGTCTGTGATGATTGTGTCTCTATCTGTAAGTACAGCGTGGCCTAATTTTCTTTTAAGTAAGCGCATGGAGTTCCGTTGTCTGGACTGCATCTCATTGCATTTAACCGTCGTCTCTGCGGTTGGACATTTGGTTGTTTCCGTTTCATTTGGAATCTCACGCAGTGCTTTTGTATGCAAGAGCTCAAACCCCTGTGCCCATTAATTCCTCCTGGGTAGGCTGGCTCGGGTCGGGCTCTGGGTGCCCGGCCCTGCACCGCGTGTTTGCGTGTCACCCAGTGAGTGCCCCTCCCTGCTACCACTGCCTGTTTCTAGAGTCAGACTTCTCCTCGGGCCTTCCTGGCCGCCTCGCCGCCGGGCACCCGCCGTGGGCCTCGCCAGGGTGACCGGCCTCTGTCCCCAGCTTGTCCTGGGCTGCGGGCAGGGGACTGACCAGATGTGCTTTGTTTTCCTGTAGCGCTGTGTGGTCCTGCGCTTCCTGAAGTTCCCTCCAACTAGGAAGAAGGTAAGTGTTAGAAAGGTAACTAAGAAGGCTTTGATTTTTTTTCCTGATGCAGAAGTATTAAAGCTGTTTATAAAAATTTAAATATGACACAAGCGTTTGGTGCAGAAAGTGTTGCGCCCCGCATTTCTTATTCACTGCTTCCCTGGCTCCAGTGCTTTGACCCTTGCAGCCTGGAGAATGGCGTCATGTTACCACTGGCAAGTTTTGTGCCAGCCAAGCCCTGTCCGGCGTGTGGGCTGTGGGTAGGAGGTCCAGGGCCGGGGTGCAGCGTTGCCATGGTGCTCTCCTTGGCCCTGCTGCCTCTGTTTCCCCGTCTGTGGGAATGGAGCCGTGAAGAAAGTCTCTGAAGCTGAGGCGGGCAGCCTGAGGTACAGATCAGCACAGGCCAGGCCAGTCACACTCATTGTTAGGTGATTCGGGAGCTGAGAAATTGAAGCCCGTGGCTGCTGTTTGGCAGTCTGCCCCGGCCCATCTCTTGCCCTCTGGCTTGCAATCACCTGTGCCCTCTGCCCCGGGAGCCTGGTCAGACCTGTGGCCTTCAAGGTTTATGTGTCTGGTGCTGATGGCTGCACGGGGTGCTGTTGTACCATGTTAAATGGCGCGCCTTGGCCTCGCCCCATGTCCACCACGCTTGCTGAGCCCTTGGGTGCTTTGGCTCCTGTAACCCTCTCAGCAACCCCTGAGGGAGGGAAGGGCTTCCTCAGTTGGACCTGAGGTATGGTGGGGCACAAAGGGGCCAAGAAACCCGCTTAGACTCCGCCTCTCCTCAGTATCCCTGCTGGGTTCTGGGCCCAGGTGGGCTGACTCCCAGCCCAAACCCCAGGCACAAGCTGCCTCCATTGACTGCACTGCGAGGTCTGCACTGTGACCTGGGGTGGGGGGCTGGGGTTCCCGACTGAGGGACAGGGTTATTATGGGAGAGTGGAGACTGGGCTCAGGTCAGTGGTGTAGGGGCTGAGGGCTCAGGAGGCACTGCCGGGGTAGGTGGTCTGGGGAGGCTGGGGGGTCCGAGAGGGTAGAAAGGGGAGGTGGGGAGAGGACTACGGCTGGTCCTGGGGAAGGAGAGGTGTGACACAGGGTTTCCTAAAAGAGAAAGTGGGGAAAGCTGAGTGTGGCTGTCAGTCTGCAACCCGAGAACTTCGACCAGTGGTGGGGAGGGGAGGAGAGGAGGTGAGGAGCGGCCTAGCCCTGTGCCCTGGCAACCTGCACCTGAGAAAGCCAAGGCCGGTGCAGGGACCTCCCAGGGGCTCCACTGCCTTGGTCCTGAAGGGAGGTGCGTGGAGCCAAGAGAGCTGGCCGCCTGCAGCTGCTCTTCCTTCCCCTGCCCTCCGTGACAGCCAGGCCTGGTCCACAGGGAGCTTGGCCCCTCAGCACTGGCACTCTGTGCATTTCTCCAGTGCCTTTTTCTGTTGAGGTTTATTATGGGCGACATGTTCCAAGGTTGTAGTCTGCTTTTATTTATATAATTATTTTATAATTATGTAATTATTAAAATTATTAAATTATTGATAATTGTTAAATTATTATATAATATTAAAATATTATTTTATTTAAATAATAAATAAATAACAGCATTATCAGTGGAGATCATGGTTATTCTGATGGCGCTGTTCAGCAGCATCCCTTTTGCCAGGTTCTCTGTTGCCACAGCTGTTGGACCGCAGGGCAGGCTCTGGGGTGCTCTGAGAGGCGGCTCTGAGGCAGCAGTGACTGTGGGCAGATGCCAGGCACGGCGCTTTGCAGGGCTCAGTGGCCTGGCCCACCTGGCCTGGGCCTGACTGGCAGAGGCACACTGCCGGCCCCAGGGTGTGGGGCGAGACTGGCCCCTTACCATGGGCCGCAGCCTTGCAAAGTCTCCCTCCCCTGGGAGGAGCCTGTGACTGACCCTTTGGACACTTCTGTGTCTGCTTTGGGACAAATCGAGTGACACAGGGTGTTTTCTTACCCACATCTCACCGTATTGGCTTTGAGAGCCTCTGAGTGGGGAGGAAACAGTTTATTCTGGATTTGTAGGCAGCCACGGTGAGGTTTTGGAGGGGACAGGTTTGCAGAGCCCCATCCAGCGGCGGCCCCGAGGCTGCCGGGTGGCCCCTGCATCCCATGGACTGTGGGCAGAGCAGCTGTGGCCCCCAGCAGGCCGGGTAGCGAGACCCCTGGGGGTGGTTGGGACAGCGGTGCTGGCCAGGGGCAGCTGTGGGAGGGCTCCCGCAGCGGGGTGGGGGGGAGGCTGTGGGAGGGCTCCTGCGGTGGGGGGGGGAGGCTGTGGGAGGGCTCCCGCGGTGGGGGGTGGGGGGGAGGCTGTGGGAGGGCTCCCGCGGTGGGGGGTGGGGGCTATGGAGGGCTCCCACGGGGCTGGGGCGGCTGCTCAGGCCTGCGCTTGTCCCCCAGGCCGCGGAGGAGGTGCTCCAGCACCTGCAGAACATAGTGGACTTCAGCAAAAACGTCATGAAGGAGCTTTTGGGGGAGAGCTCCGTCCATTGCGGGGTAAGTGACCCTTATTCGCGGGGCCGAGGTCCCGGGTGCTTGAACGCTGCCCGACTGTGTCCCCTTACGCTAGTTCCTGCGTGGCGGCCGATCGCTGTTCCCACCCCCTGCGCCCGAGAGGTGCGCGCAGTCCGGCAGGAGGCCCCTGCGTGTGGGTCCGACCCCCATTCCCCAGGGCGAGGCCCCAGGAGAGGGAGGGGAAGCCGCGGGGCCTGTCAGTCCTCGCTCCGGAGCCCGGTGCGCTCCAGGTGACCTGCCGGTGACAGCTCGGCCCTGCGTGCCCGGAGCAGGCTCAGCACCCGCTGGGGCCCAGCACATCAGCGAGGTCCCAGCAGTCCATCTCATTTGTGCTTTTGCTACTTTTGATTGAGTTTAATTTTTTCCCCCCGAGAATGTTCGTTACAGCACACAGCATTATTGGTTTTTGTTGTTAAATTTTTTTAAGAAAACAATGTGCTTAGAACCACCAACAAAGGATGCCTTAGTTAGCTTTTAACCATAGGCATATTTGAATATCATATCATCAAGGCCTGTGTTTGTGCAGTAAGTTTCATAAGCCGGTATAAAATTAAGCGACAAGAAAAAAATCTACATAGTCAGAGAGCAAAGCTCTTAAATGATACGTATGAGCACTAACTTAGATGCCACTCACTCAGCTGTCAAAACTGTGAATGTTCTCAAAATATCAAGTTGAAAGTTCTTACAAATATCTGCATTGCTATAGTAATAACCTTTTCTACTAAATATTTTGCTGATTTGAGGAAAATGTGGAGATACAAATATTTTTGCAGTTAACGTACGGAAATCTTAATCACCTAAAATGAATATCTAAGTTAGCTTATCCAAAGGCCTATTAAAAACATTTCCTAAGTAATCATCCTAAGGCCTGTTTATATAGTATGTTTCATAAACCAATTTAAAATTAAAGCAAGGAAGGAAAAAATCTATAAATGCAGGTATCAGTTACTTGAATTCTAAATATAAGTATCTTAAATACCATTTGATTAACTGCTAAAACTGTGTGCATTCTCAAAGATTAAGTTTGATTTTTTAGAACAGTTGTAGGTTTATGAGGAAATGTTTCTCTTCCGATTAACGTTCTTGCTACATTTGTTACAATCGATGAACCAGTATCATTGCACTTAGGTTACTCACTGTTACATAAGTTACATTAGGGTTCACGCCTTGTGTTACACATTTCGATGGGTCTTTAGAATATTTTATTATGGTAACATATGTACCACATAAATACCCCACTTTAACCATTTTCAAGTATACGATTTAGGGTGTTAATTACCTTCATGGTGTCCTGCCCCCAGCACCGCCATCCACGGCCACAGCTTTTCCATGAAGCCTTAATTCCCCATTTCCACCCTTGCCAGCTTATTTTTAAGGGCTGAAGTGTAGGGAAAAGCCTGAACTCTACTTCCAAGCATCTGTTTAAGATGTAGTCTTGTTGCCTCGGCTCTTGGCTTCCCTCCTGGCTGTGTTTTATCAAAACAGGATGCCCTGGATTCTGTAGACCAGAGCATCAGCCTGCACGTCCCAGGACAGAGGGACGGTGCCTGCGGTGGCTCCCTTGTCCCCTCTGGGGCCCGCTGACCCAGGGCTGGTCCTGGCAGCCGTGGCTTTGTGCCGCCCTCGATCCCACTGCTTACTGCACCTGGCTCCCCAGCAGGGAGGGCACAGGGAGGGTTCATGGGCCCCTCTGGGGGACTTCTCCTAGTTGTCGCCCAGGATGCACCCCATGGCTAAGTGTGAGCTTTTCTGCCTTATAACATCCAGGGATTTTTAAAAAATCCTTTTTATGAAAAATGACATACATACAAAACTAAATTTCAAAGCACAGTGCAACGGTTAGTTGTAGTACAGAGTTTGGTATGGGTTACAATTCACAATTTTAGGTTTTTACTTCTAGCTGCTCTAAGATACTGGAGACTAAAAGAAACATCAGTATAACGATTCAGCAGTCATACTCATTTGTCAAACCCAACCTTCTCTGCATAACTCCACCATCACCTTTGACCTTTCTCCCACTCTTTAGGGGCATTTGAGCTTTGCCCATTCTAAGTTTTTCATGTTGCAAAGGGCTGTTGATAATATGGAGTGGAGGGATGAAACTAGCTGATGGTCTGGAGAGGCTGGACCCTCTGCATTTCAGGGCTTATCTGGTCCAGGGACCCTTCTGGAGGTTGCAGGTTTCTGGAAAGTTACTCTAGTGCATAGAGCTTTTGTAGAATCTTATATAATGCCCTAGGTATTCTTTGGGATTGGCAGGAACTGTTTTGATTGGGGCTTGGCAAATTATGATAGGTAGCAAGGTCTAACTGTAAGAGCAACCTCCAGAGTAGCCTCTCGACTCTATTTGAACTTTCTCAGCCACTGATACCTTATTTGTTACACATCTTTTCCCCCTTTTGGTCAGGATGGCATTGTTGATCCCACGGTGCCAGGGCCAAGCTCATCCCTGGGGAGTCATCTCCCACGCTGCCAGGAAGACTTTCACCCCTGGATATCATGTCCCACGTAGCGGGGAGAGCAGTGGTTTCACTTGAAGAGTTCCTTGCCAGTACTTTTGATTATCTGCTTAATATACTCCGGGCTGTACCCAGTCATTACATTAAACTATACAGGATTAAAGGCCCTTATTCTTATTCTGGGCTCCCTGTATTTGGATTGTTTAAATGATCTATCCAGACAGGTTGAATTGGATCATGTCTTACAGAAAATTTAGGTTCTGGACAAAATAAGACTTTCTTTCTTTGGTCTCAAAAAGTAGGTGACGTTCTAAAATGCAGACAATGTGTTCTGAATTACCTTAATCCTGACTTGATTGGCTTCATTCTTATTCCTAAATACCAGGTTGCACATATATATGATAGCTTCTCAAAATACAGAAATAGCAGTTACTACTCTGAACTAAATGTGACTGCTATAAGAGCTCACAATCTAGGCCCCTGTTTTCTTGTAAGTAGTTTCTAAATGAGACCATGCAATATTTGCTCTTTTGTTTCTGGCTCATTTTGCCTCACCCAAATGCCCCACATGTTCACTCGCAGTGTTGCATGCTTCACAGCCTTGTTCCAGGTTCTCTGCCTGGCCTTTCTTCCCTCGGGGTCCTGGAAAAGCTGCCTTGCCAGAAGGGATGGCTGGGCTCACACTCGGAGTCGGTAACTATGGGCAGACGTGGAAGAGAATACTTATGCCAGCCTTTTATTTTGACATGAAGCATGAGCATATCTCATGAGCAAATCAGTGATTTAAAGTTGTTTAGAAGAAATGAACTTTCCTTTTTTTTTTTTTCTGGAACTTTTTCTATTGTAAAATATAACATATATACAATGCAAAGACAAAAAAAAGCAATAGTTTTCAAAGTACTCTTAAACAAGTAGTTACAGGACGGATCCCAGAGTTTGTCATGGGCTACCATATGATCTGCTCAGATTTTTCCTTCTAGCTACTCCAGAATATAGGGGACTAAAACACATAAACATTTTTTAATCACTTTTTTCTTTTTTTGTGAAAAATAACATATATACAAAAAAGCACTAAATTTTAAAGCACAGCGCAACAGCTCTAAGATACTAGAGATTAAAAAAAATATCAGTATAATGATTCGGCAGTCATACTTGTTTGTTAAGCCCTACCTTAGTTTTCCATTTTTTTATTACAGGTTTGGTAACCATTGGCCTGTGCTGGACACTGGGTCTAGAATAGTTGCATGAGTCATTTTTGGCTGTGGAATTTTTTATGGGGGTTGGGGGGCGGTGTGATAACTGTGTAAAAAATTGCTATTTTTTTTAATTAGACAAGTTGTAGGTTTATGTAACAGACATGTAAAGATACAACATTCCCATATACCCCCAGGGGTTGACCTTTGCGTTAGTGTGGTGCCTTTGTCAGGGGAGATGGGAGGCTAAAAAATAGTGTTCTTAGCTGTAGTCCACAGTTCACATTAGGTGTAATTCCCCACACTACCCTGTTATTAATGCCTTGTGGTAGTGTCATACATTTGCTATAATTTATGGCAGAACGTTCTCATATTTTTACTGTTAACCACAGCCATCAGCCACGCAGAGTTCACTGTGTTATATAGTCCTATGTTTTATTCACTAACTTTCCTTCTAGTAACATACGTGACCCAGAACGTCCCCTTTCAGTCACATTCACAAGCATAATTCCACACTATTAGCTACACTCACTATCGTGTGCTACCATCAGCACTATATTCATTTTGAAACATTTATAACGAACCTAAGTAGAAATGCTGCCCAAATTTAGCATCAGCTCCCCATTCTTACCACTGTTCTATCTCCTGATAAACCATATTCTAGATTCTAACTCCGTGAGTTGGCTTATTATGATCAGTTCATGTCAGTGAGATCACACAATATTTGTTCTTTGGTGTCTGGCTTATTTCACTCAATATTATGTCCTCAGGGTTCATCCACATCATTCCATGCATCAGGACTTCATTGCTGCTGCTGCTTTTTTTTTTTTAAGGATAAGGAGAAAAATTTTATTAAAAACAAAGGAAAGAATCAGTACAAAAGATACAAACATCAATATCATGAATCATGAATTTAACTGTATTAATAGTATAAATTCAAAACACAGAGCAAAACCTAGGTGTAATAAGGAAAAATTAAAAAACCTACAATTAGAGGAACTTTCATAAATTGATAAATCAGATAGAAAAAAGGTAGTATGCGTATACAAGGCTTGAGACTTGAACAACACCATTTACAAATTTGTATATATAAGTGTATATACATACAGACCACACAGAAGGAGAGAGAATGCACCCAACAAAGACTATATGGTTGTTTTAAGTATGCATGGAGCAATTACAAAAATTAACCAAACACTACATCACATTAGAAGTCTCAATTGTGAGGAATCAGTATCTTATACATTTTTTCTGACCATAATGCAATTAAATTAAAAAACAACTCTTCATTGCTTCTTGCACCTGCACAATATTCCATTACATGTATATACCACATGGTGTTTATCTCCTCATCCATTGATGGACACTTGGGTTGGTTCCATCTGTTGCCAGTTGTGTATAATGCCATTACAAACATCTGTGTGCAGATATCCGAGTCCCTGCCTTCAGTTGTTCTGGGTGTATACCTAGTAGCGGATTTTTGGATCATAGGTAGTTCTGTACTTAGCTTCCTGAGGAACTGCCAGACTTCCACAGTGGCTGCACCATTCTACTTTCCACCAGCAGTGCATAAGTGTTCAGTTTCTCCACATCCTCTCCAGCACTTACAATTTTCTGTTTGTTTAATAGCAGTCAATCTTATAGGTGTGAGATGTTATCTTATTGTGGTTTTGATTTTTCATTTCCCTAATAGCTAGTGATGTTGAGCATCTTTTCATGTGCTTTTTAGCCATCTGTATTTCCTCTTTGGAGAAATGTCTAGTCATGACTTTTGCCCATTTTTTAATTGAGTTTAAGTTGTAGAGCTTCTTTGTATATTTTGATATCAAACTCATCAGAAATGTGGTTTCCAAATAGTTTCTCCCATTGAGTCAGTTGCCTCTTTAGCCTTTTGACAACATCCTTTGAAACAGAGAAGTATCCAGTTCTGAGGAGGTCCCACTTTTCTATTTTTTCTTCTTCCTTGGTTAAGTTATTCCTAGATATTTGATGAGTCACTTTTCTCTTACTGCTTTCAGGATTTTTTTGTTTATCTTTGGCATTTGACATTCTGATTAGTATGTATCTCGGAGTAGATCTCTTAGGACTTACTCTGAAGTACATTGCGGTTCTTGGACATGTATATTTATGTCTTTAATAAGAAGTGGGAAATTTTCCACTGTTTCCTCAGCTATTCTTTTTGCCCCTTTCCCTTCTCTTCTTCTGGGACACCCATGAGTTTTTTGTTTGCATGCTCCATGCTGTCAACTGAAATCCCTGAGACCCTGCTCAAACTTTTCCATTCTTTTCTCTGTCTTCTGTCTGTTGTAAGGTTTCAATTGCCCTATCTTCTGGTTCACCGATTCTTTCTTCTGTCCGTTCAAATCTGCCGTTGTGTGCCTCTAATGGTATTTTTATCTTTCATTTCCATAATTTCTGTTACGTTTCTTTTCATACTTTCCAGTTCTTCTTTATGCTCACCCACTGTGGTCTTAACATCCTATGTCTCTTTAGCCATATTTTCCTTCATCTCTTTGAATTGATTTAGGAGATTTGTTCGAACTTCTAATTTGTTCCTTTGACTGGGCCATATCCTCCTGTTTCTTAGTCTGGCTTGTAATTTTTTGCTGATGTCTAGACATCTAATTAGCTTGATGAGTTTACCATGAAGGTCTGTTTCTCTCTTGCCTTGTTTAGTAGATTGGCTTTGTGTTAAGGTTTCTAACTTATTCTAGACTGTTAAAATTGCCCATGTTGAACTGATGAGATTTATTTATGTATTTATTTATTTAGCTCTTCTTCATTTGATTCTGGCCCTGGATATGTGGTTCAGTTTGTTTATTTTTCTTTTTGGGTGCATGGTCTGGGAATCGAATCGAACCTGGATCTCCCACATGGAAGGTGAGCATTTTACCACTGAGCCAGTGGTTCAGTTTTAAATATTGCACTTGTTTGTGCATTTGTTTCATCTCCAGGAGAAAGCTTCCTTTCTTCTTTTCCTGCTTGGGGAATCTTGACCTAATCTGTTTTTGCTTTGCCTCTATGATTTTTCTTCTTTTTTTTTGAATCTTTCTTTTGTTGTTTCTAGCTTCTTGCCTGGAGGGCAAATTCTGGGAGGAGAATCAACCAGAGAGGACTTTTCCAAGTCAGTATTTTCCAGCAGATACAGAGCCAGGAACCCACGTGGGGCTCAGACCAGTTCCAAAGAGCCCTGGGGAGAGGGTCAGGAAAGACTCCCCAAAGCCTTTCTGATGGCCTCTCGCAGCTGTGCTCTGCTGCCCAGCAGATGGTGCCCTTCAGCAACCCCAGGAACCCCTGCATGTTGAAACTGCCACTGTCTTGGCCCCTGTTCGCAGTCACTGCCTGGGTCAGGCTCAGGCAGAGGCTCAGAGCCCAGAGCCAGCGATCCGAATTTGCCCATTGAAAGCTGTGATCAGTGCTCAGCTGTGGTTCCCATCCCAAATTCTCAGGGAACAGGCCTTCCACATCCCTCTCCATCCGCAGCAGCCAGCCAGGGACCAAGTGGGCTGGCCTGAGAGTGGGGCATGGGTGCCAGCAGCAGGCGTGGAGCCACCGCCTCAGGGTTCTTTGCTACAGTCTCTCAGCCTCTTCATCCTGCTGTTCCCAGATGCTCTCTAATTCTCCCTGGGCTCTGGAGCCCAGGGCAGCTGTTTCAGCTGGTTTGGGATGAGGAGTGAGTTCTGGAGCTCCTACTCACCCACCTTCCCTGAAAGTCCCTTGGCTCTGGATTTGATCCCACCTCTTCCATTTCTGTCATGGCACTGATGACATCTGCACTGACCGTGTCATCCCCTGTGAAATGGGGATTCTGAGACTTGTATTCAGCAGGGCGATGTCTTTGCTTGCTGGGAGTTCCCCCATATTGTATTCTTTTGGGGTAGGTAAGGTCATTACTTTGAGTCGGAATCTTTTTTTTTTTGCAATTGATGAAGCAGCATACAAACATTCTTAACATACAAACATTCCATACATGGTGTACAGTCAGTGGCTCACAGTATCATCACATAGTTGTGTATTCATCACCATGGTCAACATTTGTATCACTCCAGAAAAAGAAAGAAAAAAGAAAAACTCATACTCCCATACCCTTTACCCCTCCCTCTCATTGTCCACTAGTATTCCCCATCTACCCAATTTATTTTTTTAATTTAATTTAATTAAAAAAGATTTTTTTATTTATTAAAAAAGAACTAACACAACATTTCGAAATCATTCCATTCTACATATGCAATCAGTGATTCTTAATATCATCACATAGATGTATGATCATCATTTCTTAGTACATTTTCATCGATTTAGAAAAAGAAATAGCAAGACAACAGAAAAAGAAATAAAATGATAATATAGAGAAAAAAATAAAAATAAAAAATACAAAAAATATATGAAAAAAAATTTTTTTGAACGTTTGCATCTCTCCAGCAAGAGAAATAAAAAAGAAAAAAGAAGAAACTCATACCTGCCATACCCCTTACCGCTCCCTCTCATTGACCACTAGCATTTCAATCTACCCAATTTATTTTAACATTTGTTCCCCCTATTATTTATTTTTTATCCATATTTTTTACTCGTATGTCCATACCCTAGATAAAAGCATCAGTCACAAGGTTTTTACAATCTTACAGACGCATTGTAAAACCTATATCATTATACAGTCATCTTCAAGAAACAAGGCTATGGGAACACAGCTCTACAGTTTCAGGCACTTCCCTCTAGCCACTCCAATATACCATAAACTAAAAAGGGGATACCTATGTGTTGTGTAGGAATAACCTCCAGGATAACCTCTCAGTTTTGTTTGAAATCTCTCAGCCACTGACACTTTATTTTATCTCATTTCTCTCTTCACCCTTTTGGTCAAGAACGTTTTCTCAATCCCTTGATGCTGGGTCCCAGCTCATACTAGAATTTCTGTCCCATGTTGCCAGGGAGGTTTACAACCCTGAGAGTCATGTCGCGCCTAGGGAGGAGGGCAGTGAGTCCACTTGCTGTGTCAGCTTAGAGAGAGAGGCCACATCTGAGCAATGAAAGAGTTTTCTGGGGGTGACTCTTAGGCATAATTTTAAGTAGGTTTATCCAATGTTGTGCAGGAATAAGTTTCATTGGGGTGAATCACAAGATCAAGGGCTCAGCCTCTTGACTTGGTTGTTCCTACTGCTAGTGAGAATATTAGAAATTCTCCAAATGGGGAAACTGAATGTTTCCCTGTTCTAGTTTGCTAGCTGCCAGAATGCAATATACCAGAAACAGAATGACTTTTAAAAAGGGGGATTTAATAAGTTGCTAGTTTATAGTTCTAAGGCCAAGAAAATGCCCCAATTAAAACAAGTCTATAGAAATGTCCAATCAAAGGTATCCAGGGAAAGATACCTTGGTTCAAGAAGGCCAATGAAGTTCACGGTTTCTTTCTCAAGTGGAAGGGCACATGGAGAACACAGAGTTTCTCTCTCAGCTGGAAGGTCACGTGGCGAACATGGTGTCATCTGCTAGCTTTCTCTCTTGGCTTCTGGTTTCATGAAGCTCCCCGGGAGGCGTTTTCCTTCTTCATCTCCAAAGGTCACTGGCTCGTGGACTCTCTGCTTTGTGGTGCTGCTCTCTCTGAATCTCCCATTCTCCAAAATGTTTCCTCTTTTATAGGACTCCAGTAAACCAAGGAAGACCCACCCAAATGGGTAGAGACATGTCACCTAATCCAGCTAAACAACCACTCTTGACTAAATCACATTGTCCAGAGAGATGATCTGATTATAGTTTCAAACATATCATTCTACCTTTATGAAATGGGATTTTGATTAAAACATGGCTTTTCTAGGGGGCATACGTCTTTTTAAACCAGCACATTCCCCCTTCTCCCCATTTCCCCAAAGGGACTTTGCAGATACTTCTTTATTCACTGTCCAAATCTGGGTTTTATCGGGGCATCACACTAACCTGGAAAAACCAGCAAAATCTCATGCTCTATTCAAGATTCCGTGTACTTATGGTGTTAACTAAACTGACTGTACAAGTTAAATTAAGAAGTGTACTACCTAAAATATAAATTTTTCACCAAATAAACACCTCTCCCTTCTCACACAGAAATTTAAGTTTTAGAACATGGGTGATGTCATCCTTTACCCAGTCTTCTGATATACCTTAGTCCTGTCCAGAATGGCTTCATTCATTTCTCTCCTCTATGTCTAATCACTTTTTCAACTTTTTAGCAGTTCCTGTATTGGGTACTGCTGACTTTCATAGCTTCAGAGCTCAAACTCTGAGTCTCACGTGTCACATAAAAACCTGAAGTTTCTGGGAAAGACCATGTTTTATAAAAACAGCTCAGTATCTGAGAATTTAGAATTAACAGTTACACTCCTGAATCTGTGTGACTGCTGTAAGAGCTTACCCCCTAGGACCCCCTACAATAGGCCTCAACCTGATAACCCATGCTCTCAACTTTAGTTCACTGAATTTTTATATTATAATCAGTCTTTGAGGCTGAATCTTGATGGCAATTCTTTACCTTTCCTACTTAACCAACATTCAGAATCTACCATCTGGTGCTTTGCATTTTTGGTTTCTCTAAAGTGGGGTGAGAACTTGTACTTTTTTGAGAAAATCCAAGTTTAGAAGTTTTGATTTTTGACAACTCCCACTCTTCCCATTGATTTACTGTCATGGTCAGGTCCATGTGTCAACTTGGCCAGGTGGTGGTGCCCGTTTGTCTGGTTGGACAAGTGCTGGCGTGTCTGTTGCTGTGAGCACATCTCAGAATTAAATCATGATCATGTGAGCTGCATCCACAGCTGATTCCATTTGGAATCAGCCAAAGGGAGTGTCTTCTGCAATGAGTGATGCTCAATCTAATCATGGGAAGCCTTTTAAGGAGGATTCAGAAGAGACAGGCTCTCATCCTGCTTCAGCCGGAGAGCCTCTCTTGTGGAGTTCATCCAGACCCTCCATTGAAATAGTCAGCTTCACAGTCTGCCCAACAGATTTTGGACTGTACATTCCCACAGTTACGTGAGACACTTTTATAAATTTTATATTTACCAATATTTCCTGTTGATTCTTTTTCTCTAGAGAACCCTAGCTAATACAGTTACCTGACCTAATTCTATAATAATTTTTTTGATAGCTCATCTTTTTCAAGTCTTTTTTTGCATTCAAAGTATTCAATTTGATTAGAAAAATTATATTTTGGTAAAAAGATACATGCGGGGGCCAAGATGACGGCTTAGCAATGTGCACGTTTTAGTTCGTCCTCCAAAACAACTACTAAATAACCAGAAGCAGTACAGAACAGCTCCTGGAGCCATGTCAGTGACCGGACACACAGTGTATCCCAGTCTAGACCAGCTGGACCGGCTGCAGGCCTCCCCAAAACCATGAGTTCCCCAAGCCGTGGCGGCTGGTGCCCGGCACCCCTTCCCCACAGGCGGCTTCCCAGAGGGAAAGGAAAGAGACTCAAAACCTGGTCAAGGCAGAGGTCGCTCATTGGGCTCATGGAAAAAGAGGAAAGGGGAGTGTTCTAGTTTGGTAGCTGCTGGAATGCAACACACCTGAGACGGATTGGCTTTTAATAAAAGGGGATTTTTTTTGTTGGTTCTTCAGAGGAAAGGCAGCTAACTTTCCACTGAGGCTCTTTTCTTACGTGGAAGGCACAGGATAGTCTCTGCTGGTCTTCTCTCCAGGCCCCTGGGTTCCAACAACTTTCCCCGGGGTGATTTCTTTCTCCATCTCCAAGGGCCTGGGCTGAGCTGCAAGTGCTGAGATGAGGAATGCCAAGCTGCTAGGCTGTGCTATGTTGCGATCTCTCATTTAAGCACGAGCCAATTAAGTCAAATGTCACTCATTGCAGCAGACACGCCTCCTAGCCAACTGCAGATGTAATTGGCAACAGATGAGGTTCACGTACCGTTGGCTTATATCCGCAGCAACAAGATTAGGTATGCTCACCTGGCCAAGTTGACAACTGAATCTAACTAACACAAGGAGGAAACAGAGGTTTTAGTGGCTGTGTTTCTACGGAGACTTGGCAGCCTCTGGATTCAGCAGCGGGACTTCTCGTCTGCAACTGCCCCAGGCATAGGCAGAAATGGGCTGCTTTCAGGGCTGTCTCCCACCTATGCCTTCCCAGGAGAGGGGTGAAGCCCAACTCAGGTGGAATCCCTCCCTCAAGGACTTCAGACCCCAGGGCTTGGCAATTTGAACCCATTAAAACCAGCCTACAACCTCTCCTCTGTCTCCACCGCGCCCCCAGCAGGGAGAGTCTTCAAAGTTAAAAATGCCGCAACATCTTTTGCTGGTGTGACCCGCAGGCAGACATGTCACATACTGGGCAGGATAAGAAAAACAGAGCCCAGAGACTTCACAGGAAAGTCTTTTAACCTGCTGGGTCTCACCCTCAGGGAAAACTGATGCAGGTGACTCCTTCCCCCTGATAGGAGGCCAGTTTAGTCTGGGAAAACCCGGCTGGAGTCTATAATACCTACGTAGACCCTCCTAAGGGTGGGGAGGGAAAAGGCACCAAACAAGCAGGGCAAGAAACAAGAAAACAAGAACTGAAAAATTATCCTCTGTAAAACAAAACCTAAGCTAGAGGTCCAGAAAAAGCTGAACTGAAGGTCAAAGAACAGATAGACAACAAATTCATCTAGCAAGAAAACCATAGGTAAGAGAAGTGAAAGCAATCGCCAGAATAAACTAATTAAGGTAATTAAATGTCTAGACGCCAGCACAAAATAACAAATCACACCAGGAAAACTGAAGATATGGCCCAGTCAAAGGAACAAACCAATAGTTCAAATGAGACAGAAGAGCTGAAACAACTAATTCAGAATATATGAACAGACATGGAAAACCTCATCAAAAACCAAATCAGTGAATTGAGGGAGAATATGAAGAAGGCAAGGAATGAACAAAAAGAAGAAATGGAAAGTCTGAAAAAACAAATCACGGAACTTATGGGGATGAAAGATACAGTAGAAGAGATGAAAAAAACAATGGAAACCTACAATGGTAGATTTCAAGAGGCAGAAGTTAAGATTAGTGAACTGGAGGATGGAACCTCTGAAATCCAACAAGATACAGAAACTATAGGGAAAAAAATGGAGAAATATGAGCAGGGACTCAGGGAACTGAATGATAATATGAAGCGCACAAATACACATGTTGTGCGGGTCCCGGAAGGAGAAGAGAAGGGAAAAGGAGGATTAAAAACTAATGGAAGAAAGTATCACAGAAAATTTCCCAACTCTTATGAAAGACTTAAAATTACAGATCCAAGAAGTGCAGTGCACCCCAAAGAGAATAGACCCAAATAGAGTTTCTCCAAGACACTTACTAGTCAGAATGTCAGAGGCCAAAGAGAAAGAGAGGATCTTGAAAGCAGCAAGAGAAAAGCAATCCATCACATACAAGGGAAACCCAATAAGACTATGTGTAGATTTCTCAGCAGAAACCATGGAGGCAAGAAGACAGTGGGATGATATATTTAAATTACTAAAAGAGTAAAACTGCCAACCAACAATTCTATACTCAGCAAAATTTCCTTCAAAAATGAGGGAGAAATTAAAACATTTTCAGACAAAAAATCACCGAGAGAATTTGTGACCAAGAGACCCCCTCTGCAAGAAATACTAAAGGGAGCACTAGAGACAGATACGAAAAGACAGAAGAGAGAGGTGTGGAGAAGAGTGTAGAAAGAAGGAAAATCAGATGTGACATACAAAATACAAAAGGCAAAATGGTAGAGGAAAGTACTACCCAAACAGTAATAACACTAAATGTTAATGGATTGAACTCACCAATCAAAAGACATAGACTGGCAGAATAGATTAAAAAACAGGATCCTTCTATATGCTGTCTATAGGAAACACATCTTAGACCCAAAGACAAACATAGGTTGAAAGTGAAAGGTTGGGAAAAAATATTTCATGCAAATAACAACCAGAAAAGAGTAGGAGTAGCTACATATACTAATATCCAACAAATTAGACTTCAAATGTAAAACAGTTAAAAGAGACAAAGAAGGATACTATCTACTAACAAAAGGAACAATTCAACATGAAGAAATAACAATCGTAAATATTTATGCACTGAACCAGAGTGCCCCAAAATACCTGAGGCAAACACTGCAAACACTGAAAAGGGAAATAGACACATCTACCATAATAGTTGGAGACTTCAATTCCCCACTCTCATCAATGAACAGAACATCTAGACAGAGGATCAATAAAGAAACAGAGAATTTGAATATTACAATAAATGAACTAGACTTAACAGACATTTATAGGACATTACACCCCACAACAACAGGATACACCTTTTTCTAAAGTGCTCATGGATCATTCTCAAAGATAGACCGTATGCTGGGTCACAAAGCAAGTCTCAACAAATTTCAAAAGATTGAAATCATACACAACACTTTCTCAGATCATAAGGGAATGACGTTGGAAATCAGTAATAGGCAAAGCGCCAGAAAATTCACAAATATATGGAGGCTCAACAACACACTCTTTTTTTTTTTTTTTTAATTTTTTTATTAATCAAAAAAAAGAAAAGAAATTAACACAACATTTAGAAATCATTCCATTCTACAAATGCACTCAGTAATTCTGAGTATCATCACATAGATGTATGATCATCATTTCTTAGTACATTTGCATCGATTTAGGAAAAGAACTAGCAAAACAGCAGAAAAAAATATAGAATGTTAATATAGAGAAGAGAATTAAAATAATACTAATAATATATATATATATATATAAAGGAAAAAGAAAAAAAACAAAAACAAAAGATACAAACACACAAACAAACAAACAAAAAACCATATTTCAGGTGCAGCTTCATTCAGTGTTTCAACATAGTTACATTACACTTAGGTATTATTGTGCTGTCCATTTTTGAGTTTTTGTATCTAGTCCTGTTGCACAGTCTGTATCCCTTCAGCTCCAATTACCCATTATCTTACCCTGTTTCTAACTCCTGCTGGTCTCTGTTACCAATGATATATTCCAAGCTGATTCTCAAATGTCGGTTCACATCAGTGGGACCTTACAGTATTTGTCCTTTAGTTTTGGGCTAGACTCACTCAGCATAATGTTCTCTAGGTCCATCCATGTTATTACATGCTTCATAAGTTTAGTCTGTCTTAAAGCTGCATAATATTCCATCGTAGGTATACGCCACAGTTTGTTTAGCCACTCGTCTGTTGATGAACATTTTGGCTGTTTCCATCTCTTTGCAATTGTAGATAATGCTGCTATAAACACTGGTGTGCAAATGTCCGTCTGTGTCTTTGCCCTTAAGTCCCTTGAGTAGATACTTAGCAGTGGTATTGCTGGGTCGTAATCCATTCTGCCATTCTATGTCTTTTGATTGGGAAATTCAGTCCATTAACTTTTAGTATTATTACTGTTTGGATAATATTTTCCTCTACCATTTTGGCTTTTGTATTATATATATCATATCTGATTTTCCTTCTTTCTACACTTTACTCCATACCTCTCTCTTCTGTCTTTTCGTATCTGACTCTAGTGCTCCCTTTAGTATTTCTTGCAGAGCTGGTCTCTTGGTCACAAATTCTCTCAGTGACTTTTTGTCTATAAATGTTTTAATTTCTCCTTCATTTTTGAAGGACAATTTTGCTGGATATAGGAGTCTTGGTTGGCAGTTTTTCTCTTTTAGTAATTTAAATATATCATCCCACTGTCTTCTAGCTTCCATGGTTTCTGCTGAGAAATCTACACATAGTCTTATTGGGTTTCCCTTGTATGTGACAGATTGTTTTTCTCTTGCTGCTTTCAAGATCCTCTCTTTCTCTTTGACCTCTGACATTCTAACTAGTAAGTGTCTTGGAGAACGCCTATTTGGGTCTATTCTCTTTGGGGTGTGCTGCACTTCTTGGATCTGTAAATTTAGGTCTTTCATAAGAGTTGGGAAATTTTCAGTGATAATTTCTTCCATTAGTTTTTCTCCTCCTTTTCCCTTCTCTTCTCCTTCTGGGACACCCACAACACGTATATTTGTGCGCTTCATATTGTCATTCAGTTCCCTGATCCCCTGCTCAAGTTTTTCCATTCTTTTCCCTATAGTTTCTGTTTCTTTTTGGAATTCAGATGTTCCATCCTCCATTTCACTAATTGTAGCTTCTGCCTCTTTAGATCTACCATTGTAGGTATCCATTGTTTTTTCCATTTTTTCTTCTTTGTCCTTCACTCCCATAAGTTCTGTGATTTGTTTTTTCAGATTTTCTATTTCTTCTTTTTGTTCAGCCCATGTCTTCTTCATGTCCTCCCTCAATTTATTGATTTGGTTTTTGAAGAATATTTCCATTTCTGTTCGTATATTCAGCATTAGTTGTCTCAGCTCCTGTATCTCATTTGAACTATTGGTTTGTTCCTTTGACTGGGCCATATCTTCAATTTTCCGAGCGTCATCCATTATTTTCTGCTGGTGTCTGGGCATTTGATCAGATTTCCCTGGGTGTGTTACACAGCTGGTTGAAAGCTTTTTCTGTGAAATCTCTGGGCTCTGTTTTTCTTTTCCTGCCCAGTAGGTGGCGCTCGTGGCGCTCGTCTGTCTGCACCGCAGTCGGCCTGGGAAACCGCGTGTGGAGGTGGGGGTCGCTGGCCGCCGCGGCTTGGGAGAGTGCCTGTCCTAATTGCCCAGCTGGCCCCAAACGCCAAGCGTGACGGGAGGGCCCCGCTACCCAACGTTCCCAGTCAGGCCGGTGAGCCACGTGCGTGGAGGGGATCCCAGTTGCCAGCCGCCCCGGCCGGGAAAACGCGCGCCCCTCGGGTAGCTCACCGCAGCGGATTCTCCCTGCCCATTCAGCTGTTCCAGAATGGGGTACGCTGTCTTTTTGGTCTCTGTCGTGACTCCGGGAGCTGTTTCGTATTGTTTCTGTTTCTTTAGTTGCTTTTCTGGAGGAGGAACTAAGACCCGCGCGTCTTACTAAGCCGCCATCTTCTCCAGAAGTCCAACAACACACTCTTAAACAACCAGTGGATCAAGGAAGAAATTACAAGAGAAATCAGTAATATCTCGAGGCAAATGAAAATGAAAACACAACATATCAAAACTTATGGGATGCAGCAAAGGCAGTGCTAAGAGGGAAATTTATTGCCCTAAATGCCTATATCAAAAAAGAAGAAAGGGCAAAAATACAGGAACTGGAGAAAGAACAGCAAACTAACCCCAAATCAAGCAAAAGGAAAGAAATATGAAATTGAGAACATGAAAACAATTGAGAAAATCAATAAAACCAGAAGTTGGTTCTATGAGAAAATCAATAAGATCGATGGGCCTTTAGCAAGAGTGACAAAAAGAAGAAGAGAGAGGATGCAAATAAGTAAGATCAAAAATGGAAGAGGAGACATAACCACTGACCCCACAGAAATAAAGGAGGTAATAACAGGATACTATGAACAACTTTATGCCAATAAATACGACAATGTAGATGAAATGGACAACTTCCTAGAAAGGCATGAACAACCAACTTTGACTCAAGATGAAATAGATGACCTCAACAAACCAATCACAAGTAAAGAAATTGAATCAGTCATTCAAAAGCTTCCCAAAAAGAAAAGCCCAGGACCAGACGGCTTCACGTGTGAATTTTACGAAACATTCTAGAAAGAATTAGTACCAATCCTGCTCAGACTCTTCAAAAAAAAATTGAAGTGGAGGGAAAGCTACCTAATTCATTCTATGAAGCCAACATCACCCTCATACCAAAACCAGGCAAAGATATTACAAAAAAAGAAAACTACAGACCAATCTCTCTAATGAATATAGATGCGAAAATCCTCAACAAAATTCTAGCAAATTGAATCCAGCAACACAGTAAAAGAATTATACATCATGACCAAGTAGGATTCATCCCAGGTATGCAAGGATGATTCAACATAAGAAAATCAATTAATGTAATACACCAACCATATCAACGAATCAAAGCAGAAAAATCACATGATCATCTCAATTGATGCAGAGAAGGCATTTGACAAAATTTAACATCCTTTCCTGTTGAAAACACTTCAAAGGATAGGAATACAAGGGAATTTCCTTAACATGATAAAGGGAATATATGGAAAACCCACAGCTAATATCATCCTCAATGGGGAAAAACTGAAAACTTTCCCCCTAAGATCAGGAACAAGACAAGGATGTCCACTATCACCGTTATTCAACATTGTGTTGGAAGTTCTAGCCAGAGCAATTAGACAAGAAAAAGAAATGCAAGGCATCAAAATTGGAAAGGAAGAAGTAAAACTCTCACTGTTTGCAGATGATAAGATACTATATATCGAAAACCCTGAAAAATCCACAGCAAAACTACTACAGCTAATAAACGAGTACAGCAAAGTGGCAGGTTACAAGATCAACATTCAAAAATCTGTAGTGTTTCTATATACTAGTAATGAACAATCTGAGGGGGAAATCAAGAAACGAATTCCATTTACAATTGTAACTAAAAGAATAAAATACTCAGGAATGCATTTAACTAAAGAGACAAAAGACCTATACAAAGAAAACTACAAAAAACTGTTAAATCACAGAAGACCTAAATAGATGGAAGGGCATACCGTGTTCATGGATAGGAAGACTAAATATAGTTAAGATGTCAATTCTACCTAAATTGATCTACAGATTCAACGCAATACCAATCAAAATCCCAACAACTTACTTTTCAGAAATAGAAAACCCAATAAGCAAATTTATCTGGAAGGGCAGGGTGCCCCGAATTGCTAAAAGTATCTTGAGAAAAAAAACCGAAGCTGGAGGTCTCATGCTGCCTGACTTTAAGGCATATTATGAAGCCACAGTGGTCAAAACAGCATGGTACTGGCATAAAGGTAGATATATTCACTAATGGAATTGAGTAGAGTGCTCAGATATAGACCCTCTCATCTATGGACATTTGTCTTTGATAAGGCAGTCAAGCCAACTCACCTGGGACAGAACAGTCTCTTCAATAAATGGTGCCTAGAGAACTGGATATCCATATGCAAAAGAATGAAAGAGGACCCGTATCTCACACCCTATACAAAAGTTAACTCAAAATGGATCAAAGATCTAAACATCAGGTCTAAGACCATAAAACAGTTAGAGGAAAATGTAGGGAAATATCTTAACAAATCTTATAATTGGGGGTGGTTTTATAGACCTTACACCTAAAGCAAGAGCACTGAAGAAAGAAATAAATAAATGGGAACTCCTCAAATTTAAACACTTTTGTGCATCAAAGAACTTCATCTAGAAAGTAAAAAGACAGCCTACACAATGGGAGACAATATTTGGAAACGACATATCAGATTAAGGTCTAGTATCCAGAATTTATAAAGAGATTGTTCAACTCAACAACAAAAAGACAGCCAATCCAATTACAAAATGGGAAAAAGACTTGAACAGACACCTCTCAGAAGAGGAAATACAAATGGCCAAAAGGCACATGAAGAGATGCTCAATGTCCCTGGCCATGAGAGAAATGCAAATCAAAACCACAATGAGATATCATCTCACACCCACCAGAATGGCCATTATCAACAAAACAGAAAATGACAAGTGCTGGAGAAGATGCGGAGAAAGAGGCACACTTATCCATTGTTGGTGGGAATGTCAAATGGTGCAACCACTGTGGAAGGCAGTTTGGCGGTTCCTCAAAAAACTGAATATAGAATTGCCATACGACCCAGCAATGCCATTGCTAGGTATCTACTCAAAGGAGTTAAGGGCAAAGACACAAACGGACATTTGCACACCAATGTTTATAGCAGCGTTATTTACAATTGCAAAGAGATGGAAACAGCCAAAATGTCCATCGACAGACGAGTGGCTAAACAAACTGTGGTATATACATACGATGGAATATTATGCAGCTTTAAGACAGAATAAACTTATGAAGCATGTAATAACATGGATGGACCTAGAGAACATTATGCTGAGTGAGTCTAGCCAAAAACTAAAGGACAAATACTGTATGGTCCCACTGATGTGAACTGACATTCGAGAATAAACTTGGAATATGTCATTGGTAACAGAGACCATCAGGAGTTAGAAACAGGGTAAGATAATGGGTAATTGGAGCTGAAGGGATACAGACTGTGCAACAGGACTGGATACAAAAACTCAAAAATGGACAGCACAATACTACCTAATTGTAATGTAATTATGTTAAAACATGAATGAAGCTGCATCTGAGCTATAGTTTTTTTTTGTTTGTTTTTTATATATATTTTTTGTATTTTTTATTTTTATTTTTTTCTCTATATTATCATTTTGTTTCTTTTTCTGTTGTCTTGCTATTTCTTTTTCTAAATCGATGCAAATGTACTAAGAAATGATGATCATACATCTACGTGATGATATTAAGAATTACTGATTGCATATGTAGAATGGAATGATTTCTAAATGTTGTGGTAGTTAATTTTTTTTTAATTAATAAAAAAAAAAGAGAGATTGTTCATCTCGACAACAAAAAGACAGCCAATCCAATTACAAAATGGGAAAAAGACTTGAACAGACAACTCTCAGAAGAAGAAATACAAATGGCCAAAAGGCACATGAAGAGATGTTCAATGTCTCTGGCCATTAGAGAAATGCAAATCAAAACCACAATGAGATATCATCTCACATCCACCAGAATGGCCACTATCAACAAAACAGAAAATGATAAGTGCTGGAGAGGATGTGGAGGAAGAGGCAAACTTATTCACTGTTGGTGGGAATGTCAAATGGTGCAACCACTGTGGAAGGCAGTTTGATGGTTCCTCAAAAAGCTGAATATAGAATTGCCATATGACTCAGCAGTACCATTGCTAGGTATCTACTCAGAGGACATAAGGGCAAAGACACAAACGGACATTTGCACACCAATGTTTATAGCAGCGTTATTTACAATTGCGAGGAGATGGAAACAGCCAAAATGTCCATCGACAGACGAGTGGCTAAACAAACTGTGGTATATACATACGATGGAATATTATGCAGCTTTAAGACAGAATAAACTTATGAAGTACATAACAACATGGATGGACCTTGAGAACATTATGCTGAGTGAGACTTGCCAAAAACTAAAGGAGAAATACTCAATGGTCTCATTGATATGAACTGACATTAGTGAATAAACTTGGAATAATTTGTTCGTAACAGAGACCATCAGGAGATAGAAATAGGGTAAGATATTGGGTAATTGGAGCTGAAGGGATACAGACTACACAACCGGACTGGATACAAAAACTCAGAAATGGGCAGCACAATACTACCTAACTGTAATATAATTATGTTAAAACACTGAATGAAGCTGCATGTGAGAATGATAGAGGGAGGAGGGCTGGGGACATAGATGAAATCAGAAAGAAAGATGGATGTTAAAGATTGAGATGGTATAATCTAGGAATGCCTAGATTGTATAATAGTAGTGAAATGTACAAGGTACAATTTTAAAAATGTTTTTGCATCAGGAAGAACAAAGGAATGTCATTATTGCAGGGTACTGAAAATAGATGGTAATGTATTTTAAATTGTCACCTGTGTGAGACTAAAGCAAAAAATGTTTATTAGTTACAAAATTTATATTTGGACTAGTGCATTTCCTAATATAACTTATGTAGATAGTTTGATTGAATGCCATAAGTATTTGGAATCTCAGGTGGGACATGAGATTTTGCTGGTTTGTCCAGAGTGATGCCCTGATGAATCCCAGAGTGATTGAATCAGTGAGTGGAAAAGTATCTGCAAAGCCCCCTTCGGGGAGTGGTGAGAACGGGGAGAAATTCAACTTCCCCAAGTTGAATTCTTGATATTCTCACAAGCAGTGTGGACAACCAAAGCTATAGGCAGAGCCCCCAGTCTTGGGGTTTGTTCATATGAAAATTAACCCCACAAAGGATAGGTCAAGTCTACTTAAAATTTAGGCCTAAGAGTCACCCCCAAGAGAGCCTCTTTTGTTGCTCAGATGTGGCCCCTCTCTCCAGCCAACACAACGAGCAGTCTCACCACCCTACCCCTCTCTACGTGGGACATGACTCCCAGGGGTGTGGACCTTCCTGGCAACATGGGACAGAGATCTTGGAATGAACGGAGACTCATCATCAAGGGATTGAGAAAATCCCTAGAATAAGCTGAGACTTAGCATCAAGGGGATTGAGAAAACCTTCTGGATCAAAAGGGGGAAGAGGGAAATGAGACAAAGCGTCAATGGCTGAGAGATTCCAGAGTCGAGAGGTTATCCTGGAGGTTATTCTTATGCATCAAGTAGATATCATCTTGTTATTGAAGATGTAATGGAGAAGCTGGAGGGAACTGCTGAAAATGTGGAGCTGTTTTCCAGTAGCCATGTTTCTTGAGGATGATTGAATAATGAAAAAGCTGTCACAATGTGACTCTGTGATTGTGAAAACCTTGTGTCTGATGCTTCTTTTATCTACCTTGTCATCAAAGGAGTAGAACATATGGAATAAAAATAAATAATAGGGGGAACAAATGCTAAAATAAATTTAGTTTAAATGCTAGTGATCAATGAAAGCAAGGGGTAAGGGTATGGTAGGTATAATCTTTTTTTTACTTTCCTGTGTTCATTTTATTTCTTTTTCTGTTGTCTTTTTATTTCTTTTTCTGAATTAATTCAAATGTTCTAAAAAATGATGAATATGCAACTAAGTGATGATATTGTGAATTACTGAGTATGTATGTTGTTTTATTTTGTTTCTTTATTTTTTAATTAATAAATGAACAAAAAAAGATACATGCACACACACACGCACACACACACACATATCTATCATAAAATTTGCCGTTTTATGATTTTCTTATTTTAGTGTGCAATTCAGTGATGTTAATTCTCAGTGTTGTCTTAATCATCATCGCTAGTTTCGAAACTTTTTCATCACTCTAAGCAGAAACTCTGTACCCATTATGCAGTAATTCCCCATTCCCTCTCCTCCACTCTTCCTGTAATCTCCTTTTTGTCTCTCACAGAATTTCCTTGTTCTTAATATTTCATATACGTGGAGTCATACAACATTTGTCCATTGGTGTCTGGCTTCTTTCAGTTAGCAACCGTTTCCCAGGTTCATTCATGTTGTCATTTGTCAGAACTTGTTCCTTTTCATGGCTGAGTAACACTCCATTGCGTGGAGACCACAGTTTCTTTCGCCATCTGTTGGTGGACCCCTGAGTGGTTTCTGTCTTTTGATCACTGTGAATAATGTAAATGTGAGTATTGGCGTATGAGAATGTGTTTGAATCCCTGCTTTCAGTTCTTTTGGGTATGTACCTAGAGTGAGAAGCTGGGTCTTATGGCCAGGCTATACTTAGCTTCTTGAAGACCTACCAAACTCGAATCCACAGCGGTTGTACCATTTTACATTCCCACCAGCAGTTCAGGAGGACTCCAGTTTCTCGATAGCCTCTCCAAGACTTGTTATTTTTTGTTTTTAGTAATAGACATCCTAGGCTTGAGGTGGCATTGCATTGCAGTTTTATTTGTATTTCCTTTATGGCTGATAATGTTGAGTATTATTTCATGGGCTTATTGGCCATTTGTATATATCTTCTTTGGAGAAATAGCGATTCAAGTCATTTGCCCTTTTTAAAATTGGATTGTTTGTCTTTTTGTTGTTGGTTTTTCATATATTCCTGATACTAGACCCTCATCAAATGGTTTGATGTGGTTTCCAAATGTGGTTTCCAAATATTTTCTCTCATTCTATAGTTTGTGTCACTTTCTTGATAATGTCCTTTGCACAAAAGTTTAATTCTGATGAAATCCAATTTATTCATTTTTGTTTGTTGCTTATACTTTTCGTGTCACATGTAAGAATCTATTACCAAATCCAGAGCCCTGAAGATTTTCCACTATGTTTTCTCAGCTTTATAGTTTTAGGTTTTATATTAGGTCATGGTTCATTTTGAGCTAGCTTTTGTATGGCATGTGGTTGGAGACCACCTTCATCCTTTGCGTGTGGATATCGAGGTTTCCTGGCACCCTTTTTTGAAGAGTCAACCTAGTTTTTATAGAAACAACATTTTTATCAGTTTGTGACATTTTGGGGTAAATGAGAAATTCACAAATTCAGCTGGCATAAACAGACTGGGGAGCAGACATGTTGGCTGGCATGGTGGCAGAGTGTGTGGGTGTCCTTGTGCTTGTGGAGAGGGTGACGCTGTCCCCAAGAGCTGGGAGGTGTCTGCTTTGTTATGCTCTTCTATGAGGCAGGAAGGTGGGGTTTTAACAGAGAACCCCAGCTCAGAGTGGCCTATTACTGAGGCATCTGTGGAACTTGGGGGTGGAGTTTTCCAGTTTTGTTGTTTTGAGGCTCAAGAAAGTGGTCCAGGTGCCAGGCTTCTCTGCTCTTCCACCTCCGTGCTGTCTCCATCCTATGCTGCCCCTTATCCTTTGTGTCCAGGCCCAGCAGTGCCCAGAGGTAGACACCAGCCACCTCTCTTAGTGTTGGTTTCAGAGCAAGGGATGCTCTCCAAAACGTCCCCCAGCCCCACCATCTCTTTGGTCAGAACTGGGTCCTTTGTCTGCCCCTAAAACCAGTCCCCTGGACCCATCAGTAGAGGGGTGGGCACTCAAAAGAACTTGGGGTTCCAGGTGCAAGGAAGCCGAGGGAAACCTGGTATGGCTGATGTAGTGCCTGCTCCTGGGAGCACTGGAGCCAGGGTGGAAGGGCCTGGGGTAGGAGTGGCCACCGGTACCCGAGACGTTGCAGGCTGCCAACACGAGATTTGTGTGTTAATCTTCATTTAGTGTTTGGATTGGTAGTAGGTCCACGTGCTTGCTGAACAAGCTTTAGCAGCTTGTACTACAGGGTGTCAGTGCAAAGGATATTGTGCTGCCCACCCCGCTCGCTTAGCTCTGCAGCTCCCCTCCCAGATGCTGTCCTTTCACACCTGTGTCTATCCAGAGAGATACTAGTGTGTTCTGTACTTCTTGACCTCACTGTTCGCATCTTGCTTGTTTCACTTAACAGTGCATCTTGGTGAGTCTTCACAGGCATGTCTCGGGAACTCCCAGGCAAAACCCTGGGTGATGTGGCCAGGCCGCCTCTAGTACGTCTTCTGAGTCCCCATGGTGCTTTTTCAGAGGCTAGAATTCTGCCGCTCTAGAAACTTGAGAGGTCAGGAAGAAGGGGAGCCAGAGGAGGCGTGCCTCCTGCCTGAAGTAAACAGCCTTTTGTCCTGGGATGTCACGAAGGAACTACCCTGGGGAGTGGAGTTGCTCTTTATGTCCCTCGTCTGTGCTGGCGGGGCCCCTTTGAGTCCTGTGGTCGATGGGGGTGCGAGTCTCCCCCAGGGTTAGTCAGCAGAGCAGACCCTTTGCCTGAGCAGCTTCCCCATTGAGAGTGCTGGAATCCTCAGGTTGTCCTCAGCTCAAGCCTCTTTCTGCTCGGCCACCCTCAGCCTGACCTCTCTGTGCACCTTCACGTCCGGGCCGGGGTGGACCCTCAGCTTCCCGGGGTGAGGCGCGCCCGGGGCTGATGCTGGGTGCCGGGCTGGCCCCCTCTGACAAACCGTCATCAGAGACCGTGACTCTTAGGGACTCAAAACACGGGCTTCTCTGCGTAACCTGGATATATGTTCTTAAAATGACAAAATGACCGTTACTCTCCAAAGCCACGTGGGGAATGAGCATTTCCTCTTTGTTCTTACAGGAAGTTGTTCAGCTGCCTTTAGATTTTGTGAAACAACTTTGTTTAAAGATACAGACTGAAAGACCAGGTAAGTGTACTTTTAACTTACACATTTTGTTTGTAATTTATAATATTCCACTTGAAACATGTTTGATGTTATCATTGATATTAAGTAGCTACCGTCTTCAGTAATTATTGTGTTGCCATGAGATGTTTTCCAGTGATGCATTTAATGCCAGATACTTCCCATCAGGGGAAGAAATCCTTGGACACTCATGAACACAGCTCTGGGCATCAGATAACCAGATCACAGCGCACAATGTATGACCAAGAACTAATTAATAGAATGTCATAAAAATACATTCGGGAGAGAGAGGGAGCTGACAGAGTTGGGGGACACTTAGGGAAGGGAAGGCAGGGCAGAGGGGCCCAGTCGGAGGAACCGAGGGGAAGTTACTGTGGTGGGCCTGGGCCGCAGCAGAGGGGCCTGGGCAGGTGGTCTGCAGCCCTCAAGAACCTGCCCCCGAGGCTGGAATCCAGGCCCGTTGGCCTCTCTTCCTGGAGGGGGCCCGGCAGACAGGTGAGTTTCTGTGGTCACTGCCTTCCCTGCCAACACCAAATATCCTCCCCCGCCCATCGCCAAATAGCCCTCCCTGCCAACCACACATTTCTCTTGCCATGCACGTGTTGGTGCCTGCAGGGGCAGTAAGCAGGTCAGAGCCTTTCCGTTCCCAGCCGGAGGTCAGAAACTCACAATCCAAGCGTTGTGGAGTGTGGGAATCCCCTCTTATCAAAGTGTGGCCCGTCACGTCAGCAAGGCTGTAAAATGGCTAACAAAATTCCTTCCTGATTTAAGAAAAAGAGAGCAAGGGGGCCTTGGGGTCCGGGTAGCTGCTGGTTGGAGGGTGCCGCAAGAAGCAGGGTGCCCTCTGGAAGGGCCCAGAAGCGGGGAGGACACAGCTGCCTTCAGCGCCAGGCCAGCTTCTGGGTTCCCCCTTTCCTCAGCCGGGGGAAGACAGCTGAGGGTGTGCTCCAGGCCTCTCATCAGCTGCAGCGCTGCCCCACGTCATTTTCCTTTATAACCAGCAACTTGGATTGCACTGCTTAGTAGTAACAAGAGCTTCTGTAATGATGGATCACAGGCTCCTTGTCACACAGCAGAAGAGAGTGGATTCCTCTTGATATGGACAGGCCCATCTTCTCTGACTCTGCCTCCAGTAGTTTCTGCTGAGTCAGTGCTGAGAAAATACTGGTGTGCGGGATATCCAGAGCACTGCAGAGCTTTCCTGAGGGCTATGTTAAATTGATGGTTTGCCTGGGCTGCGGCCTGTCTGAGTTTCTGGTTAAGAGAGTTGCAGGGTTGGGGCAGTAGTCCCCAAGACCACTCTCAGGTTTGCTGTTAAACTCCCAGTTAGTGGTCATTGCAGGCGGGACCCAGCAGCACCATCCCTTCCCCCTGGGGTCGTGGGCACTGCGTACCTTCCCGCAGCCGTGGGATGCTCCCTGAGCTTGGTGGTCGGTGTTCCTGGGGGTCAGCCATGTAGATACTTTACCCTGCCGATGACCTCAGCCTCCGCGGTCAGCCCTCACCCCCGTTCCCATCGTTACTTCCCCTCATAGTGCAAAGCCCCCAGGAGAACCCATTTATCAGGCAGGACATCCCCAGGAGCCGAGGACAGAGGCCAGACCTGTTTGGACCAGGCCCATCCTCACCCCATGGGAGTCCTCGGTTGCTCAGGCGGCCTCCTGTCTCTCGGGCACGGTCCTCTGGTGCCCTCCCTGTTTTCTCTTCTAGAATCTCGCTGCGACAAGGACCTGGACACGCTCAGTGGTTATGCCATGTGCCTTCCTAATTTAACCAGACTTGACACCTACCGTTTTGCGGAGCATCGGCCAATTCTGTGTGTAGAGATTAAGGTGAAATTTTCTCAAGGGGGAAATTTTGTAGGCAGAAGGAAGGGGACCGTCCCAGGTTTGAAGTGGGTTGTCTTCCCATAGTCTGTGATGGGTCTGCCTGGAACCCGTTTCCCAGAGAAGCAGTGTCCCAGCCACGGCGTGATGCCCTGGGGCCCTGCTGCTCTCAGCTTCCAGACCCCTGGCCTGCCCGCACCTTCCCGTAGCCCCTCCTGTGCTCTGCCAGCCAGATCAGAGAGGGATGCTGACCCCCGAGTCTCCCATTCAGGCTGATTATTGGGGGTTAACCCACAGGGGAGTCAGCACCACACACCTGGGGCTGGGCCAGGCCTGTTTGCTGGTCTGCAGGGGAAGGTCATACCGGGCTCCGCCTCCCACCTCCCACTTCTTCCTCTGAGGGTGCCATTCACCAGGCATCGCTTCTGGCATCCTTCCTCTGGCCCTGGCCCTGTGGTGCGCCCTGTGCCAGCCTGGTGACACAGCCTGCCTTGTTCTAGCTTAGTTTGTGGGGCAGGCTCCATAGACCAGTGGCGCTCAGCTCCTTTGCTTGTGCCCCGTTCAGGAGGGATTTCTGTAGAGGCACACAAAACCTCTTTAATGCTTGGAGGCTCCAGATGGTTGTGGCCAGGAGTCCTGGATCTGGGCCCACAAGGGCATTTCTCTTCTGTTCTGATTGAGGGGGTGGGAACTGGCAGAGGGCTTGGCCCTTGCCTCTGTGCTCTGCTGTCAGCATGGAGGGTGGCGGCTCAGCCTCCTTCCACGGGGCCTCTGTGGTGCTGGTCCCGGGTTGCTCCCACGGCCCCGAGCACACTGGCCTCCCTCGTGCTGCTCAGGTGCAGGTAGGTGCCCCACGTCCCCGGACGGAGGGTGGGCGCTTCGCACATGTCACCAGCAGGTGCCCAGCACCAAGCACATTCTCAGCGCCCTGTCCATGCGTGGGGCGTGTTGAGTCGTGAGAGCAGAGCTTTGAGGACACGGGTGGAGCTCAGTAATGTTCTGGAAGTGTCGGCTCAGCACCTTCCAGTTCACCTGTCAGTGGTTCTGCTCCATGGAGGGGCACTGGGCAGAGCTGCACTCCCCGCTGTCCTTTAGGCCACGCTCTTTACTGAGATGCGCTTCGTGAAGCTGGGAGGAGGGGCCCCGTGTGTTTCCCTCCTGGGAGGTCTGGTCGAGTCTTCTCCTGAGATGTAGCAAAGGCTGAGCGATGTGATGAGGAACTTATACTTATGTGATGAGGAACGCATACGTTCCCACTGGGAGCTGTAGCCAACACCTGCTGGGGATGCTTATGGGGAAGCACGCCAGTCCTCGGCTTTGCGTGTCTTTATCTCGGTTTGCTGAAAGTGCTTATGAAGGGATGTGATTTCTCCCTAAACAGTTTTCCTCCCATATTTGTTTATTTTGCAGCCAAAATGTGGGTTTATTCCTTTCTCGAGTGATGTCACCCACGAGCTGAAGCATAAGGTGTGCCGCTACTGCATGCACCAGCACCTCAAGGTACGCAGCCGGGGGCGCTGCACACAGGCGGCTGGGCCCAGAAAGCAACGGCGCAGTTTCTAGAAGGGCCAAAGAACATGTAGATGTTTATTATTTCATGTTCATCTGCTTTTTGAAAAAAATTAAAAAATGAGGCCTAGTTCACATGCTGTGTAATTCACCCTTGTGAAACGCACAGCCCGGTGGGTTTTAGCAGCCATGCAGGTGTGCGGCCGTCACCACCACAACTCTTTCATCACCTCCCAAGGAAGTCCTGCCCGTGTTAGTGGTCGTTCCCATTCCCTGCCCCTGACAGCACCAGTCTGTACTTCTGTCTCTGTGGGCTTTGCTTTTTCTGGACATTTCATACGAACGGGGTCATACAACTTGTGGCCCTTTGTGACTGGCCTCATAGCATAATGCTTTTGAGGCCGTCCGTGTTATAGCACGCATCACTACTCCGATCTTCTTTATAGATGAATAAGTCTTTTTTTATGGCATGCACATTTTGTTTTTCCATTCATCTATTGATTGTCAGTTATACTTTTTGACTGCCATGAATGTTTGTATACAAGTTTTTGTGTGTACCTGTGTTTCCAGTTCTCAAAGGTATGTGCCTAAGAGTGGAATTCCTGAGTTGGGGTGACGCTCGTGATTCATGTTCTTTTCTCTGTTTTTGATTGTGGCCATCCGAGTGGGTGTGAAGTGGCATCTCGTGGTTCTGTTGTGCGTTTCCCGCCTGAATAATGATGCTGCAGCATTTCCCAAGCATTGGTTCGTGTGCTGTGGACAGTTGTATATCTTCCTGGAGAAATGGCTGTTCAAATCCTTTGTCCATTTGCACTGCTTCTTATTGTTGAGTTGTAAGAGTTCTTTATGTGTTCTGAGTTTTAGACCCATATCAGATATGTGATCTGAGAATATTGTCTTCCTTTCTATAGATGTCTTTTTGTAAGAGACTGTTGACTAGTTCAAGGTCACAAAGACTTTTATGTGCACTGTCCATCTGAGTTAATTTTGGAATGTGGTGTGAGAGAACCTGAAGAACTTCCTTTAGTGTTTCCTTAGGGCCAGTTTGTGAGTGATAAATTCTTTTGGTTTTAGTTCACCTGGGGAGATCTTCGTTTCTCCTCTGTTTTGAAGAATAGCTTGCTGGGTGCAGAGTTCGTGGTTGGCCGCCATTCTCTTCTGCACCGTGGCTTTGTCGTCCCACTGCCTCTGGCCTGTGGGTTTTGATGAGGAATTTGCTGTGAATCTTGGGGAGGATTCCTTGTATGTGGTGAATTGCTTTTCTCTTGCTCTTGTCAAAATTCTTTGTCTTTCATCAGTTTTATTAAAATCTGTCTGATGTGGATCTCTTGGAGTTTATTCTGCTTGGAGTTTGTTGGGCTTCTTGGATGTGGAAATGATTGGAAGTTTTCAGCCATTTATTTGGTCAGATGTTCTTTCTGCCCCTTCTCTCTCGCCTCCTTGTGGGGCTTGCGTGTGTTGGTGTGTGTGTGTGTGTGTGGTGTCACACGGGTCTCCTAGGTGCTGTTCGTTTTTCTTCATTCTTTCTCTTCCTCAGACTTTTTTTTGGTTACTTTTTATAAATTTTATCTTTTTATTGCTATTCTCATTTGTTGAGGCATGTTCTGCCAGTTTCCTTTAGTTCTTTGTCCATGGTTTCCTTTAGCTCTTTAATCCTGTTTTTGTCTAGTAAGTCCATTGTCTGAGCTTTCTCTGGAGCAGTTTTGATTGCCTTTTTTTTTTTTTAATTGAGGTGAAATTCACATGCCATCCAATTAACGACTTTAAGGTGTACTGTTCAGGGGTATTTAGTGTCTTCACCGTGTTGCACACCGCTGGCTCTATTTTCAAAACCTTTTCACCTCCCTGGGAGAATTCTTGCCCATGGAGTAGTCATTTTCCCTCTCCCTCCCATCACTGGCAGCTTCACGTGCTCTCTGCCCCTGGCTGGCTGACTCTGGGTTCCACAAAAAAAGGGATCAGACAATATACAGCCTTCCCTGCCCGCTTTCACCTAGTGCAGTGTTTTTGAGGTTCCTCCTGTCTGTGAACTTTTTTTTTCCTATATATGGACCTTACTTTCTTGTTTCTTTGCATGTCTCATAATTTATTATTGAAAGCTGGGCATTTTAAATACCATGGCACCTCCGGAACTCAGACTATCCCTGCTCCCTCAGGTCAGTTGTTGCTGCTGGTTGCAGCTGTTACTATTTGCTTAGTGACTTCTTGGCACTGATTTTGTGAAGCGTGTATGTTTGGTCGTTGGCGCTCTCAGGTAGTCTCAGGTAGTGACTGGAGATTCCTCACGTGCTTGGAACCAGCCAGACACCTAGCCTTTGTGGTGCGGGTCAGCGTGTGCTGGGCTCACCATCAGCTCGGCCAGCCTCAGGGTCAGTGGGAGCTGAGAGCTTCTGGCCTCTGTGTTCCCAGGAATATGTCAGAGCGTTTCAAGGCCCCGGTGTCCTTCTCTTCCTCAGCTTTGGTTAGCCCATTGTTCATGTGTCTCGGTCGGCTGTGCAGTGGCACACCTGTCTCTCAGGAAGAAGACCTTTCCACCGACTGTGCTGACCAGGCTTGCAGAGACGGCCTTGCGAGCGGGGCTTCCAGGGAGCTCCCCGCAGGGCTAGATGGAACTGCACGGGGGACACTGAGGCTTTGGAGGGGCCTGGGCTGTCGTGGGCCTGTCGTCTCCATGATGCAGCAGATGGTTCTCAGGGCTGTGCTGGAGCTGGAGACAGAGGGGTGGGGTAGGCAAATTAAAACAAAACTCATTGATTCTTATATTTGGCTGGTTTGCTTGAATATGTGCTTCCTGGATGGGTGTACGTCTTTGGTTTATTTCCAGAGTTTTAGGATGGTTGATTCTGAACAGTGTTTGCCAGTTTCCAGAGGTTCTTTCTCTGCCATTTTCAGTGACATCACCCCTTCTTTTGTTTTGTTTTGTTTTGTTTCAATATTTGTATTGAGAAATCTTCACACACACACAGTCCACACATGGTGTACAATCAGTGGCTCACAGGATCATCACACAGTTGTGTGTTCATCACATGATTGTTTCTAGAACATTTGCATCACTCCTATAAAAGAAGAAAAAAGGAAAAACTCCTACATCCCATACCCCTTACCCCTCCTTGTCATTGACCACTAGTATTTCTATCTATGTATTTTACCCTTTGTCCTCCCTATTATGTATTTATTTTTTATCTATATAGTTTTAGTTATCTGTCCATACTCTGGTACTTCCCTCCAGCCACTCCAATGCACCATAAACTAAAAAGGGATATCTCTATAATGCGTAAGAATAACCTCCAGGATAACCTCTCGGCTCTGTTTGAAATCTCTCAGCCAGTGACACTTTATTTTGTCTCATTTCTCTCTTCCCCCTTTTGGTCAAGAAGGCTTTCTCAATCCCTTGATGCTGGGTCCCGGCTCATCCTGGGATTTCTATCCCATGTTGCCAGGGATATTTACACCCCTGGGAGTCCTGTCCAACGTAGGAGGGAGGGGAGTGAGTTCATCTGCCGAGCTGGCTGAGAGAGAGAGACCACATCTGAGTAACAAAAGAGGTTCTCTGGGGGTGACTCTTAGGCATAATTTTTTTTTTATTAATTAAAAAAAATTAACAACAAACAAACAAAAACATTAACATATTTAGGCATAGTTTTAAGCAGACTTGGCCTATCCTTTGCAGGAATAAGTTTCATAGGGGTGAACCCCAAAATCAAGGGCTTGGCCTATTGATTTGGTTGTCCCCAACTGCTTGTAAGAATATCAGAAATTCTCCAAATGGGGAAGTTGAATATTTTCTCTTTTCTCCTCAGTCCCCCAAGGGGATTTCGCAAATAATTTTTTATTCTCTCCCCAGATTACTCTTGGATTGATCAGGACATCACACTAATCTGGACAAAGCTACAAAGTTTCATACCCTATTCAAGATTCCATGTACTTATGGTGTTCAATTAAACTGACTATATAGGTTAAATCAGGAAATGCACAACCCAAAATATAAATTTTGTGCCAAATAAACGTCTCTCCCTTCAGCCTCACGTAGAAGTTGAAGTTTTAGAACATGAATGATGTCATCCTGTGGCCCAGTCCTGTCCAGATCAGCTTTACTCGCGTTACTTTTTCAGCTTTTTAAACAGTTCCTGTATGGGACACTGCTGACTCTCATAGCGTCAGAGCCCTAACTCTGAGCCTCACGTGTCACATGAATACCTGAAGTTTCTGGGGACAACCAGGTTATAAACAAACAGCTCAGCATCTCAGAATTTAGAATTAACATTGCACCTCCTGCACAGATGTGACTGCTGTCAGAGCTCACAGTCCACGACCCTTCACAGTAGGCCCCAACCTCTCAACTTCAGTTCGCTGAGCTTTTGTTTTATAGTTAGTCCATATGATTGAGTCATAAAATTTGTCTTTTTGTCACTGATGTTTCATTTAACATATTCCTTAAGTTTTATTCACCTAGATGCATGCCTCAACTTCATTCCTTCTCACAGCCACTCAGCAGTCCATCGTATGTGCACACCACGGCTCCCCCTTGCATTCTGAGCAACGGGGTTTCAGGTTCACCTGGCATCCCCACCCCTGGCCTCCTGTGGAGCCACCACACTGCCCTCCAAGGGGCTGTGCTTCTCAGTTTCCCTACCAACGATTGATAAGTATGTTTCTTTCTCCACATTTTCTCTAGTACTTGTTTCACTCCGTTCATTTTTAATCAGTTTTATTCACACATCATACAATCCAACCTCAGTGTATGGCAGTGCCTTTGCCACCACAATCTATGTGAAGACATTTCCTTTTCTTCTGCAAAGAATCCATTTCCCTTCCCTAGGCCCCCATCTGTTGAAATTTGGTTTCTGTCATAATGCCTGTTGCATTCAGTGAAACATGCTACAGTGTAACTGTTGAAAATAGACCCCAGCTTGCCTTGATTGTACTTTTCCTCCTGTACCATCTGTCTTCAGCACCCTGCAATGTTGACACTCATCTGTTCTCCCTCTTGCAGATAAGTTTTTTTATTTGTGCTTCCGTTTTTGATGCAATAATTTTGCTGCTTTTAGTGCAAAGAAGGTATTTTTGAGTCCTTCTCTTTAGAAAATGATTTTCATGTCACCATTTGTTTTCAACGTATATAATAGATTTATAGGGAATGTTTCTTAGACTCGTAAAGGCAGTACCTGTTCGCATAATTAATAAAATGTAGAATTGTTTGGATTGAGCCACCTCCCTTCCCACAGGAAGCTCATGTTGGCGATCTGCACATCCTTCAGGCTTCTTCTTGTGCAGGTAAAGAGGAGGTCTGGTTTGGAGAGAGGGGCTGATACTTCCCCTGAGCTCCTGCTCTGAGCCTGCCTCTTCCAGGACAGTGTCTGCTGGTTTGCATGTCTGGGGCTACTGGGGCTTCCGAATGCTTCTCCAGCATCACGGGCCCCTGAGAACAGGCTGTTGCCTAGAAACTCCCTTAACAGCTCTGCCGATTGTGAGCAGGACAGCGTACATGAGTTCCTGCCTGCCCACCGTCCGATGGCAGAGCGCACGGCCTGAGGATCGTGGAGCTGCCTCTGAGCACAACTTCTCCTGGGGCCTCCGCAGCAGGTGGCCTGTCCAGCAGCCACCGAGGAAGGGGGCAGGGATGAGGGGAAGATGCTCCAGGCCGAGAGCCCAGCACCCCAAGGCTATGAGGGGACAGTGCCAGTGCTCTGCTTCGACATTCAGGGAAGCCGGGAGGCCAGAGGAGCCAAACCTTGTAAGCCTCTCGAAGGCCAGGGCAGAGGCTGTGGATTGCCCTAAAAGAAACGAGATTTTCATTTTAAAGCGGTTGTTAGAATCTAGAGGAGATGTGTTGGTACAGGATCCAGCAAAAGGAGTGCCCCGAAATGAGCTATGAGTCCCACATTCCCTGCCCCCCACGTTTAAAGAATGCATGTTTTGCTTAACTGAATTTTACATTCTTGTATGTTGGCTCAAACTTTTTTTTTTATTATTTTTTATTTTTATTTTTTTATTAACGGAAAGAAAAAAAAAAGAAATTAACACAACATTTAGAAATCATACCGTTCTACATATGCACTCAGTAATTCTTAACATCATCACATAGATGCATGATCATCGTTTCTTAGTACATTTGCATCGGTTTAGAGGAACTAGCAACACAACAGAAAAAGATATAAAATGTTAATATAAAGAAAAGAAATAAAAGTAGTAATAATAGTAAAAAACAACAACAAACAAACGAACAAGCAAACAAAAACAAAAAAAACCCTATAGCTCAGAGGCAGCTTCATTCAGTGTTTTAACATGATTACTTTACAATTAGGTATTATTGTGCTGTCCATTTTTGAGTTTTTGTATCTAGTCCTGTTGCACAGTCTGTATCCCTTCAGCTTCAATTACCCATTGTCTTACCCTGTTTCTAACTCCTGCTGAACTCTGTTACCAATGACATATTTCAAGTTTATTCTCGAATGTCCGTTCACATCAGTGGGACCATACAGTATTTGTCCTTTAGTTTTTGGCTGGATTCACTCAGCATAATAATCTCTAGGTCCATCCATGTTATTACATGGTTCATAAGTTTATCTTGTCTTAAAGCTGCATAGTATTCCATCGTATGTATATACCACAGTTTGTTTAGCCATTCTTCTGTTGATAGACATTTTGGCTGTTTCCATCTCTTTGCAATTGTAAATAATGCTGCTATAAACATTGGTGTGCAAATGTCCGTTTGTGTCTTTGCCCTTAAGTCCTTTGAGTAGATACCTAGCAATGGTATTGCTGGGTCGTATGGCAATTCTATATTCAGCTTTTTGAGGAACCGCCAAACTGCCTTCCACAGTGGTTGCACCATTTGACATTTCCACCAACAGTGGATAAGTGTGCCTCTTTCTCCGCATCCTCTCCAGCACTTGTCATTTTCTGTTTTGTTGATAATGGCCATTCTGGTGGGTGTGAGATGATATCTCATTGTGGTTTTGATTTGCATTTCGCTCATGGCCAGGGACATTGAGCATCTCTTCATGTGCCTCTTGGCCATTTGTATTTCCTCTTCTGAGAAGTGTCTGTTCAAGTCTTTTTCCCATTTTGTAATTGGGTTGGCTGTCTTTTTGTTGTTGAGTTGAACAATCTCTTTATAAATTCTGGATACTAGACCTTTATCTGATATGTCATTTCCAAATATTGTCTCCCATTGTGTAGGCTGTCTTTCTGCTTTCTTGATGAAGTTCTTTGATGCACAAAAGTGTTTAATTTTGAGGAGTTCCCATTTATTTATTTCTTTCTTCAGTGCTCTTGCTTTAGGTTTAAGGTCCATAAAACTGCCTCCAGTTGTAAGATTCGTAAGATATCTCCCTACATTTTCCTCTAACTGTTTTATGGTCTTAGACCTAATGTTTAGATCTTTGATCCATTTTGAGTTAATTTTTGTATAAGGTGTGAGATACGGGTCTTCTTTCATTCTTTTACTTATGGATATCCAGTTCTCTAGACACCATTTATTGAAGAGACTGTTCTGTCCCAGGTGAGTTGGCTTGACTGCCTTATCAAAGATCAAATGTCCATAGATGAGAGGGTCTATATCTGAGCCCTCTATTCGATTCCATTGGTCGATATATCTATCTTTATGCCAGTACCATGCTGTTTTGACCACTGTGGCTTCATAATATGCCTTAAAGTCAGGCAGCGCGAGACCTCCAGCTTCGTTTTTTTTTCCTCAAGATGTTTTTAGCAATTCGGGGCACCCTGCCCTTCCAGATAAATTTGCTTATTGGTTTTTCTAATTCTGAAAAATAAGTTGTTGGGATTTTGATTGGTATTGCATTGAATCTGTAGATGAGTTTAGGTAGGATTGACATCTTAATTATATTTAGTCTTCCAATCCATGAACACGGTATGCCCTTCCATCTATTTAGGTCTTCTGTTATTTCTTTTAGCAGTTTTTTGTAGTTTTCTTTATATAGGTTTTTTGTCTCTTTGGTTAAATTTATTCCTAGGTATTTTATTCTTTTAGTTGCGATTGTAAATGGGATTCATTTCTTGATTTCCGCCTCAGCTTGTTCATTACTAGTGTATAGAAAAGCTACAGATTTTTGAATGTTCATCTTGTAACCTGCTACTTTGCTGTACTCATTTATTAGCTCTAGTAATTTTGTTGTGGATTTTTCTGGGTTTTCTACGTATAGTATCATATCGTCTGCAAACAGTGATAGTTTTACTTCTTCCTTTCCAATTTTGATGCCTTGTATTTCTTTTTCTTGCCTAATTGCTCTGGCTAGAACTTCCAACACAATGTTGAATAATAGTGGTGATAGTGGACATCCTTGTCTTGTTCCTGATCTTAGGGGGAAAGTTTTCAGTTTTTCCCCATTGAGGATGATATTAGCTGTGGGAGGCTCAAACTTTTTGAAAAGAGGCAGATTATATTGAAAGATAGTATCAGCCTAAACAAATGTGAAGCATGTAAGATGTGTCGCAGTGTGAAAGCGTTCTTAGTTAGCATGCTGTGGACCCCAGGGGGAGGCGAGCAGGCTGTCTTCTGTGTTGCTATTTAAAATACGTGTTCTTCAAAGTATTTTGGTTTATTTGTAACAGAATACTGACAGGTATGTTGTAAAGCTTGAACACCCCTCTCCTGCCATATTGCCCCCTTACAGAACTGCCAAGTTTGTTATTTGTTTTTCCAGACTTTTCTGTTTTCTAATACGTACATGCTCAACCACATACATGGTCTTTTAAAAACAAAAACTCTGACTTGGCGAATTGTTCTGCTCATTGATGCTTTTCCACTTAATGATCCTTGAGGATAATTTATTGTGTTTTTCAAGGCTTTTTCTCTGCATATTAGGGCGTGTGCATGTATATATGAACATATACTTTTTTTTTTTTGCCTTCACAGAAGTGACATCTTACCATATGTGTTTTCCGGCCAGTTTCTTCATTTAAACATCATGGTGATCTTGTCTCTGCCTCTTTCTGTAATGGCCATTCATGTCTCTCCTTCGTCCAGCCTCTTGCGGCCTGTGTGCCTCCTGGGGGCTGGGCCTTGGCTTGTTCCAGCCTTTGCTGAGAGCGGTTTGTGTTGGCTTCAGGTTTTTGGTGTTATAATGAGGTTGTGGTAAACATCTGAAAAAGAAAATGTTCTTTTTCATCTTGCGCCAGTTTTTCCAGGTGCCTAGTGGATTCGCCAAGTCAGAGTATCTGCCTTTTAAATTTTGATCGATGCCAGTGGATTGCCTTTGAAAGGGGTCTGCTGATTTATCTTCCCCCAGCAGCATGCAGTTACTTGTTGGCCGTCCCACCCCTTCCCTGGGCATCGTAGTCTTGGAGACTCGGTAGGAGATTATATCAGCCTAGCTGTATAATTTTAAAAAGCACCTGCTCCTCTCTCGGCCCCCTCACAAACTCATCAGCATGGGGCAGGGGTCCTAGGAGAGAAGCACAGGTGCCACCTGGCCCCTGCTCCCTTGCCTAGCTCTTGCTGGGTGCCATGGAGATTGGGGACCCAGTCAAGCCTCTGGGTGCCAGGAGTGGCTGCAGCCTGTCCGGCAGCCTCATCTCGCTCCCCTGTCTGCTACTCAGCATTCCACAAACTCTACTTCTCTCATTCCCTCTTTTAACAGGTGGCAACTGGGAAGTGGAAGCAGATAAGTAGATACTGCCCCCTTGACCTCTACTCAGGGTAAGAGACGACCTCGTGTGGCCCGTGGTACTGCGTTGTAGGGCAGGCGGGTCCTGGTGGAGGCTCTGCTTCCGGCCGTTCACCAGGCAGAGCTGGGCCTGGGCGCCTTCGCCCTTGCAGCCCCAGGTTCGCGCCCCTGACCCACCCCAATGTCTAGGCCATTGCGGTCAGGTGCTCGGCCTCGGGACCACACCCCTCAGAGATAGTCAGCAGCCTGTGGGGCACCAGCCTCAGGCTCTCACGCCCCTCTGGCCAGCTGGGCCCTGCTCTCTGTGAGGAAGGCCAGTGTGGTGGGAAGCGGGGAGGGGGCAGGGGCTCAGAGCAGAGGGAGGGGTCTCAGCTGGCACCTGGGGATCTCTGAGCAGCCCTCCCTTCCCCCCATGGGGAGTGGTGCCTCAGCCAGCAGGCGTTGGGTGCTCTGCCAGCTTCTGCTGGTCCCGTTTCTCAGCACTGGAGTCTCTTTTCAAACCTCCTGTTGTGGCTGAGTCTGGTCTCTTCGTCCTTCCTTCTCTGCCTCCAGCCTTCCATCTGCCCGTTCGCTTCGGTGCCTCCTTCTCTTTAGGCGCCCACTGGTGTCTTTGAGCTTGGATCCCGTCAGGGCTGCCCTGCCTTCGGGCAGATGCCATTGCAAACCCTCCAAAGCAAGGATCCGACACAGAGTCATCCTTGGAAGTTAGAGTGACGAAAGTAGAACACTGAGGATGCATTCTCAAGCAGAAAACAGAAAAGGGTGCCCAGAAAAAAAATTTTCATACAGGAAATAGGTGACCAGTACATTGACGTGCTGATTTAATGGTGGACCTAAAGGTGGGGGTCACGGCCCTGCTGAGGGTTTGTTACCTGTGAGAACACTCAGTGACCTCACCTTTCCTGAGCTGGGTGGAGGGTGCAGCCTTTTCAGTTTAGCACCGTGCACTGCTCTCCCTGCCCAGGGCGGACACTGTCGGGGAGGTCAGATGTCCAAGCAGGTGGCGCGCGCGCGCGCGTGTGTGTGTGTGTAAGAGAGAGAGAGGGAGTGAGTGAGTGAGCAGTGGCTGCCAGGACAGGCCCAGCAGTTGCAGGGGTGGCCATGCTTGAGGGAAGAGGTTGCACAGCAGGGAGCTGGGGGTAAGTGGGAGCAAGGCCAGTCTTGGGGACAGCAACATGGCACCTGCTTGAGGAGAAAGAGGGCCGTGAGGTCCCAGGGCTTGCCGAGGCTTCTAGGACAGGGGTCGGGTGTGAGCAGCTGGCAGGCGGTGAGGGGGCAGACCACATGGGCTCCCCTGGGCAGTGTGATGACAAGGGGCCCTGCCTGCCTGCAGGACTCTCAGGCCTGCCAAGGCCGAGAGGAGCTGGCCGACCCGGTGCAGTGGACTCAGCCATGGGATTAGAGGAGAGATGCCCGAGGGAGGCAGCCGGGTCCCCAGGGATGGGGAGGGGTCCCCATAGCAGGGCCAGAGCTGCAGCCCCCGGGGCCCTGCCCTCCCTAGTCCCTGTCAGGTGACCACAGGCCTCGGGCCCCCTGCCCGCCTGCTCCAGCTTTCTGAAGCAGCAGCAGGTGGGACAGGGCGCTGGGAGAGGCCTTGGTCCGCGTGTGGGCCAGTGGAGCTGGGCCTGTGAGGCCATGCAGGGGCCTCAGCTGCGCTGCTCCTGCCCCTGACCTGGGGAAAGCCCACCCTCCTGCGCAACTGCCCTGCTGCCCTCCCCCCTCCCCCCTCCCTGTGAGCAGCCCATTCACGTGGGACAGGGAGGGGCCTGGGCATCTGGGGGTGGTGCGCCCCAACTTGAAACCTCAATGCCCTTGAGCCCATGGGGACAGCCCACGTGGTGACCCTCAGCAAGCCGGAGCCCTGAGTGGGTGGACGCCGTGGCAGGGCCTCCCGACCTGCCGGCGAGTCTGCTCTGCTGCCTGTGGCGGGCACTGGCGCCCGGTGAGGGGCGGGCAGCCCCGGGCAGCTCCCCACTGTACAGGCACTGATAGGCCCCGCTCCCCGTAATGGCTCACCCAGCTGCCCTGAAATGATGTCACAATGCTTTCCCCTTTTAGAAATAAACAGAGAATGCACTTTGCCTTGAAAAGTTTGTTACGGGAGGCCCAGAACAACTTAAAGATATTTAAGGTAAGAGTTGCTTCTATTTTACGGCAGTTTCTCGGGGTGGGGCCCGCAGTGCCTCCGAGCTGTGCCTGCTCCACGGTCTGACGGGGGAGTGGAGCCCCCAGCCCTTCCCTTCCTTGGAAATCCACAGTGCCCAGCTGCTCTGTGGCCTGGGGTCAGTGCCCCGACATCTACTTTGGCCACTGTTCGGGCTCAGGGGCTGGGTCTCTCTAAGGGGACAGTGCTCTTGGTCCCCAGCTGTCTGTCTGTCCATCTGTCAGGCCCAGGCTGTCCTCAACACTCCTGTGGTTGAGGTGTGGGCTGAGCTGGGATGCGTTGAGTGTGGGTGTCCAGGCCCCCCGTCCCCTGTGTCCCCCTCCCTGGAAGGTGAGGCAGCTCGTGGTTCTGGCTCCCTGCGTCACGCAGCCTCCCGAGAGGACTCGGCGCTGGACAGTGGGGTGGGGGCCCTTCTCAGAGGGCCCCTGCACGTGGCCCTTGGGGCTCCTGGCAGCGTGGAGGTCTCAGTGCAGCACCTTCTGACTCCTCTCCTCCTCCCTGGAGATGCTGTCCTGATAGCTGGACCTGCTGCCCGGGACCCTGGTGCCCGGGGGAGGAAGGTCAGGGCGAGCTGGAAGGGAGGGAGAGGAGGGGAAGAGCAGAAAGGGCAGCAGGTGGTGCTGGGGGAAACAGAACGCCCGAGAAGAGGGAGCAGGTGGAGGCAGGCCAGGCCTGGGCATCCATCCTGGGAAGGGGCAGGCCGAGGCAGGCCCAGGGGTCCGCTGGGGTGCCCGTGGGCTTCTAGGCCCAGGTCCCACCACCTGGCCCTCGGCGGCTGGGCTGCCGTTGGATGTGGCCCACGGGTCCTTGTCCCCTGCTCCCCGCTGACCCACCCCTGGGCCCCTTTAGAGCCTTTGTCCATTCAGCAGGAGTGACCGTCTGTGGAGCGGTCCCAGCCTCCGTCCCACCTCAGCCGTTGCTGCCTGGTGCCGCGTATGAGGCCCTGGTGATGGGTTTCAAGGCGAGGCCCATCCTTCCCGCCGCCATCAGGGCGCTGGACCCCGTGCAGGGAGGTCGTGGGCTTCCTTCCCGCCTGCTCTGTCCCCAATGCTGGGGCTGGGCTGGGGCTGGGCTGGGGGCCCCTCTTGGCCACAGAGCTGCTGCCGTGCCGTGGGGCAGCCGACCCGTCAGGCAGTGGGAACACACAGGGAACTGTGTTGTGGCCATGTGGCCACGTGCTGCCCATGGCGTCTTGCACCTGCGGGCGCTGAGCAGGAGATGCCTGGCTGCAGCAAGAGTGACGGGCCTGGGGGAGGGTCCGAGGGCCTGTGGGTCTCGGCCTGTGCTCGGGCTGCCCCTCATAGCTGGGGACCCCCACACGTGTTCCCTCCTTCTTGGGCTTTGGCCTGTCCAGCCCCTTCCCCTTGGTCTGCCTGTCAGGCCTCCGTATGCTCTCCGGCCCAGTTGGCCCTCTCCCCTGCTCTCTTGCTGTCTGTGACTGGTGGCGGTCTCAGCTGTGTCCCTGTCATCCTCAAAGCCTCCCTCTGAGCACTCTAAGAAGCCCTTGACTGGGAGCTCCTTGGGTAGGAACCGAGCAGCCAGGTGCCCAGACCTGCCCATCCCTGTTGGGTTGAATCAGCCCACATCTGCCGCCTGGGCAGCAGGGCTGGCGTCCCCACTGTGGTGTAACAAACAACCCCAGACCGAGCAGCTTAGCCAGCATTTGTTCTCTCATGGTCCTGGTGCTCAGGAGTCCAGGAGCAGCCCAGCCCGTCTGGCCTGGGGCCCCTGCGCTGCCATCGTCTGGAGGCTGGCTCAGATGTGTGCTCACACAGCTGCTGGCAGCAGCCCTGGCTGCCTGTGTCATGGAACTCTCCAGGGGGCTGCACTTTGGCCACCATGATCAAGAAAGAGCGTGACCGAGATAGGAGCCATGGCATCTCTCAGGCCCCCACCTGGCAGGTGCCACCAGCACGTGTGCCTGTGTTCAGGAGGCATGTTGCTGGGGACATCGTAGAGGCTGCTGACCGCACATCCACAGACGAAGAGCCACAGTTCAGAGTGGTTACCTCAGGGGTGGTGCTGGGCCAGGGCACCCCCCGACACTACACAGACCCCATAAAAGTCATGCCCATTGGGCCCACCGCTCTGTCTGCAGCCCTGAGAAGTCCCTCATCTGTGTGTCTGGGCTCTGTAAGAGGGCAGGACGTACAGACCCACAGGTGCCATAGGAGTGGCTCCTGCAGCTTTGCCCAGGCCCCAGGAGAGAAGGCTGCGGCCACAGCCCCCCGGGTGCCGGCATGTGGCTTGGCGGTTTGCAGGGCTGACTGTTACCAGAACAGCTGGAGTGTGCTGCCCCCAGGGGTGCAGGGCGGCAGCCACATGACTCCGCCTGCCCCTGCGTGCCCCGGCCTGCCCCTGCATGGCCTCATTAGATAAGCCCCTGGTGGCTCCTGACTGCGGAGGGCCTCGCACCCTCTGGGGGCAGACTAGCATCAGGGCCCCGGCCCTCCCTGCGGTTCTTGACTGTCTCTTGATTGGTGACTCCGTCCAGGAGAGTGGGTGTTCCCAGGGGCGGAGGGTGCGGGGCCCAGGGAGGGCCAGTCCGCGGGAAGGGGGCTGGGCTGGGGCGGCCCTGCGTGCTGACGCCCCGTGTCCCCCCCCCGCCCAAGAACGGTGAGCTGATCTACGGCTGCCGAGACTCGCGGGACGCCGCGGCCGACTGGGGTGAGCTGGCGCGCCACCTGAAGCCCTTCTTCTTCCCCGCCAACGGCCTGGCCGGGGGGCCGCGCTGCGCGGGCGCCGTGGTGCGGGAGCTGGTGCGGGTGCTGGTGCGGGCGCTGCTCAGCCCCGACACCGCCCAGCCCGAAGCGCTGCGGGCCGGGCCGGGACCGCGGGGGCCGCGCGTCTGCCAGGCCAGCCCGTTCAGCAGCCAGCTGCGCCGCCCAGGTAAGCCCGGGGGTGTGGGGGAAGGGGTAAGGGGGCGCAGGGGTAGGGAGCCACGGGGAAGGGGGGTGTGGGGGTGGGAGGGCCACGGGGCCCGACCCCTGGCTACAAACCTCTTTCCGCGGAGCCTGTGCTGGCCCTGCCGCCGTTTGTTCTCTCGCGGGGTCTCTGCACTGCCCGTGGGCCCCTGCGTGGGCCCCTGCCAGCTACACTCCGCGCCCCCCTGGGTGGACAGAGCCTCCCCTCGGCCCTTTGGCCTTCCTGGCGGCGCTCGGCCTGGGCTGCTATCGGGCCTGCACCCTGAGGGGTGGGACTCCTTCGCCCAAGTGCTTGGTGCCCGGGTTTGAGCCCTGAGAGGCAGGGCTCCCCGGCCTGTTTGGAACCTCTCCTCACACCTGCGCCTCCCGGGCTCCTCCGCTGTGGCCGCAGGCCTGGCCCAGGGCAGCGCCGCGTTTGCCTGGTGGCCTCCTGGGGACACTGGTTACTCAGCCTTTGGGTGATGCCTGAGGCCCGGCCGGGCCATGTGTCTGAAGAAGGCTGCCTGGCTGTGAGGTTCCCCGGCCGTAGCTGGGGGCTCGTCCCCCTCAGCTGGGCCCCATGCTGTAGCTTTTTTTTTTTTTATCAGAAATTAAATTTTTTTCCCTTGTTAAAAAAGTGATAGATGCCCATTTCAGAAAAATTCAATAAAGTCACCTACGTGTTCCAGGTACAGAACTGTGTTTAAATAAGTGCAGTGTCTCCAGAAAGACATACAGGACACGGACAGCTAAGGCAGTCTCTGGGTAGGGTGCTCCTTTCCACAGCACTGCATCTGCTGCCTGCACTAAGGACAGCCCAGCCTCCCCCATCACCCCCCTCCCCCATCATCCCCCCTCCCTCCCTCCGTCTTCCCCAGCCCTGCCCAAGACATCATGCGGCCATCTGGGTGGAGGTTACCCACGGAATGTGCAGCTTTAGAGCAGTAGGATCCTTCTTTACATACTGTTTTACAGCTAGATCTTCTTCACTTAATTCAGCAAAAATCCAATTCAGTAACTATCTTTTTTTTAAATTTATTTATTAATTAAAAAAATTAACAAACCAAATAAAACATTAACATATATAATCAATAATTCACAATATCATCACTTAGTTGCATATTCATAATTTCTTAGAACATTTGCATTAATTCAGAAAAAGAAATAAAAAGACAATAGAAAAAACGAAAACAGAAAAGAAAAAAAAAGATTATACCTACCATACTCCTTACCCCTCGCTTTCATTGATCACTAGCATTTCAAACTAAATTTATTTTAGCATTTGTTCCCCCATTATTTATTTTTATTCCATATGTTCTACTCATCTGGTGACATGGTAGATAAAAAGAGCATCAGACACAAGATTTCACAATCACACAGTCACATTATGAAAGCTATATCATTATACAATCATCATCAAGAAACATGGCTATTGGAATACAGCTCTACATTTTCAGGCAGTTCCCTCCAGCCTCTCCGTTACATCTTGAATAACAAGGTGATATCTACTTAATGCCTAAGAATAACCTCCAAAATAAGGTCTTAACTCTGGAATCTCTCAGCCATTGACACTTTGTCTCATTTCACTCTTCCCCCTTTTGGTCAAGAAGGTTTTCTCAATCCCTTGATGCAGAGTCTCAGCTCATTCTAGGATTTCTGTCCCACATTGCCAGGAAGGTCCACACCCCTGGGAGTCATGTCCCACGTAGACAGGGGGAGGGTGGTGAGTTTGCTTGTTGTGTTGGCTGGGGAGAGAGGCCACATCTGAGCAACAGAAGAGGCTCTCTTAGGGATGACTCTTAGACCTAAATTTTAAGTAGACTTGACCTATCCTTTGTTGGGTTAAGTTTCATATGAACAAACCCCAAGACTGGGGGCTCAGCCTATAGCTTTGGTTGTCCACACTGCTTGTGAGAATATCAAGAATTCAACTTGGACCTTCTCTACCAAAAGGGGGAGGAGTAAAATGAGACAAAGTGTCAATGGCTGAGAGATTCCAGACAGAGTCGAGAGGTTATCCTGGAGGTTATTCTTACGCATTAAGTAGATATAACCTTGTTCAAGATGTAGTGGAGAGGCTGGAGGGAATTGCCTGAAAATGTAGTGCTGTGTTCCAGTAGCCATGTTTCTTGATGATGATTGAACAATGATATAGCTTTCACAATGAGACTCTGTGAATGTGAAAACCTTGTGTCTGATGCTCCTTTTAGCTACTATATCAACAGAAGAGTAGAACATATGGAATAAAAATAAATAGGGGGAATAAATGTTAAAATAAATTCTGTTTGAAATAGTGATAAATTAAAGCGAGGAGTAAGGGGTATGGTACATATAGTTTTTTTTTCTCTATTATTTTATTTCTTTTTCTGTTGTCTTTTTATTTCTTTTTCTAAATCGATGCAAATGTACTAAGAAATTATGAATATGCAATTATGTGATGATATTAAGAATTACTGATTGTATATGTAGAATGGAATGATATTTAAATGTTTTGTTTGTTAATTTTTTTTTTAATTAATAAAAAAAAGTTAAAAAAAAAAAAAAGAATTCAACTTGGGGAAGTTGAATTTCTCCCCGTTCTCACCATTCCCTGAAGGGGGCTTTGTAAATACTTTTCCACTCACTGATTGAATCACTCTGGGATTCATCGGGGCATCACTCTGGACAAACCAACAAAATGTCATGTCCTACCTGAGATTCCAAGTACTTATGGTGTTCAATCAAACTATCTACATAAGTTATATTAGGAAATGCACTAGTCAAAATATAAATTTTGTAACAAACGTTTTTTGCTTTAGTCTCACACATAAGCTGAAATTTTTAAATATTAATTACCTTCTATTTTCAGCACCCTGCAGTAATGACATGTCCCCGTTCCTCCTCATGCAAAAACATTTTTAAAATTTGTACATTTAGTCACTATTATTATACACTCTAGGCATTCCTAGATTATACCATCTCAATCTTTAACATCTGTCTTTCTTTCTGATTTCATTTGTACCCCCAGCCTTCCTCTCTCTATCATTCTCACATGCAGCTTCATTCAGTGTTTTAATATAATTGTATTACAGTTAGGTAGTATTGTGCCGTCCATTTCTGAGTTTTTGTATTCAGTCTGTGTCTTTTTTTAAAAAATAATTTCAAACTTACAGGACGGTTGGGAAAATAATAAACCCATCCAAGGAGCTCCAGTGTACCCTTCACCCAAATACTCAGATCACCAACTTTTAACATTTTACCACCACAGTAAATGTATTACTTTCAACTTTTATCTGCCATGAAGTGCTTGCTGGTAGGGGTGGCCTGTGATTTGGTGCCCCACGAGCTGCCTCAGTGCAGCCGCTGCCCCTGGGCCAAGCAGTAGAGCGCACCCCGCGGGGGCCTGGCCATGCGCCTGCCGGGACCCTGCGCCGGCATCTCCTGCAGTTTGTTTCTTTCCTTGAGGGTTAGCTCCTGTGAAGGACAGGGGGTGGTCTTCACCTTTGTCTTCAAAGCCCCTCTCTACCTGTGCGCAGTAGGTGTTCAGCAGTGCTGGGGGCTCGATTGGCCTCCATGTTTGTCAGCAGGAGGATGGTCTGTGCACAGGCTGGGTTCCAGGGGCTTTGAGGACCCAGCAGGCTCGGGGCTGTGGTCCCTGCCTGGGGCCGGCCTGGCATGGTGGTCACGGGGCTTTGCGTGGCAAGGCTCTGCATACACTGGGCTGTCAGTGCCATCGTTTGAAATTCTCAGGGTTGTCTAGACTTAAAGTGAAGTAGCTTCTGGGGCTGGTGTGCCACAGTTGAGCGTCTATGCTGGAGGCAGGGCGGCCGGCTTCCTTTCCCCGTGGCTTCTGACTGCTCACCCCAGACGGGCCCCTGCTGCCCACCGTGGCCCAGCCCTACTCTGAGACCTCATGCTTACCCACTCGTAGGTGGGCGCTCGCGAGGCAGGCACTGGTCCTGTGCCCTGCCCTGGCGCTCAGCCTTGGCTCTCTAACCTTTGACAGTAAACCTGCTCTCGTTTTCCCCGATGTTCTTGGTAGGAAGACACACCCCAGAGCACTCGGGGTTACCGAAGGGCTGTCTCCTCTACAGAACCCTTCAGGTGCAGACGCTGGACATGCTGGACATCGAAGGCCTCTACCCTCTGTACGCCCGGGTCCAGCGGTACCTGGAGGAGTTCCCCGAGGCAAGGTGAGCCGCCGGCCGTTCTCAGGGTGGGGCGGGGGATAGAGCTGCCTCCACGCTGCCTGTACCCTGGCTGTGCACGCCTCTGCGCCCTCGCCCTGCGCCCTGGGCCCTGGACCCTACGCCCTGGCTGCGCACTACTCCTGCGTCCTGCGCCCTGGCTCCTGTGCCCTGCCCCGGGTGCACCTTTCCCTGCACCGCCCCTGCGCCCTGCCCCGGCTGCACCTGCCCCTGCGCCCCGCCCCTGCGCCCTGCCCCGGCTGCACCCGCCCCTGCGCCCCAGGAGGGAGCACCAGCGTCCTCGTCACTAGAAAAGAAAGTATGTTCTGTGACCTTGAGAATTACAGAATCAGGCAGTTGAGTCCGAGGCAGGTCTGGGTGTCCACCGCCTGTGGAGGGCAGTGTTGCTCCACGGGTGCCGCAGCTCTGCCGCCTGGCCTGTTCCCTGCCCCTCTCGGAGGTCGCCTGGCCTTCTTGGGGCTCCGAGAGTGTGGAGCCCCTGCTTGCCGAGCCCTGGTCCTGGCCCATCTGGAATGGGGGTCCCCGAGGCCCCGCGCTGGTACTGGCCTGGATCCCTGCTCCTCCTTTGCAGCTGCCATTCGCCTCCTCCTTGCCCATGAGGCCGCTGGTCATGCAGAGGGGCTGTGCTGCCGGGCCTTAGGCTCCACTCTGCCCAGATTCTGTCTAAAACCTGGGCACGTCACATGAGCCCATTTTCCTGATGGGCACGCTAGGTGTTCTCCAGAGCTAGATGTGAGCTGTTAAAGGAGTCTGCATGACGCAGAGCTGAGCAGTTTAAGGAACAGGCTTCAGATGATTGTCACCTTCCTGCCGTTCCCTTTCAGGAAGTCACTGCGAATCGATGGGCCTTACGACGAAACCTTTTATCAGAAGCTGCTTGACCCTCGCACGGAGGATGACGGCACGCTGGCCTACGCGCTGGCCAAGGTGGGGCGCCGCGGCCTGCAGCCACCCTTTCAGGGAAGGCGGAGGAATGCGGGGTGGGCAGCGTGCCCTTGCAGTGAGCCTTGGGCTGGGTTGGCCCCCGCGCTCCTCTACTCAGCCCCAAGGGCCTCGGGTCGGGAGCATCTCTTGGGGGAAAAGTGGGGTCCTTCCTCTTCTCGGGTTCTGTAGGGGGAATTCGGGGGCTCTGGGAGCATGGGCATTTTCAGTGACTCCAGTGAAGCCAGGGCTCCTGCCACATGTGTGGGGCTTGGCATGTGCCCTGTGTGCTACGGGGGTGGGGTTTGTTTTTTTTTTTAATTTTTAAGAAGCAGTTTAATCAGAGTTGAAATAAGATGCATATGTTTTAATTGGTGGGTATATCTCATAGGTAATTCTTAAATCTGAAAATGCCTTCCTTCTTTTTCCTTGTAGTCTGTTTATTGACTAAACCAGGTTGGCTGTCCTGGAGAGTTTCCCACAGCCTGGATTTTGTTGAGTGGCCCTTGTGAGGTGCTTTAGTGTGTCCTGCCGTTTCCCGTAGGTGGTGGACGGGCTGAGAGGTGCGCCTCGGCCCTGGCTTTCCATCGTCACCTGGGGGGCCTGGCAAAGATTCTGGGGTTAGAGCCATTGCCCCAGACTCGTCCCCACAGTCCAGGGGCTGGACAGCTTTGTTCTTAGCTTTTCTGGTAAGAGTTCCTCATAGCTCCTGTATTTTTTTTTTTAATATTTTAACTCAGATATCTTCACGCACCATACTGTCCATCCAAAATATACAATCAGTGACCAAGTGTTATTACATGGTTGTATTCATCACCAAGGGCATTTTTAGAACATTTGTATCACTCCAGAAAAAGAAATGAAAAGAAAAAACACATATATCCCAGATCCCTTACCTCTCCCTCTCATTACCACTGATAGTGGATGCTGTCTTTAAAAAACGTTTTTTGTTGTGAAAAATACCGCATAAGCAAAGAAATAAAAAAGCAGTAGTTTTGAAAGCACTCTTCAACAAGCAGTCACAGGACAGATCCCAGAGGCTGTCGTGGGCTACCATACCATCCTCTCAGATTTTTCCTTCCAGCTGCTCCAGGATATAGGACACTAGAGGGCTTATCGTATAGTGACTCAGCTGTCATACTAGTTTCTTAGATCTCATTTTCCCTTCTCCCTCCTTCTCTGAGCCTTCTCCCACTCTGTAGGATCTTCGGGCAATGCCTGCTCTGACGTTGAGAGGGGGTGTCCACACTAAAGGACAGGGGGGTGGAATCAGTGGATAATCCTGGAGAGGCTGGTCCCTCTGGGTTTCAGGATTTATCTGACCTAGGAACCCTCTGGGAATTATAGGTCCCAGGAAAGCAAGTGCAGGGAACCTGTACAGATAGCGTCTCAGAGCCTTGGGTGTTGTTGAGTCAACAGGAGAGATGTTGGTTGGGGTTTAGGAAACCATGGCCATCAGTACCATCTGACTGAAGCTTACGTGAGAGCCGCCCCCAGAATAGCCTCTTGACTCCGTTTGCTCTCTCTCGGCCACTGATGCCTTATTTTATTATACTTCTTTCCCCCCTTCTTTTCCCAGAAGGTGTTGATCCCACAGTGCCAGGGCCGGACTCATCCCTGGGAGTCACGCCCCACATTGTCAGGGAGCCTGTCACCCTGATGTCATGTCCCACGAATGGGGGGGGCACTGATGCAAAGAGAGAGAGAACATCTGAGCAACAGCGAGGCTTCCTGGAAGCAACTCTCCAGCCTCGTCATGGGTGGTCTTAGCGTCTCCACTGCAGAAGTGAGTTTCGTAAGGGCAGGCCTCGAAATCCAGGGTTTGGCAGGTTTTCTCAGGCGTCCCCAATGGTTGAGAGGGTACCCAGGGTCTCCCAGGGGGAGAGTTTAATAGTTCCAAAAATATGTATATATATTTTCCCCCCTTTCAGACCCTCAAAGGACTCTACCAGTACTTTTTAATTACCAACCCACCATAGTCTTGAGATGTACCCTTGTAGTACATTAAGGTATACAGAATTACGAGGCCTCATTCCTGTTCTGGTCTCCAGAAGTTTGTTTAAATGAGCTATCCAGAGAGGGTAATTTAGATTGAACCTCTCTGCCTGTGGTGTCCTACCGTAGGTGGTCTGGAGCACACACTATCCTCTTTTACCCTGTGTTCTGATTTACCTGAGACACAACCACACTGGCTCTGTTTTTATCTCTGACTGAGGTGGCCTGATCTCTTTTTCCGAGTCTTAGTTATCACAAAGTTACTCAAAGTCCCAGGAAATAGCTCAGTGTCTCATAATGTAGAAATACACATACAACTTCAGACTAAGTGTGACCGCTCTAAGGGCTCACAGTCTAGAATCCCATTCTCTTATAAATATTTTCTGAGAGAGTCCTTAGCATATTTGTTCTTTTGTTTCTGGCCTATTTTGCACAACACAGTGTCCCCAAGGTTTATTCAGTTCATTGTGTGCCTCTCGAAGTCCTTCCTCTTTGTAGCCGCACCACATTCCATCATATGAATGTACTACAGCTCACCATTCTCCTCAGTCATCGTACCCTTTGGCTCACTCCATCTATTGGGCATCGTGGAGGATGTCCACAGTAAAATACCATGTCTTACAGTGTCCTTGCCTGGATACTGTAACAAAAAAGAACCTGCAAATACAGCATCACCGATTATCAAATAAAAGCTACCCCTTATCACTTGCCCCTCCCCCCAGTTATTTGCCCCTGGTTGTGCTGTGGTCTTGTTGATGTCTTCCTGTTGACTATTGGCAATAGCATTCATTTTTAGTCCCCCTCATACCCCTCTACCCCTCTAGTATTTAGTCTTTATCCACTATTGAACCTTTGAAATAGTTCATGTGACAACTTATTCATAACTGTACATTTAATCAGTGGGATACATGGCACTATACATACCCTGTCAATCATATTTACCATCAATATGACAGTGTTACATATAAACCCACTAATTACTTACCATCACTTTGCATTTGGACTCAGCCACTTTGGGTACCTGTTCTAGTTTGCTAGCTGCCGGAATGCAATATACCAGAAACGGAATGGCTTTTTTTTTTTTTTTTTTTGGCATGGGCAGGCACCAGGAATCGAACCTGGGTCTCCAGCATGGCAGGGGAAACTACCTGCTGAGCTACCATGGCCCGCCCGGAATGGCTTTTAAAAAGGGGGATTTAATAAGTTACTGGTTTACAGTTGTAAGGCTGAGAAAATGTCCCAATTTAAACGAGTCTATAGAAATATCCAATCGAAGGCATCCAGGAAAAGATACCTTGGTTCAAGAAGGCTGATGAAGTTCAGGGTTTCTCTCTCAAGTGGAAGGGCACATGGTGAACACAGAGTTTCTCTTTCATCTGGAAGGGCACATAGTGAACATAGCGTCATCTGCTAGCTTCCTCTCCTGGCTTCCTGTTTCATGAAGTTCCCTGGGAGGCATTTTCCTTTTTTATCTCTAAAGGTTGCTGGCTGGGGGACTCTGTTTGTCATGGCTATGTCATTCTGCTCTGCTCTCTCTGAATCTCTCATTGTCCAAAATGCTTCCTCTTTTTTAGCACTCTAGAAACTAATCAAGACCTACCCGAATGGGTGGAGACATGTCACCTAATCCAGTTTAACAGTGGCTCTTGATTAAATCACACCCCCAGGGGAATGATCTAATTACAGTTTCAAGCATGCAATGCTGAATAGGAATTAGAAGAGACGGCTGCCTTTACAAAATGGGATTAGTATTAAAACATGGCTTTTCTAAGGTACATACATCATTTCAAACCAGCACAGTACCTTTTTCCTGTCTTCTAGCTTTTGTGTACCTCTAGGTCTGCTATATTTTACAGTGTGAGCCCTGAGAGCACCTTTACCAGAGGCATAATATGAAATCATGCAGTATCTGTCTTTTTGGGTCTGGTTTATTTCACTCAGCATTATGTCCTCAGGGTTCATCCATGTTGTCATGTGCTTCGGGACCGCATGTCATCTTACTGCTTCATAATATTCCATCGTAAGTACACACCACATTTTGTTGATCCACCTGTCTGTTGACAGACACTTGGGTTGTTTCTATGTCTTGGCAGTTCGTGTTGCAAATGTCTGTTCGTGTTGCTTTCTACTCTTCTGGATATATACTGAATATTGGTATTGCTGGGTCATAGGGCAACTCAATATTTAGTTTTCTTAAGAATTGCCAAACTGTCTTCCGCAGTGGCTGCACCATTATACGATGCCACCAATAGTGAAGAAGTGTTCCAGTTTCTCTGTGTCCCCTCCAGCATTTGCAGTTTTCTGTTTACCAGCAACCATTCTTTTTTTTCCTTTTTTTATTAATTTTTAATTTAAAAAAATATATAACTAACAAAAACATTCTTAACTTATGATCATTCCATTCTACATATATAATCAGTAATTCACAATATCATCACATTGTTGCATATTCATCATCATGATCATTTCTTAGAACATTTGCATCAATTTAGAAAAAGAAAAAAACAACAGAAAAAAATTCGTACATACCATACCCCTTTCCCCTCCCTTTCGTTGATCACTAGCATTTCAATCTAAATTTATTTTAACATTTGTTCCCCCTATTATTTATTTTTATTCCATATGTTTTACTCATCTGTTGATAAGGTAGATAAAAGGAGCATCAGACAAAAGGTTTTCACAATCACACAGTCACATTGTGAAAGCTATATCATTATGCAATCATGTTCAAGAAACATGGCTACTGGAATACAGCTCCACATTTTCAGGCAGTTCCCTCAGCCTCTCCATTACATCTTGACTAACAAGGTGATAAGTATTTAACGCATAAGAATAACTTCCAGGATAGCCTCTCATGTCTGTTTGGAATCTCTCAGCCATTGACACTTTATTTTGTCTCATTTCACTCTTCCCCCTTCTGGTCGAGAAGGTTTTCTCAGTCCGTTGATACTGAGTCTCAGCTCATTCTAGGATTTCTGTCCCAAGTTGCCAGGAAGGTCCACACCCCTGGGAGTCATGTTGGCTGGAGAGAGGCCACATCTGAGTAACAAAAGAGGTTCTCTTGGGGGTGACCCTTAGGCCTAATTTTAAGTAGGTTTGACCTATCCTTTGTGGGGTTAAGTTTTGTATGAACAAACCCCAAGATTGGGGGTTCAGTCTATTGCTTTGGTTGTCCCCACTGCTTGTGAGAATATCAAGAATGTCACCATTCCCCAAAGGGGACTTTGCAAATTCTTCTTTATTCACTGTTCAAATTGCTCTGGGATTTATCAGGGCATCACTCTGGACAAATCAACAAAATCTCATGCCCTACTCAAGGTTCCATGTAGTTATGGTGTTCACTTAAGCTGTCCACATAAGTTATATTAGGAAATGCACTAGTCAAAATATAAATTTTGTACCAAATAAACATTTTTTGCTTTAGTCTCACACATAAGTTAAAAATTTAAAATATTAATTACCGTCCATTTTCAGCACCGTGCAGTAATGACAGTCCTTTGTTCTTCATGATGCAAAAACATTTTTAAATTTGTACATTTAGTCACTATCATTATACACTCTTGGCATTCCTAGATTATATCATCTCAGCCTTTATCGTCTTTCTTTCTGATTTCGTTTGTGCCCCAGCCCTCCTCCCTCTATCATTCAGCTCCATTCAGTGTTTTAACATAATTGTATTACGGTTAGGTAGTATCGTGCTATCCATTTCTGAGGTTTTACAATTGTTCCCAACCAGCAACCATTCTTAAAGGTGTGAGATGATATCTCATTGTTGTGTGAATTTGCATTGCCCTTATAGCCAATGAAGGTGAGCATCAGAAAGATCCCACCCAGGGCCAGCGATAGTGGCACAGTGGCAGAACCTGTCATGCTGGAGACCCGGGTTCAATTCCTAGTGCCTGTCCATGCAAAACATAAAAAAATAAAAAAGAACCCACCCAGCGGTACTGAATGAGGATTAAAGAACTTGGCTCTTTTGGGGGGTACTTAACGAATTTGAACCAGCACAGATGTGAATAAACATTGTTCTGAAGAGCAAATACAAATGACTAAAGAGCATATGAAAGAGATATTCGTATCTTTAGTCCATTTTATAATGAGATTGTTTGTTCTTTTGTTGTTAGCTGTATCATTTTATGTATACAGGATATCAAACCTTTATCCGATATGTGGCTTCCAAATATTTTTTCCATTGAGTTGGCTGCCTCTTCACCTTTTTGACAAAGTCCTTTTAGGCACTTAAGTGTTTGATCTTAAGGGGTTCCCATTTATCTAGTTTTTCTTTTGCTGCTTGTGTTTTAGATGTAACGTTTAAGAAGCTTCCTCCTATCATTAGGTCTTGAAGATGTTTCCTTACATTTTCTTCTAGGAGTTTTATGTTACTGGCTCTTACGTTTAGATCTTTAATCCATTTTGAATTAATTCTTGTATAGGGTGTAAGGTAAGGGTCCTTTTTCATTCTTTTGGCTATTGATATCCCATTCCCCCATGCCCATTGATTGAAAAGACTGTTCTGTCCCAGTTCAGTGGATTTGGGGGCCTTATCAAAGATCAATTGTCCATAGATTTGGTCGTCTGTTTCCACACTCTCAGTTCAGTTCCACTGGTTGATCTTCTGTCTTTGTGCCAGTACCACGCTGTTTTGACCACTGTGGCTTTTATAATAAGTAAGCTTTAAAGTCAACAAGTGTTAGTCCTCCCAGTTTACTCTTCTTTTTAAGGAAATCTTTGCTATTCAGGGTCTCTTTCCCCTCCAAATAAATTTGATAACTAGTTTTTCCATGTCTTCAAAGTAGGATATTGGGATTTTGATTGATACTGCATTGAATTTGCAGATCAGTCTTCCTATCCATGAGGAAGGAATATCTTTTCATCTATTTAAGTCATTTTTTATTTCTTTTGGCAATGTTTTGTGATTTTCTGTGTATAAGCCCTTGACATCCTTGGTTAGCTTTATTCCTAGGTACCTGATTCTTCTGGTTGCTATTTTGAGTGGAATGTTTTCCTTAATTGTCTCCTCAGATAGGTCATTGCTTGTGCATCGAAACATTACTGGTTTTGTCCATTAATCTTAAATCGAAGCACTTTTATTAGCCCAGGTAGCTTTGTTGTAGATTTCTCAGAGATTTCTAAGTATAAAATCATGTCATCTGCAAATAAAGAAAGTTTTATTTCTTTCTCTTTCCTGATTACTCTACTAGGACTTCAGTACAACGTTGAATAATAGTGGTCATGTCATCTGCAAATAAAGAAAGTTTTATTTCTTTCTCTTTCCTGATTACTAGGACTTCAGTACAACGTTGAATAATAGTGGTGACAGTGGGCATCTTTGTCTCGTTCCTGATCTTAGGGGGAAAGCTGTCAATCTCTCATAGTTAAGTGTGGCGCTGGCTATGGGTTTTTGATATATGCCCTTTATCATATTGAGGAGGTTTCTTCAATTCCTACCTTTTGAAGTGTTTTTATCAGGAAAGGATGGGGAATTTTGTCAAATAACTTTTTCAGCATCAGTTAGTATGATCATGTGTCTTTTCCCTTTCGATTTGTATATTATGTTGATTGATTTTCTTGGGCTGAACCATCCTTGCATTCCTGGTATAAATCTCACTTGGTCATGATGTATAATTCTTCTGATGTGTTGTTGGATTTGATTGGCTAGTATTTTGTTGAGAATTTTTGCATCTGTGTTCATTAGGGAGATTGGTCTATAGTTTTCCTTTTTTGTAGTGGCTTTATCCGGTTTTGGTAGTATGGTGATGTTGGCTTCATAAAATGACTTAGGTAGCATTCCTTTTCCTTAATTTTTTGGTAGAGTTTGAGCAGGATTGGTGTCAGTTCTTTTGGGAATGTTTGATAAAATTTCCTGTGATGCCTTTTCTTTGTAGGAAGATTTTTGATGACTGAATTTTTTTACTTGGAATTGGGCTGTTGAGATCTGTTTCTTATTGAGTCAGTATAGGTAGTTCATGTGTTTCTAGGAATTTGTCCATTTCATCTAACTTGTCTAGTTTATTGATGTATAGTTATTCATAGTATTCTCTTTGATCTTTAAAAATCCATGGTAACCATCTCCCTCTCATTTCTGATTTTGTTTATTTGTGTCGTCTCTTTTTTTCTTTGTTAATCTAGCTAGGGTTTTCTCAATTTTATTGATTTTCTCAAAGAACTAACTTTTGGTTTTGTTGATTCTATTGTTTTATTGTTGTCCAGTTTATTTCTGCTTTAATGTTTGTTATTTCTCTTATTTTATTTGCTTTGGGATTAGTTTGTTGTTCTTTATCTCATTCCTCTAGGTGAGCAGCTTAGTCCTCAATTTTTACTCATTCTTGTTTTTTAACATAGACATTTAGGGCAATAAATTTCTCTCTCAGCACAGCCTTTGCTGCATCCCATAAGTTTTGATATGTTGTGTTCTCATTTTCATTTGTTTCCAGATATTTACTGATTTTTCTAGCAATTTCTTCTTTGACCCACTGATTATTTAAGAGTGTGTTGTTTAATCTCCATATATTTGCGACAGCTCTGGGTTTTTGTGGTGGCTATTTCCAGCTTCATTCTGTTGTGGTCAGAGAATGTGTTTTGGATAATTTCAATCTTACTAAATTTATAAAGACTCAGCATATGATCTACCCTGTAGAACGTTCCATGTGGACTAGAGAAGAATGTATATCCTGGTGTTTTCGGGTACAATGACCTATATATATTTGTTAGGTCAAATTCATTTATCATATTGTTTGATTCTGTTTCCTTGTTGATACTCTGTCTGGCTGATTGAAGTCTCCCACTATTATTGTTGAAATGCCTGTCACTCCTTTCAGTTTTGCCAGTGTTTGTCTCATGTACTTTGGAGCTCCTTAATTGGGAGTATAAAAGTTTATGATTGTTATTTCTTCTTGGTGAATTGCCCCTTTCACTCATATATAGTGTCTTTCTTTGTCTCTTATGTTTTTACATTTAAAGTCTATTTTATCTGATGTTAGTATAGCTACTCCTGCTTTCTTTTGGTTACAGCTTGCATAGAACATCTTTTTCCATCCTTTCACTTTCGATCTAATTGAGTCCTTGGATGTAAGATGTGTCTCCTGTAGACAGCATATAAATGGACTATATTTTAAATCCATTCTGCCAATCTTTATCTTTTAGTTGGTAAGTTTAGTCTGTTAAAGTTCAAAGTTATTACTGTAAAAACAGTTCTTGAATCTACCTTCTTATCCTTTAGTTATTGTCAGCTGTGTATTTTCTTTTCCCTCTCTCTCTTTTTATCCTTTGTATTTCCCTTACTGGTACTCTTCAATTCTCTGCCTTCCAGACCTCCTGCTCCTGTCCTTTTCTTCAGCTTAAAGGACTCCCTTATTATTTCTTGTAGGGCAGGTCTCTTGTTGACTAGTTTTCTCAGTGTTTGAAGATTTTAATCTCTCCCTCAACATTAAAGGACAATGTGGCTGGATAAAGAATTCTTGGCTGGAAGCCTTTCTCATTCAAGATCTTAACTATATCCGACCACTCACTGGGTTCTTGCTTCCATGGTGCTGTTGAATAGTTCAGAGTTAGTCTTACGTGTTTTCCTTGCGTGCAGTAGGTTGCTTTTCTCCTGCTGCTTTCAGGACTTTTTGTTTCTCTTCAACATTTGACAGACTGATTAGTATGTGTCTTGGGGTATGCCTGTTTGGGTTTATTCTGTTTGGAGTTTGCTGGGCCTCTTTGATTTGCATATTTATATCTTTCATAAGGGTTGGGAAGTTTCCGCCCATTATATCTTCAGTACCTTTCCCAGCCTTTTACTCTTCTCCCTCTGGGACACCAGTGATTGTTATATTTGTGTGCCTTTTGTTGTCCATCATTTCCCTAATATCCAGTTCCATTTTTTTCCATCTTTCTTGCTATTTGTTCTTTTGGACACTCTAGTTCAATTGTCCTGTCTTCTAGCTCACTTCACTTCTGCTTATTTGATCCTGCTGTCATGTTTCCAGTATATTGGTCTCATGTACCTTTCATTTCTGTGAGATCTGCCATTTTTCTACTTAATCTTTTAGGTTATTTTTATACTCTTCTAGTGTCTTCCTGATATCCTTTTTGTTTTTAAATAAATATCCTTGAATAGTTGTCCTGTATTCTGTGTCCCCTCGAGTTTTGATTTGGTCATTGGCTGGGCTGTTTTGCTTGGATTTTCACATGCTTTGTGATTTTGTTGTTGTTTTTTTATTATCTTAGTAAGGCTATTCTGCAAGTTGGTTTCCTTCATTTGTCTAAACTTTTGTATTTACTTGGTTTGTCAGTAATCCCCACCAAACCGAGGCTCCGATCTCATTTAGGGGGTACAGTTCTTTGAGAGGGTCTATTAAAAGCTGACCAGGGTGTACAGGTACTTCAGTGGCAGAATACCTGCCCCTCACGCAGATACCTGGGCTCGAGTCCCAGCGTGTGTGCTCCCCTCCCCCGACAAAAGTAATAATGAAGAAAAAAATTAAAATGTAATAAAAATGTAAAAGCAACAACAAAACATACCTCACCAGTAGTAGGTTCCAAAGTCAGAAAGTGACAGCCAGTGTATTGGGAATGAGCTTAGACTGGTGTTCTCAGAAGGGAGAGAAAATAATAAATAAAATTTAAATAGAAAAATTAAAAACCGATACATATATAAAGATAGAAAATATATATAAGTAAAAATAAATTAAAAAATAAAAAAGTAATAATACTAATAAAAATATACATACAGAAAAAAAATATATTTAAAAAGGGGAGAAAGGGGGGAAAAAAAACCTAGGCAGATAGAGAGCTTGCCAGCCTGCGGTTACTGCTTCTCGCCAGCAGGTGGCGCCCTGAGGCCCGTCCCCGTCAGGACTGCAGCGGCTGGAGAGATGGCATGCAGGGTGGGGGCTGGGGGAGCTGACCCGTAGCGCCCGGTGCCCAACGGATCCACCACACTCCCCACATGATGGGCCGTGTGCGCTCCCAGAACCTGGGCCTTGCTCTTTGTGGTGGCCGGCTGGGCTTCCTCGGATCTCCCCGTGGGCGTTTCCAGCTGCAGGGCTGCTTGGGGAGGTCTCCCCACCAGAGCTGGGGTGCAGGGACCTCAGCTCCCTCCGAGCCGCAGCCCAGTGGGGATCACGGCCAGTCCTGTGTACCCCACTGTCCCCATCCCAATCCCCCCTCCCCTCCTCTCCCCAGCACACTGAGACCCCCTTTGATGGCCTTGTCCCGGGACTGCAGTCCTGGTCACTCTCTCCCTGTCCACTGTCTTGTTCCCCCAGCAGGGGTGAATTCAGTCCCCCACACTCTGCCGTGTTCCCGGAAGTCTGTACTGTTTATAGTCTCTGTTAGATACTGCAGATATTTTCTCCTTGTCTTTCTCTTGTTATTTACCCTGAATTATCACATCACAAAAGGTTTTAATTTTGAAGTTTTCAGATCCGTCAGTCTTTCCTTTTTGCTTCTAGGTTTCATGTCTTGCTTAGAAAATCCTGCCCTATGCTAAGAATATACTAAATATTCTCCTATCCTCTTCCTCACCACCATCCCACCCCTGCCAGTATTTGGCTTTGATCCTTTTGTATAGGATTTTTTGCAAATTACATCAAGTAACTGGTTCCTTACATAAATTAATGGAGCGTAAATACAGGAGTTGCTTGGTTCCTCGTATTGTAAAAGGTTATCCAAGTCCAAAAAGGAACCCATCAGTATTCCTCAAGTGACCCTGCTCTCTTTGATTCTCCCACTTCTTCCCATACAATCCTGTGTTTTAGAAGCTGCAGCTTAGATATGTTTCCTAAGGGCAGGCTTCCTGGTTGTATGAAATTAATTTGAGAAGAAAGATTGAATGGGGGACAAGAGGTTATGGCCTGTTGTTGATACAAATGTGGAGGCCAGTGAAAAATGCATAAGGCTCGATTCCTTTTTGGTAGCTAGTTTACTTTTTTAAAAGTTGAAGCTATTCAGTCTAAAAATTTCAAATGATTTATGAAAATTCAAAGAAGATAGAGGGAAACAGTGCCCAAATTGTTCTCCCCAGAGGTAGCGATTGATAACATTTTGGCGGCTGCCCTTTCTGCTCTGTCTGTGCATCTGTTTTGACTTACGTTGGCTCCTAGCACGTGTTTGCAGCGTCTGCGGTGGACACGTCTCCGGGTCACTCGTGCAGACGGACGGGGACGCGTCGCGTGGCGTGACATGTCAGAGTGCGGACCTCGGGGCCAGGCTGCCTGAGTTTGAGTCCCAGCCCTGTCGCTCACTAGCGGTGTCACGTTGGACACGTCGCTCTCTCAGGATATACCTCAGTTTCCGTATCTGTGTACTGGCAGGCACTGCTTCCCCAGGGAGCGGGCCGAGCGGGTGGTCCCTGCGCTTGCCTTCTGTCTGCAGCGTCATCCATCAGGGCCTCCCAAGCGTCCCTCAGGGCCTGGGGTTGTCTGACATTTTGTTGGGACCAGCAATGCCTGCAGAGCGTCTCCTGCATGTCTTCGTGAAGGCATAAGCAGGCAGCTGTGCTTGCTCAGTGCTCTTACTGTGGCCGCCACCCCCGGGAGCTTCTGGGCCCGGGGTTAGGGCATTTTGAGGATGAATCGTGCTCTCTCTCCAGAGACGGTGGTTACCTCCCGGAAGACAGGATAAATAAGGAATGAGATTCAGGGTTTGGACTCAGGAGCCCACATTCTTCTCGATGTGAAGAGGTCGCAGGGCAGGGCTGGCGTGGTGAGGCATCCTGCAGGCTGAGCCTGGGCGCCCTCCTTGCCCTGGGGCACCTCTGCCGGTGCCTGAGGCACTCGTCCGTCCTTGGCCGCGGGGAAGGTGGGATGTGACGCTGGGAGGGCGGGGAGACCTGGAGCTAACTTCTCCGTCCCCTTCAGGTCCAGCAGTACCGAGTCGCCATGACCGCCAAGGACTGCTCCATCATGATCGCCCTCTCCCCCTGCCTGCAGGATGAAAGGTGAGGGGCCTGCCGGGGGGCTTGCGGGGGGTGCAGACCCTTGGACAGGCCATGTCCTGTATAGAGGCCCATCGCCCAGGCCCCCCATAGCCAGGGTCTGCCTCTTGCTCGCTGGGAGCTTGTAATGCAGCCAAAAAGATACTGATAGGAGACAACTGAGAATGGTTGTTACTAAAATAAAAATGCTATTTATTCGCTAAGAAGAAAATGGAAGGGCTTTGAAGAACTTGGGATGCTATGGTACAAAACCATTCCTCTCAGAGAAAACCCAGGACCCCATCAGGGCTCCAGTGAAATCGGAGGTGTTAGAGGATTTCCACCACATCAGCTTGATTTCCTGATGTTGTTACCATCTCTGTCATTTGGAGTCACAGCGTACTCAAGTCTTCGCTGCTTCCACGAATCACTGGTCAGGTTTTGCAGCCTATCCTGCTTAGTCCTGGACACCCCTGTGCAACCTGACATTATTCTTGTTGTGATTAGAAAGCATCATCAGTGATGATCTTCTCATATTCCTTTCTCTTCTTTAGGGGTACCAAAGTCCACACAAAGAATTTACTAAATGTTGTGCATTCTTCTTGGTAATTAATCTTGCTTTTCTGGGTCAGGATGACCTGTGGTGGCTCCCAGCCATTGGTTTCTCTTGGCCCTTAGAACTAACAGCCCCCAGGGAGTCCTGTGCCCCACAGGTACGGAGTTGACCATGTTCCGTGTGAGGTACTGAGGACATGTCGACAGGGCCTAACTGAGGTACTCAAAGGGCTATTTGGCATAGGCGAAAACTGTTGCAGCCTAATAAGATACTCCCAGTGTTTTGTCGTGGTTAATACTTAATTTGTGGGAGAACCCACCAAGTTCTTTGTATCCATCACCTTCTTGAATCAGGACACAGCTAGGAAAGGAAGCATGCCGGAATGCAGAGTGCTCTGGCAGAACTGCAGGGAAGACGGTACAGAGGCTGAGGGGGTGTGGAGAGGAGCCGCTGCAGGGCGGGCACGGGACCAGCTTCCTCCGGGGACTGCGCGTCAGGCGTGCGGCTGCAGCAGTGAGAGCAGAGACCCCGCATAGGGGCTGTGTGCCCTGACTGTCCCCCAGAGGCTCGTGCCCTGGGGACGGAGTGGAGGGACAGAGCACCACATCTGGGACAACACGGAAAGACACGGGCGTGGGTTGGAAGTGACAGGACAGCAAAACAGGAAAAGGTCCAGGGCGTCAGTGGGCAGTTCAAGAAGAAGAGAGGTAAAAGGTGTGAAAAGGGCTCAACTTAGCTGCTTTAAGATGACATCCTTCTTTTTGCCTTTATCAAATTGGCAGAGATGTAAGAAAAATAAAAAGAAAGAAAGAGAAACAAAAAGAAAACTCAGTGTGGAGAGAATACGGTAAAATGGGCACACTCACTCCTGGAGTGCAGATTTGTGCAGGATTTGTCTGGGCGATTGTCCCGGCGATTGCCCTGCTGATTGTCCCTGTGCTTCTGCTCCCAGGAATTCGTTTCCCAGCGGCCCCACAGCTGGGTTAGAATATCTCTTGTGGCATTATTTTGACTTGAAAATTTGAAAACCATCTAAATGTTCAAAAATAAACAGTCAAATTATGATGCACAATATCTATAAATTTGTAACCTTTTTATCATTTACCATTTTACCATAGAAAACTTCCCCGAGCTTTTAGAGGCATATTTAATGACTGTGGTAAGATAGTGAAAAAATGCATCAGAACTTCTCTTAGCAGTTCTTTTACACTTTTCTGTATTTCCTCTGTATCCTATAATAAACATGAATTATATTTTTTAAAATGAGGCAAAACAAAGAAAAGATGGTACGATGGAAAATTTCTCCAATCTTAACTCTTTCCTAAATAATGATTTATTTTAATCTCACAATGTTAAAAAAATGTTTTAAAGCATGCATGTATAAGCTTTGTGTTTAAAAAATTCTATTAGCAGACATGTACCTTTGATTTGGGGGCAGTAAGAATGTAGAAAGTTAGTATTCCACAATTAGGTTGAAGAGGAAAGGGAGGCCTTAAATAAATTCTGATCATCATTTGCAAAAGACTCTAAAGAAGATGGAAAGGTGAGCTGTGCCAGAGCTTTCAGACCCCCGGGCAGCCTTCTGGCGGGGTCACATTCTAGAAGTACAAACACGGACTGGGCAGAGGCCCTGTAACCCGGTGGCCGGGAGAGGTCAGCCCTTAGGCAGCCCACCTGCAGCACCTGTCCTAAGAGAGGGACATAGGCAGGGGGGGCAGACATCGCCATTGCTGCACGCAGGGAGGGACCCCAGAGGACACGTGCGGCAGCAGCGGTGGAGGACAAGGGATGCCGGGGTGGGGTAACAGGCTTCCCGGCTCTTCTCAGGCAAACCAGTTTCCTCCGAGAGCATGTTGAGACCCAGGGCCTCGTGGGCGTAGAGACAGGGTGCCCAGGAGCGAGCTGGGTCTGGGACAGGAAGTGGATCATTTGCAGGGAAGGAAGGGGCTTTTGGAAGGGCTCCCTCCTGGCGGCCCGGTGCACCTCTGCGCAGGTGCTCGTGCTCAGGGGTGGCTGTCAGGAACTCCTGGGTGGGGCTAGGTAACTGTTCTGCTTCCTCTCTAAGTTAGGGGCCATGGTTCTCAGCCTCCCACAGAGAGGTGACTGCCCCTACCCGCACCACCCATTGTGGCACAGTCAGAGACATGCTGATGCTGGAAACCTGTCACAGGGTATCTTGGCATCTTCTCAGTGGGTATTAAACCTGAGACTAAATTTATATGCCCAAACATTAGTACAGCTCACAAGTAGATGGATTATATTCTGACATCACATCAACTAAAATAATTTGTTAACCTAAGGGTTCTTTAGTCTGCTTTGCTACTTCTGCCCTGTCATTAAAAGGAACTATTGATTGGGAACTATTGATTGGATTTCATCTCTGTCGCATCAGGCGTTTTACTTTTTTGGAAACAAGATGGCTGTGAAAGGTGGCGTCTCCACCAGCAGCCCTGGATGCAGCCCTCTCTTTCCTTGACTCTTCCCTGTTCTGCACAGGCTGGCTCGTGGCCTGGGCTCCTCTGGCCCAGCTCCTCGGCCATCCCTTGAATGACACGGTTCCCAGACAGCTTGTTCTCCTGGTCGCCCTCCCAGTGGGTCAGGGCCCCGGAGCAGACACCCATGCCAGGCAGGGGTGGGGCCCTGTGGCCCTTTCCACATCGAGGCTGCCAGGGGGGCACGCCCGGCTGCGCCACGAGGGGAGGCTGGCTCCCGGGACAGCAACCGGGGAGATCTCTCCAAGTCTCCAAGCCCCAGGGGCCAAGGAGTGTTAGGAAAGCTGTATTTGTCAGGAGCTGCCTGAATTGCCGGCTGTTGCTGTTGGTGCCTGTGGAGTTTGTGGCCAGTGCCATCAGATTGCGTTTTTGTCGGTCCCTGTATGACAGTTAGCTTCTTAAAAAAAATCCTCACCTTCATATTATTCATCATGGCATCCATTTATCATGACATTTGACATGAGAAGTTGAGGTTTCCTTTAAAAATATGAAGCTCTTGTCAAATGCCAGAAATGCAGACCATCCCAGGCCGGGTCCAGGGAGCTGCCCGTTGGCAGGCGGCCTCAGGCCTCAGGCGCTTCTCTGTAAAAACAGGGCTGTCCGGGGCAGGCCGGGGTTCTTCCCGCTCAGAAGGTGTGACTCAGAAGCAGGACCTTGATTTGCCAACGTGCTGTTTGTCGTCCTCTGCCATCTCGGAAAGAGTAGTTAGTGATTCCAGTGACTGAGCCAATGATTTATTTTTCCTATAAACAGGATTCTGGAGCAGGATTTGTAAAGACCATTAAGTGAAATTCTAGGCCTGGGAATAGTATCATCGAACATGGCTCCTTCCTGCTCCCAGACAGAAGCTGTCAGAGGTCGTGTGTGTGTTTTGATGATGTTTTCTAAATCTACAAGAGAAGTAAGCATGGAGGAAATATGACTCCAGAATACTTTTCCTAGGCCAAACTGAGTTTATACAATTTATTTAATCAATCATTTGAATGCTTCTTATTGTGCAAAATACTCTGAGAGCTAAGTGGGAAACACAGTAATCTTAGTACAAGATTCAGGGCACTCTCAAAGCATTTTGGGACAAGCATATGAGCATTCTGATGTTTAAAAAATTAAGAAAATAACCCTAAGGAAATAACATACAAAGCTCTGCAGATGTGATTTGAGAAATAAAACATGAAACCAGATCTCTCTGTCCAAATGTGAAAAGCATAAAGGAACATGAGTTTCTCACCAGACGTGGGGAAAAGGCTCATAAAGAGAAGTCTGTTCTCATCTTTTCATACATTTGGCTGTTGAATGGCTAAATCTACTTTTTCCTTGGTTTTGTAATACTTGGCTTATGATAAAGTGACTTTTTCAGCATTCGTTTATGCCACTGGGATACTGGGATATTAAGCACACATTCTACATAACTGTTTTTCCATCTGTGTCAGTCCCCTAGCTCTTTTCCATCTGAGCTAAGCTTCTGTGGTCTGGCTGAGTGCTGGCCTGTCTCACAGTAGGTGTCCTGCCCTGGGGAAGTGACTTCACCTGCGCATGCATATGCTGGCCCAGACAGAGCAGCACACGAGGCATGGCTGCTTTTTGTGGGTTGGGATGAGCAGATTTGGAAGATTTGTGTATTCTGAAAATTGCATTTTGTATTTCAGCTCTGATCAAAGGCCTGTCATCCCTTCGTCAAAATCCAGATTTGCTTTTTCGGTTTCTGTGCTGGACCTTGACCTCAAACCGTATGAGAACATTCCACATCAGTATAAACTGGATGGCAAGATAGTCAACTATTACTCAAAGGCTGTACATGCCAAAGATGACGCGGTGATGTCAGCGAGGTTCAAGGAGAAGGAAGACTGCACGTTAGTTCTCCATAAGGTCTGACTTACTGCCTGCGGCCACTCTGAACTGGAGCACAGAACGGGAAGGCGCAATGCGAGAGCTGTTTCTGGTGTGTTGGTGACTTCGGCTGTGAATGTTTTTGCTTTAACCTTTGTTGAAGTGTCACTGCCTCTCAGAAATGAGGCCCCAAGCAGCACTTCTTCCAGGAGAATTGGCGTGTGGCTACAAACCCAGCGGCGGGGTGTCTCCCAGGAGGGCGTTCCACACCCTCAAACACGTTTCTGTAAACCCCTGGATTTACCCTTCCTTCTCGGCCAGGGCTCACGTCTCGTTCTCTAGTGTAAAAAGCCTTATTGTCAAAACCCGAGGTTGGGATCTCCTGCCCCTGCACTCCTAATAGAGAAAACTTGAATTATCACACCCATCTTACAGTTTGGATTTTTAAGAAAATATTGCTACTGCTGGACCTGTTCCCCAGCTAGTTACATGGTTACTTTTTAAATACAGGCCACACTTTGAAAACAGGTTTTTAGGCAGAGTGTAAGCATTTTGGTCAGGACATGGTCGGTTTGAGCAGTCTAGTCTAGGGGTCCCTGTGCAGATGCTGCTGGGGCCAGGCCCTGTAGCGCCCAGAGGGTCAGCAGGCAGGTGAAGTGCAGGGCACTGAGGGACACCCCTTGTTCAGGCGTTCCGTCTTTTGTTTTTGATTCCCCTGAACGATTTTGTCTTTCCCTTTAAGGAGAGAAGGGGCGTTCTTTCCCACCTGAAGTTGCTGCTATAGGAGTGGAACCCAGAGCTCTGACTGGCCGTGTGGCCCCTGCAGCCACCCGACATCCTGGTGGCTGAGGGGCCCAGTGCCCTCTGCTGGGGATGCCCGAGCTGGGCCACGTCTGCCCCCCCCAACCCCGTCCCCCCACTGGGCTCCGCATGGAGGTGTGCTGGGTGCCGCAGCCCTGCGTGGGGTGGCTGCAGGCAGTGCGGAGACCCTGCTTCCTGAGGGGTGCCCCGCAGTTGGCGCCAGGAGGGTTCTTTTTGGAGCCACCAGAAGTGTGCCCGGCTGCTACAGAAACTGTCTAGAATCTTGACTTCAGTTTTTTATTCTATGGTAGGTTATAAAAATTGACTATTTATATCATTATTTTGAGGAACTAATGAAGGCTTACTGTAACATAATATAATATTAGTGAAACCATGGAATTGTTTGAAAATGCTACATGAAAAATGAGGAAAATATTTTGCTGACTGTAAATTTTTGTGGGAAATTTTGTGGTAATTGAGAATTACAGTTGTTTGAATCAAGCCAGTTCTAGAATTTCTTCAACTCTGTCTTATTGGCTTCTTTCTTTCTTTCACACTAAATACGAAAGGGTGTGTGCACACTTGGACACTGTATTGCCCTCCTCCTCTATTTGGAATAGCTGCATCTCTAGCACAAGTGCCCTCCTGTCCTTACGAAGATCTCCCGGGTCTTGGGGAGGGGCCTGGGTCAGTGGAGACCCTAAAGCCATGTGCGTTGAGCTCGGGTTCTCACAGGCAAGTTGTGGTCTCTGGAGACTGTGGTTGCAAATGTCTCCGCTTGAAAGGGCCTTGGCTCCGAGTACCTGTTGTGTTGTTTGTGACTTGGGGCAGCTGATGGCTTTTGACCTGGGGCTGGAGGCCCCCTCTGGGTGGCAGAGCCCGGCTGGCATTGACGGGAGGTGCCTGCAGTTGCCCCCAGCGTGGGGCTGCTGCATTCCGCTTGCTCCTGGGCAGCCCCAGCCGGGGCATGTGGGGTCGCTGTGTACCCCAGGCCGCTTGCTTGCTGGCTGGGAGGACTTGAACAGCTCCCCCGGGGGGGCAGGGGAAGGAGCTGAAGCCGTCCCCGCCCAGAGGGCTGCCTGCCCTGCTGCCTCGGACTCATGGGCCTGGACTGGGCCTGGCCGCGCGCCCTGTGGGCGCTGTTCCTGCCAACGGGGCTGCCTTGGCCTCCCCCAGGGCCCCAGGCTCCAGCCCGATGGCTCCTTCCTGTCTGTGGTGGTCATTTGTTTGCAACAACGATTTTTACTGATCCTAGTAGCATTTTAAGTGGGTGACTGAGGTGTTCGCTGCAGCCAGGATTATTATAGCACTTTTAAAGCTGTCGGTGGCCACGCCTTGATGAAGAACACAGCTTCTGTTCCTCTTGTGAAGAGGGAGCACTTCCTCGGGTGGAGGATTCTGCCGGTGCCGAGGCCCGCGTGAGGGGCAGCCCTCTCCTTGCTGTCCTCCTGCGGTGTTTAAGCTAACAGCTGTGCTGTTTCGGGAAGACCAGGAAAAGTGAATGTGAGGCGACCTGCTTGAGTGATGCCTCCCAGCACTGCTTTCCAACCCCGGAGGGCGAGAGGGGGCAAGGCGAGCCCAGCCTCGGGGTCTCAGTGGACAATGAAGGGTAGATTTAAGAGCAGGCAGGACCAAGGCCTGAAATGCCCACTGTCCCATGGAGACTATCTGAGAAATGTTTGAAAAATTGAGGCTAGATGCACATAATGCCTCCAAGGACACCCCTTCCCCAGGCAGCGGGGGTGGGGTGGGGTCCGCTGGGCTGTCTGAGCGGAGAGGCAGTCGGCACCACCCCACCAGGCGTTTTTAAGGATGCACAACCACTCTTGGCACACTGACTCAGATGTTCAACTTATTTAAAAAGAATACACTATATATGTCACTTTTATTTGGCATTTTGTATTTAAATAGCTGTATTTATTTTTCATGTCATGACAATTTATATATAATGTGCCATAATTGCAAAGATAGCATGTTTTAAGGTTTGGTTTCTAAATGAAAAATAGCAAATGTTTATATTCAATAAAATTACAAACTGCCTAGTGCAGAATTATTTCCACGGTGTTCAGTTCTTGAGAACTAGTCCTTCTTCTCCATGCATAATGATTTTATCAGACTCTCTAGAGAGGCTTCAATCCCCAGCACCCCCAGCAGGGTCCGGAAGCTGCGAGGGGCACTCTCTGTGACTCGCTTCCTGTCCAGCTGCAGGGCTATAAGGAAAACAGAAGACGGCCGTTGGGTTTCCTGTGTCCTCTTAGTGCTGGCCCCACCACGAGTGACCACTCCCTCTGCGGGAAGTGCGGGAGGCGCTGCCGTGAGAATTTCTGTGCAGGGTGGTCTTAAAGCATGAGTGAGACCTGGACTCCCAGGGTCTCGCCCTCAAGGGCCCAGGCTCCCAGCTAGAGGCAAAGATAGGGACGCCCTTTCTGGATGCAGCCCCAGCCCCCGCCTTTTGAGTGAGTATTGATATAAAAAATACATTTTTAAAACTGATGTGCATTAATGAGATTTTCAACTTTCAGTTCTTGCCATGTAAAACGAGATGGAAGAAATATTTAGTATGTTAAGAAATTACCTCAGAAATTGATACCAGTACATTAAATTTCAGGCTACCTTGCTGTGGGATTTTAGTTAGAAGATCCAGCTTTGGCAAAACCTTCCCTTCTTCATCTATGTGTATCCTCCAAACAATTACTAATTCAAACCTGTGGGAAGAAAAGAAAGAAAAAGCGTATCTACCCAGAGATGAGGGAAAGTATGGTTAGACGTGAAAGGATGCGCGATGTCATCAGCAAATGAAAATTAAGACCACAACAGATCCTACGTTGTCCCCACTTAGATGGGCAGAAATTAGCGCGACCTGACAAACGAGGTAGAGGATGCAGGTCAACAAGAACTTCGGATTCCAGTGGGAATATAAACTGGTGAAACGACTTTGAAAATAATGTGGCGTTGCTGGAATTTTACCCCTCAGTACATATGTGTGCTGGCTTGAAACTGTCATGTACCCCAGAACAGCCATATACCTTTAACCCTGTTCCAGGCATGTGGGCTCAGACCCATGCAGGGTGGGACCTTGAGGTGAGATTATTTCCATGGAGATGTGCCCCCACCCATTCCAGATGCATCCTGATCTGGGACGTCCGCGGCCAGACACAGACACAGACGCCTGGAGCTGCAGGAGGAGCCGGGAGCTGCCTGGACCCAGACCCGGCAGCTGCCTGGACCCAGACCCGGCAGCAGGGGCCACCATGTGCCTTCCCATGTGACAGGAACTCCGGAATCAGCCTTTCTTGAGAGAAGGGCTCCTCCTGTTGGTGCCTTAATTTGGATATTTTCACGGCCTTAGAAGTTGAACTTGTAACTGAATAACTCCCCTTTATAAAAGCCAATCCATTTCTGGTATGTTGCATTCTGGCAGCTTTAGCAAGCCAAAACAGTACCTGAGAGAAACTTGTGTGTGTGTACAGGAGGACAGGTACAGTAATGTTAGTCATAGTGGGAAAAACTGACATGCTCATACCTGTAAGTTAGAGAAATACAGTTTGGGGTATTTACCTAATGGAAAATGAGTGGATGACAGCTGCATGTGATACTGGAGCTGAATTTCAGAAACAGAATGTGGATTAATGAAAGTAAGTCCCAGAAGCACACATGGTCACTATTTTAAGGTTCTAAAGCAAAACAATACATTTTGGCATCTACACACAGGTCAGAAGAGCACACACACGCATACCTAAATACATAGGTACACATACAAAGGCAAGAGAGTGAAAAAACAAAACTTAGAACAGCGGCATGGGGTAGGAAAGGCACACAAGGAAGGATGAAGGGGAAAATGCTTTGTGATTGGCTTGAGCGTATGAACTTGTTTTTCCTTATTTCTGTTGCCTAATTTCTCAAACAGTTCTCATTACTCACTCTCTAATCTCCTGCTTCCGTCTCCTGTTTCTGGAGTAAAAGTTGGTGAGTATAGCTCTTCAGTTTCCCCCGGCCTCGCCTCCTTGCCCTCGCCCACAGCACCCCACAGGGAAACCCTCACCCGTTTCTTCTAGAGCCCACCTCTCTAAGAAAGATGGCCAGATGTCCTTCCCTCTTTCCGCTCTCCAGTAATAAGGAGCCTGGTTTGACCAAAAGAAACAGCTCCCGGTTTCTTACATCTTCTCAGGTCTGGTCCTGTACCCATACTGCGTGCTGTTCATTTCGAGTGTGAGTCCATGACACATCTAAAGCTTATCAGTTAGGAGGTTTACATTTGTTTTCTAACTCTTGTAAGCCTCACGGTAACAGGAATTAGAAGGCCTGGAGCTAAGGGAGCTGCCCAAGGCCGCAGGGTCCCACCCCAGGACCTTCCACGTGGGCAGTGGCCACGTGCTTGGAGAAAAGGGAAGGAACTGCTTAGCAGTGACACATGCCCTAGACAGGGAGGCCCGAGGAGTGCCCCTGAGCTCCGTGCTGGGGACTCACCCAGGCTGACTGGTGCTCCGGAGTCCCATGCAGCTGGAGGAGGCGCCTTCGGAGAGTTGTACCACATTTGGGTATTTTTCCTGCATGGGGGAAAGAAATGGTTACAAAACAAAACCATCAGGCGAGGAACATGAGCCCAGTGGGCGGGGGTGGGGGGGCAGGTACCTCTGTGGACAGGTGTTAAGGAAGTCACAAACACCAGCCTCACGCCATCCTTACCCTACCTCCTTTTCTATTGCGTGTTCTACAACTTGGGAGATGTTTAGTGAAAAGGCCAGAACTGGGAACCAGTAGCCCCAGATGCTTATCAGTTGTGGGCCCAGCCCCTGCGGTGGACACACCACACTCAGTATAGACTGGTCCTCTTCTGCCAGTAAGTGGGGCGAGACAGCTGCAATCCAGGCTCCCAGCCCAGAGCAGTTAGGGGCTCCTTTGGGACTCTTGGGGCTGTGACAGGGAGACTGCCTGCCCTCTGGACTCCTCTGGGCTGAAAGTTTCTGCAGTGTCCTGCACCTGTGCTCCCCCGCCGACGGTGCTGTTCGCACCCTAAGCGCGGCCTGTGCCCCAAGCCTGCAGCAGGATGTTGTTCTGATATGCTCAACTGCGAATTAAGGAAAACTTGTCTTAGGCACTTTTTACATTTTTCTTTTATTCTAAATCTCCTACTTTCTCCTCGCACCAGGCATCCTGACTGCCCTGGGAAGCGCCGTGTGGCTGCAGTGTTGCCATCGCCTTGTGCTGGCTGCCCTTGGAGTGCCCTGCCGCCCTCGCCACCCCACGCTGTCCACCACCAGTAGGGACCCCCAGCCTCCCAGTGTGTACTGGACTTCTTTTACTTTTTAATACAATTTTTATTTTGAACTCATTTTAGATTTACAGACAAGTTACAAAGACAGCAGAGTATCCTTCACTCAACTTCCCGTAATGTTAACATCTTACACCATCCGGGTGTGTTTGTGAAAACTAAGAAATGAACACTGCTGCAGTTCCATTTAACTCAAGTCTAGACTTTATTTAGATTTCAACAGTTTTTCCACTGATGTCCTCTTTCTGTTCCAGGATCCACTCCAGGATCCCACACTGCATTTCATTGTCATGTCTCCTGGGTATTAGAAGAAATACGAGACACTCTCAGTCTTCCCTTGTTTTTCGTGACCTTTACAGTTTTGAAGACCACGTCAGATATTTTGTAAGATGTCCCTCAATTTGGGTTTGTCTGATGTCTTCTTACAATCAGACTGGGACCATGTGCTCTTGGGAGAAAGATCCCAGAGTGTGCGTGCCCTTTTTATCCCATGTCGGGGCCGTGACAGCAGCATGGCCCATCCTGGGGATGTGGACCTGGCCGCTTGGTGGGAGTGGTATCTGCCAGGTTTCTCGTGGTAAAGGTGCTATTTTTCTCATTGAGCAGTCTTTTTTTTTTTTAATTTTTTATTAATTAAAAAAAATTACAAGAAACACAAACATTCCCAACACATACACTCAGCAATTCACAATATCATCACATAGTTGCATATTCATCATCATCATCATTTCCCAGAACATTAGCATCAATTCAGAAAAAGAAATAAAAAGACAACAGAAAAATATAACGAACAGAAAAAAAAAATTTACAGGCCATACCCCTTACTGATCCCTTTCATTGATCACTAGCATTTCAAACTAAATCTATTTTAACATTTGTTCCCCCTATTATTTATTTTTATTCCATATGTTCCTCTCATCTGTTGACAAGGTAGATAAAAGGAGCATCAGACACAAGGTTTTCACAATCACAAAGTCACATTGTGAAAGCTATATCATTATACAATCATCATCAAGAACATGGCTACTGGAACACAGCTCTACATTTTCAGGCAGTTCCCTCCAGCCTTGGATAACAAGGTGATATCTACTTAATGCATAAGAATAACCTCCAGGATAACCTCTCGACTCTGTTTGGAATCTCTCAGTCATTGACACTTTATTTTGTCTCATTTTGCTCTTCCCCCTTTTGGTTGAGAAGGTTTTCTCAATCCCTTGATGCTGGGTCTCAGCTCATTCTAAGCTTTTTCTCAATCCCTTGATGCTGAATCTCAGCTCATTCTGGGATTTCTGTCCCACGCTGCCAGGAAGATCCACACCCCTGGTAGTCATGTCCCACGTAGACAGGGGGAGGGTGGTGAGTCTGCTTGCTGTGTTGGCTGGAGAGAGAGGCCACATCTGAGCAACAAAAGAGGTTCTCTTGGGGGTGACTCTTAGGCTTAATTTTAAGTAGGCTTGACCTATCCCCTGTGGGGTTAAGTTTCATATGAACAAACCCCAAGACTGGGGGCTCATCCTATAGCTTTGGTTGTCCACACTGCTTGTGAGAATATCAAGAATTCAACTTGGGGAAGTTGAGTTTTCCCCCGTTCTCACCATTCCCTGAAGGGGACTTTGCAAATACTTTTCCACTCACTGATCAAATCACTCTGGGAATCATCAGGGCATCACCTGGACAAACCAACAAAATCTCATGTCCTATACAAAGTTCCATGTACTTAATGTGTTCAATCGACTATCTACATAAGTTATATTAGGAGATGCACTAGTCAAAGTATAGATTTGTACCAAATAAACATTTTTTGCTTTAGTCTCACATCTTAGCTGAAATTTTAAACTATTAAGTACCATCTATTTTGAGCACACTGCAGTAATGGCATTCTTTTGTTCTTCCTCATGCAAAAATATTTTTTAAATTTGTACATTTAGTCACTATCATTATACACTCTAGGCATTCCTAGATTCCACCATCTCAATCTTTATCGTCTATCTTTCTTTGCGATTTCATTTATGCCCCAGCCATCCTCCCTCTATCATTCTCATATGCAGCTTCATTCAGTGTTTTAACATAATTGTATTACAGTTAGGTAATATTGTGCTGTCCATTTCTGAGTTTTTATATTCACTCCTGTTGCACAATCTGTATCCCTTCAACTCCAATTACCCAATATCTTACCCTATTTCTATCTCCTGATGGTCTCTGTTACCAAGAAAATATTCCAAGTTTATTCACTAATGTCAGTTCATATCAGTGAGACAATGCAGTATTGTGTCCTTTTGTTTCTGGCTAATCACACTCAGCATAATGTCCTTAAGGTCCATTCATGTTGTTACATACTTCATAACTTTATTCTGTCTTACAACTGCATAATATTCCATCGTATGTAAATGTCACAGTTTGTTTAGCCAACTGTCTGTTGATGGACGTTTTGGCTGTTTCCATCTCTTGGTAATTGTTAATAATGCTACTATAAACATTGATGTGTAAATGTCCATTTGTGTCCTTGGCCTCGTGTCCTTTGAGTAGAGACAGCATATAGATGGGTCCTGTTTTTTAATCCATTCTGCCAGACTATGTCTTTTGATTGGGGCATTTAATCCATTAACATTTAGTGTTGTTACTGCACGGGTATTACTTTCTTCTACTATTTTGCCTTCTGGATTTTATATGTCATATCTAATTTTCCTTCCTTTTACCTTTACTCATAGTCTTCCTTTCTACACTCTTCTCCACACCTCTCTCTTCTGTCTTCGTATCTGTCTCTAGTGTTCCCTTTAGTATTTCTTGCAGAGCTGATCTCTTGGTCACAAATTCTCTCAGTGATTTTTTGTATGAAAATGTTTTAATTTCTCCCTCATTTTTGAAGGACAGTTTTGCTGGATATAGAATTCTTGGTTGGCAGTTTTTCTCTTTGAATAATTTAAATATATTATCCCACTGTCTTCTCACTTCCATGGTTTCTGCTGAGAGATGTGTGCATAGTCTTATTGGGCTTCCCTTGTATGTGATGGATTGCTTTTCTCTTGCTGCTTTCAAGATCCTCTCTTTCTCTTTGGCCTCTGACATTCTGATTATTAAATGTCTTGGAGTATGTCTATTTGGGGTACGCTGCACTTCTTTGATCTGTAATTTTAAGTCTTTCAAAAGAGTTGGGAGCTCTTTTACGGGCGGCTTCCTTGACCGGTTACGAGTCTCGGATCAGAGGGCTACCCAAGCCGCGGTGGTCCTCCCCCGCGGGCGGCTTCCTTGTCCAGTGGCGAATTCCCCAGGCCGCGGCAGCTGGTGACCGACGCCCGTCCCCCACGGGCGACTTCCTGGTCCGGTGGCGAATTCCCCGGGCCCGCTGCGGCCGGCGACTGACACCCCTCCAGGGAGAGAAGGGAATTTCCGACAGTGGCAGGGACTGGGTCCAACCAAACACCAATAGGGGAATTAATAAAGGAGCCACAGGGTACCCTCAAGCCGCGGCGGCTGACGCCCCCACCACGCGTGGCCCCACGAACCAACTGAGAGAATTGGATCGGAAATCCCCAGGCCGTGGAGATCGGTGACCGGGGGGATCCCTTCCAAACACGTGAGACAAACGTGTGCCACGAGCGCCACCTACTGGGCAGGATAAGAAAAACAGAACCCAGAAATTTCACAGAAAAATCTTACAACCTTGTTGGGTCCGACACCCAGGGAAATCTGAATAAATGCCCAGATGCCAGCAGCAGAAGATAACGGTCCACGCTCAGAAGATTGAGAATATGGCCCATTCAAAGGAACAAACCAATAGTTCAAATGAGATACAGGAGCTGAGACAACTAATGCTGAATATACGAACAGAAATGGAAAACCTATTCAAAAACCAAATCGATAAATTGAGGGAGGACATGAAGAAGACATGGGCTGAACAAAAAGAAGAAATAGAAAAACTGAAAAAACAAATCACAGAACTTATGGAAGTGAAGGATAAAGTAGAAAAACAATGGATACCTACAATGATAGATTTAAAGAGACAGAAGATAGAATTAGCGATTTGGAGGATGGAACATCTGAATTCCAAAAAGAAACAGAAACTATAGGGAAAAGAATGGAAAAATTTGAGCAGGGGATCAGGGAACTGAATGACAATATGAAGCACACAAATATACGTGTTGTGGGTGTCCCAGAAGGAGAAGAGAAGGGAAAAGGAGGAGAAAAACTAATGGAAGAAATTATCACTGAAAATTTCCCAACTCTTATGAAAGACCTAAAATTACAGATCCAAGAAGTGCAGCGCACCTCAAACAGATTAGACCCAAATAGGCGTTCTCCAAGACACTTACTAGTTAGAATGTCAGAGGTCAAAGAGAAAGAGAGGATCTTGAAAGCAGCAAGAGAAAAACAATCTGTCACATACAAGGGAAACCCAATAAGACTATGTGTAGATTTCTCAGCAGAAACCATGGAAGCTAGAAGACAATGGGATGATATATTTAAATTACTAAAAGAGAAAAACTGCCAACCAAGACTCCTATATCCAGCAAAATTATCCTTCAAAAATGAGGGAGAAATTAAAACATTCTCAGACAAAAAGTCACTGAGAGAATTTGTGACCAAGAGACCAGCTCTGCAAGAAATACTAAAGGGAGCACTAGAGTCAGATACAAAAAGACAGAAGAGAGAGGTATGGAGAAGAGTGTAGAAAGAAGGAAAATCAGATATGATATATATAATACAAAAGGCAAAATGTTAGAGGAAGATATTATCCAAACAGTAATAACACTAAATGTTAATGGACTGAATTCCCCAATCAAAAGACATAGACTGGCAGAATGGATTAAAAAACAGGATCCTTCTATATGCTGTCTACAGGAAACACATCTTAGACGCAAAGATAAACATAGGTTGAAAGTGAAAGGTTGGGAAAAGATATTTCATGCAAATAACAACCAGAAAAGAGCAGGAGTGGCTATACTAATATCCAACAAATTAGACTTCAAATGTAAAACAGTTAAAAGAGACAAAGAAGGACACTATATACTAATAAAAGGAACAATTAAACAAGAAGACATAACAATCATAAATATTTACGCACCGAACCAGAATGCCCCAAAATACGTGAGGAATACACTGCAAACACTGAAAAGGGAAATAGACTCATATACCATAATAGTTGGAGACTTCAATTCACCACTCTCATCAATGGACAGAACATCTAGACAGAGGATCAATAAAGAAATAGAGAATCTGAACATTACTATAAATGAGCTAGACTTAACAGACATTTATAGGACATTACATCCCACAACAGCAGGATACACCTTTTTCTCAAGTGCTCATGGATCATTCTCAAAGACAGACCATATGCTGGGTCACAAAGCAAGTCTTAACAAATTTAAAAAGATTGAAATCTTACACAACACTTTCTCGGATCATAAAGGAATGAAGTTGGAAATCGATAATAGGCGGAGTGCCAGAAAATTCACAAATACGTGGAGGCTCAACAACACACTCTTAAACAACGAGTGGGTCAAAGAAGAAATTGCTAGAGAAATTAGCAAATACCTCGAGGCGAATGAAAATGAAAACACAACATATCAAAACTTATGGGATGCAGCAAAGGCAGTGCTAAGAGGGGAATTTATTGCCCTAAATGCCTATATCAGAAAAGAAGAAAAGGCAAAAATGCAGGAATTAACTGTCCACTTGGAAGAACTGGAGAAAGAACAGCAAACTAATCCCAAAGCAAGCAAAAGGAAAGAAATAACAAAGATTAGAATAGAAATAAATGAAATTGAAAACATGAAAACAATAGAGAAAATCAATAAGGCCAGAAGTTGGTTCTATGAGAAAATCAATAAGATTGATGGGCCCTTAGCAAGATTGACAAAAAGAAGAAGAGAGAGGATGCAAATAAATAAGATCAGAAATGGAAGAGGAGACATAACTATTGACCTCACAGAAATAAAGTAGGTAATAACAGGATACTATGAACAACTTTACGCTAATAAATACAACAATTTAGAGGAAATGGACGGGTTCCTGGAAAGACATGAACAACCAACTTTCACTCAAGAAGACATAGATGACCTCAACAAACCAATCACAAGTAAAGAAATTGAATCAGTCATTCAAAAGCTTCCTAAAAAGAAAAGTCCAGGACCAGATGGCTTCACATGTGAATTCTATCAAACATTCCAGAAAGAATTAGTACCAACTCTCCTCAAACTCTTCAAAAAAATCGAAGTGGAGGGAAAACTACCTAATTCATTCTATGAAGCCAACATCACCCTCATACCAAAACCAGGCAAAGATATTACAAAAAAAAAGAAAACTACAGGCCAATCTCTCTAATGAATATAGATGCAAAAATCCTCAATAAAATTCTAGCAAATCGTATCCAACAACACATTAAAAGAAATATACATCATGACCAAGTAGGATTCATCCCAGGTATGCAAGGATGGTTCAACATAAGAAAATCAATTAATGTAATACACCATATCAACAAATCAAAGCACAAGAATCACATGATCATCTCAATTGATGCAGAGAAGGCATTTGACAAGATTCAACATTCTTTCCTGTTGAAAACACTTCAAAAGATAGGAATACAAGGGAACTTCCTTAAAATGATAGAGGGAATATATGAAAAACCCACAGCTAATATCATCCTCAATAGGGAAAAATTGAAAACTTTCCCCCTAAGATCAGGAACAAGACAAGGATGTCCACTATCACCACTATTATTCAACATTGTGTTGGAGGTTCTAGCCAGAGCAATTAGACAAGAAAAAGAAATACAAGGCATCAAAATTGGAAAGGAAGAAGTAAAACTATCACTGTTTGCAGACGATATGATACTATACGTAGAAAACCCAAAAAAATCCACAACAAAACTACTAGAGCTAATAAATGAGTACAGCAAAGTAGCAGGTTACAAGATGAACATTCAAAAATCTGTAGCATTTCTATACACTAGCAATGAACAAGCGGAGGGGGAAATCAAGAAACGAATCCCATTTACAATCGCAACTAAAAGAATAAAATACCTAGGAATAAATTTAACTAAAGAGACAAAAAACCTATACAAAGAAAACTACAAAAACTGCTAAAAGAAATCACAGAAGACCTAAATAGATGGAAGGGCATACCGTGTTCATGGATTGGAAGACTAAATATAGTTAAGATGTCAATCCTACCTAAATTGATTTACAGATTCAATGCAATACCAATCAAATTCCCAACAACTTATTTTTCAGAAATAGAAAAACCAATAAGCAAATTTATCTGGAAGGGCAGGGTGCCCCGAATTGCTAAAAACATCTTGAGGAAAAAAAACGAAGCTGGAGGTCTCGCACTGCCTGACTTTAAGGCATATTATGAAGCCACAGTGGTCAAAACAGCATGGTATTGGCATAAAGATAGATATATCGACCTATGGAATCAAATAGAGTGCTCAGATATAGACCCTCTCATCTATGGACATTTGATCTTTGATAAGGCAGTCAAGCCAACTCACCTGGGACAGAACAGTCTCTTCAATAAATGGTGCCTAGAGAACTGGATATCCATATGCAAAAGAATGAAAGAAGACCCATATCTCACACCCTACACAAAAGTTAACTCAAAATGGATCAAAGATCTAAACATTAGGTCTAAGACCATAAAACAGTTAGAGGAAAATGTAGGGAAATATCTTATGAATCTTACAATTGGAGGCAGTTTTATGGACCTTAAACCTAAAGCAAGAGCACTGAAGAAGGAAATAAATAAATGGGAACTCCTCAAAATTAAACACTTTTGTGCATCAAAGAACTTCATCAAGAAAGTAGAAAGACAGCCTACAGAATGGGAATCAATATTTGGAAACGACATATCAGATAAAGGTCTAGTATCCAGAATTTATAAAGAGATTGTTCAACTCAACAACAAAAAGACAGCCAACCCAATTACAAAATGGGAAAAAGACTTGAATAGACACCTCTCAGAGGAGGAAATACAAATGGCCAAAAGGCACATGAAGAGATGCTCAATGTCCCTGGCCATGAGAGAAATGCAAATCAAAACCACAATGAGATATCATCTCACACCCACCAGAATGGCCATTATCAACAAAACAGAAAATGACAAGTGCTGGAGAGGATGCGGAGAAAGAGGCACACTTATCCACTGTTGGTGGGAATGTCAAATGGTGCAACCACTGTGGAAGGCAGTTTGGCGGTTCCTCAAAAAGCTGAATATAGAATTGCCATATGACCCAGCAATACCATTGCTGGGAATCTACTCAAAGGAATTAAGGGCAAAAACTCAAACGGACATTTGCACACCAATGTTTATAGCAGCGTTATTTACAATTGCAAAGAGATGGAAACAGCCAAAATGTCCATCAACAGACGAGTGGCTAAACAAACTGTGGTATATACATACGAAGGAATATTATGCAGCTTTAAGACAGGATAAACTTATGAAGCATGTAATAACATGGATGGACCTAGAGAACATTATGCTGAGTGAGTCTAGCCAAAAACTAAAAGACAAATACTGTATGGTCCCAATGATGTGAATCGACACTCGAGAATAAACTTGGAATATGTCATTGGTAACAGAGTTCAGCAGGAGTTAGAAACAGGGTAAGATAATGGGTAATTGGAGCTGATGGGATACAGACTGTGCAATAGGACTAGATACAAAAACTCAAAAATGGACAGCACAATAATACCTAATTGTAAAGTAATCATGTTAAAACACTGAATGAAGCTGCATCCGAGCTATAGGTTTTTGTTTTGTTTTGTTTTTACTATTATTACTTTTATTTTTTTCTCTATATTAACATTCTGTATCTTTTTCGGTTTTGTTGCTAGTTCTTCTAAACTGATGCAAATGTACTAAGAAACGATGATCATGCATCTATGTGATGATGTTAAGAATTACTGATTGCATATGTAGAATGGTATGATTTCTAAATGTTGGGTTAATTTCTTTTTTTCCGTTAATTAATAAAAAAAAAAGATGATAGGAAGTAAAGGAGGGAAGAAGGTGGAATGGAGAAAGGAGGGACTGACTGACAAATGTGGCAAAATGTTAAAATTGGTAGATCTGACTATTGGGTGAGGGGCAGGATGTGGTGGAGTTCTTATTTTTGCAACTGTCCTGTAAGTTTGAGATTACTTCAAAATTAAAAGTTTAAAAAAAATCAAAGAGCGTAAGAGGAGAATACATTATTTAGAAGAAGGGTAAATAAAACTAAGCATCAATAGAAAAAAAGTTTTTTTCAAGTAGATTAGGGTTGCCAGGAGCTGAGAGGGGGTGAGATGGGGAGTGAAAGCTAAAGGATATAAGGTTTCTTTCGGGACTGATAAAAATGTTCTAAAATTAGATTATGGTGATAATTACACAGTGATATAAGTCTGTAAATATACTAAAAACTCATAAAATTGTAAAAAAAAAAAAAAAGAGTTGGGAAATTTTCCGTGATAATTTCCTCCATTAGTTTTTCTCCTCCTTTTCCCTTCTCTTCTCCTTCTTGGACACCCACAACACGTATATTCGTGCGCTTCATATTGTCTTTCAATTCCATGAGTCCCTGCTCATATTTTTCCATTTTTTTCCCTATAGTTTCTGTTTCTTGTCGGATTTCAGATGTTCTGTCCTCCAGTTCAGAAATCCTATGTTCTGTCTCTCGAAATCTACCATTTTAGGTTTCCATTGTTTTTTTTCATCTCTTCTACAGTGTCTTTCATTCCCGTAAGTTCTGTGATTTGTTTTTTCAGATTTTCAGTTTCTTCTTTTTGTTCTTTCCTTGCCTTCTTTATATCCTCCCTCAATTCATTGATTTGGTTTTTGATGAGGTTTTCCATGTCTGTTCGTACATTCTGAATTGATTGTTTCAGCTCCTGTATGTCATTTAAATTGTTGGTTTGTTCCTATGACTGAGCCATATCTTCAATTATCCTAGTGTGATTTACTATTTTTTGCTGGTGTCTAGGCATTTAATTACTTTAATTAGTTTATCTGGAGATTGCTTTCACTTCTTTTATCTAGGGTTTTCTTGCTGGATGAATTTGTTGTCTATCTGTTCTTTGACATTCTGTTCAGCTTTATCTGGACCTTTAGCTTAAGTTTTGTTTGACAGAGGAGAATTTTTCAGTTCTTGTTTTCTTGTTTTTTGCCCTGCTTGTGTGGTGCCTTCCCCCTCCCCCCACACTTAGGAGGGTCTACTTAGATATTATAGACCCCAGCCAGATTTTCCCAGACCAAACTGGCCTCCTATCAGGAGGAAAGAGTCACCTGCATCGGTTTTCCCTGAGGGTGAGACCCAGCAGATTGAAAGACTTTCCTGTGAAGTCTCTGGTCTCTGTTTTTCTTATCCTGCCCTGTGTGTGGCGCTTGTCTGACTGCAGGTCCCACCAGCGTAAGATGATGTGGTACCTTTAACTTTGGCAGACTCTCCCTGCTGGGGGCGTGGTGGAGACAGAGGAGAGGTTGTAGGCTGGTTTTAATGGGTTCAAATTACCAAGCCCTGGTGTCTGAATTCCTTGATGGAGGGATTCCACCTGGGTGGGGCTTCACCCCTCCCCTGGGGAAGGCACAGGCTCCAGATAAGCCACCAAAAGAGCTCACTTCTGCCTATGCTTGGGGCAGTTGCAGCCTGAAAAGTCCTGCCGCTGTATCCAGAGGCAGTCAAGCCTTTGTAGATACACAGCCACAAAAACCTCTGTTTCCTTCTTTTCTTTTTTTCCCCTTTTTCTGTCAGTCCTGCCCCCTTGGCGCCAGGGCATAAATGAGCAAACTCCACTTTGATCAGGTTCACCTAAGCTGGGGGCCTATTTTTAGTAGTCAGAATTTGTTAATTAGTTCCACAATTGGCATTTGATTGTGCCCAGTCCCTGCTGCTGTTAAAGTCCTTTCCTTTCTCCTCTGGGAAGTGGCCTGTGGGGGAGGGGCGCTGGCCGTCGTAGCTTTGGGAACTCATGGTTCTGGGAGGTGCTCGCAGCCGGTCCAGCTGGTCCAGACTGGGGTACGCTGTGTGTCTGGTCACTGATGTGGCCCCAGGAGCAGTTCTGTACTGTTTCTGGTTATTTAGTAGTTGTTCTGGAGGACGAACTAAAATGCGCATGTTGTTAAGCCTCCATCTTGACCCGGAACCCGTCTTCTTTTTTTTTTTTACTTTTTAGTTTTAACTACTTTCAAACTTACAGGACACAAAAAATAGAAATCCCATACAGACAACTCCAATATACCTCTAATCCCCAGATATCCAGATCCACCGATTCTAACATTTTGCCACAGCATTCTCACTCTCCCTCTCTCTCTCTCTATCCATCCTTCCATTTTCTGAGCACCTGAGAGTAGGGTGCACACAGCACGCCCCTTGAACACCTGTCACTTCCACATGCATGTGCTAAGAACGAGGGTATTCGCTTATGTAAGCACCTTAAGCACAGCTTACACGATGACTTAGAAGTGGTGGGGCCTCCTGACGCCCTCCCTGACCCCTCTCCAAACCCTCACTGGCCCAGCACAGACCCAGCCTGCGCTCCCCATGTGGATTCCTAGTGCTGGTTCCAGAGGAAACAGAGTAGGCATTGTGCACATGCTGGGAGCATGTAGGCCCGGCCCGGTCTGTCTGCTGGTGGCCTGAGGGACTCACCATCCCAGTGTGTGGCTGCCCCCTGAGACACCTTCCAGGTACACGGAACTGTGCACAACCTGCGTGCAGCCACGTCGTGTCACAGCACCTGCCTCCCAGTGGGAACCCAGCAATTTTCAAGAAGCAGATACCCAAAATCTCATTACCTTTTTATAGTCATAAGTATTCTCTCATATTGTCCATATTTTAAAACTTCAACTTCTGTGTGAGACTAAAGGGAGAGATATTTATTGGGTACAAAATTTATATTTTGGTTTGTGCATATCCTAATATAACTTGTATGGCCAGTTTAGTTTAACACCATAAGTACATGGACCCTTGAATAGGTAAGGCATGAGATGTTGTGGTTTGTCCAGATTAGTGTGATGCCCCAAAAACCACAGAGTAATTTGAGTGGTGAATAAAGAAGTACTTGCAAAGTCCCCTTGGGGGAATGGAGAGAAAGGAGGAAATATTCAACTTCTCCATTTGGAGAATTTCTGATATTCTCACAAGCAGTGGAACCACCAAATCAATTCGCCCGTATGAAACTTATTCCTGCAGAGGACAGGCTAAGCCTGCTTAAAATTAGGCCTAATAGTCACCCCCAAAGAACCTCTTTTGTTGCTCAGATGTGGCCTCTCTTTCTAACCCAACTTGGCAGGTGAACTCACTGCCATCACTCCTACGTGAGCTGTGACTCCCAGGAGTGTAAATCTCCCTGGCAATACGGGACAAAAATTCCGCAATGAGCTGGGAGGCAGCATCAAGGGTGTGAGAAAGCCTTCTTGACCAAAAGGGGGAAGAGAGAAATGAGACTAAGTTTCAGTCGCTGACAGTTTCAAACAGAGTTGAGAGGTTATCCTGGAGGTTATTCTTATGTATTATTTTTAGTTTATGGTGTAGTGGAGTGGCTGGAGGGAAGTATCTGAACCTACTGAGCTGTGTTCCAGTAGCCTTGATTTTTCAAGACGATTGTATAAAGATGTAATGTTTACAATGTGACTGTGTGATTGTGAAAACCTTGTGTCTTTTATCCAGGATATGGACAGATGAGTAAAAAAGAAAAAAAAAGGATAAAAAAAATTAATAATGGGGGGACAAAGGGTAAAATAAATTGGGTAGATAGAAATGCCAGTGGTCAAGGAGAGGGAGGGGTAAAGGGGATGGAATATGTGAGTTTTTTCTTTTTTCTTTTTATTTCTTTTTCTGGAGGGATGCAGATATTCTAACAATGACCGTGGTGATGAACACACAGCTATGAAACGGTATTGAGCCACAGGTGGTAGGTGGTAGACCATTATGGAATGTATGTGTGCAAAGATTTCTCAATAAAATTTTTAAAAAAAGTATTCTCTCTAAAAACAGGAAAATAAAGCGGAATTTTACAAATTGTAGGCTTGCAACTCTAAGGTAGCACCCCCACCCACAGTATGCACTGTACTAATGTGGCGATGTCTGCTTGCTTCCATTCATCATAGCAGGACTTGGGGATGTCTAGCACATGAAAACAGACATTAATTTAGGATCAACACTTAGATCATTAAAACAACAACAAAACTTACTTTACAGGATTCTGAACAGAAGATGCATATTCACAATTGAGAGTAAATAATTAGCTCCATCTTATCAGTTCTTAGAAAGCTCTGACTTTTTTTGCTTCTGTGAGAACAGATTGCAGGGCAAGGGATAATATTATAGACATTACTGAAGTAGTCTCCAAGTGAGATTTTGAGTCCTTCAGGTTAAGTTTTGAAATATAGTTTTCTTTCTGTTCTCGCCACAGTGCCTGATGTAGAAATGGAAGTCTATAGGTAAGGCTGAGGTCAAATGAAATTCCCCCAGTTACCTCTTAAATCTACCACAAACAAAATCAAAATTATCAATGCCTCTCAAAACCTCCGACTCCTTCATTTGCTGACTGAGTCATGGTATGCTCAGAGACCTAAAACATTACAGAAAGAAAGTAAGATAGAGCTTCATCTAAAAAAACGGACAGGCCAACAACCGGTCAACGAACGCACAAGACAAGGGGCCCCGGGGTGGAGTGTGTGGGTCAAGCAGAGCCTGGTAAGCATCCAAAGGCAGGAGGCCGTGAGGACTGCCAGTGCGCGCTGGGTGGGACCAGATTTAGCTTCAGTCAAAGGAGGTCTTGTGGGGACAAAGATGTATCAGAGTTTTTAAAGCCTACATATCAATTAGCGTGTTTCCAGCGTGTGAAGTCAGTGCTTCCATTACCAATGAGAGGGACAGACACTCGGCATAAAAACACATCCAAACACAAAAAAATATTCTAAACTAAATACTGTGGGGCAGCACTGGTTTAAGCTTACAGATAAATGGAACTACTCACTCAGCAAAACAATTTTTATGAGCAAATGTACACTTAAGTGTTCTGAATGGAAAGTACTGGTTGATTTCTAAACCTCAAGTTCTCCTAAATTAATAACAACTGTACGAGGAATGTAAAGAGCAGTATGTGACGTGGCGGTTTTAAAGTGCCAGCAGCTACATGTGTTGAGCCCCGGCTGCGGCCGCATGTGGAGCTCGTCACGGACGCCTGGGGCCTGGGCAGGCTGCAGACGTGGAGACTTGAGGGAGGGGGCCGCTGAGGCCCAGGCTCAGCCCTCAGGCCCAGGAAGTGGAGTCCAGACGATCACACAGCCTCTCCAGGCCTTTCCCTCCCTGGCCCAAACAAGACCTTAGATTAGATGCTTTCACTGGCAGATAAAGCGCACGCTCTCAAGTTAAAAAAAAAAAAAATTAGCAGTAGGAATGCTCAGACTGGAAGAGGTCAGGCTTCTTGGGGGTGGGAAAAAGTTGTTTCCTTATATAAGTTGATAATATTGCGCCACTCTTCCAGTTTCATTCACTTGCCCATCAATTTCAGAGCACATTTGGGGAAAGGAAGGAAGCAAAGTTGATGAACAGCCAAGGCAGACAAGAGGATGTAGGACAGCCTACATACAATTCCTTTACTGGTAGTGTAGTGTCTGGAGGATGGGACTTGTTGACAGAAGAGCACACAGAAGGCTTCAAGGGAGGAAACAAAAGCTGTGACAACACAAGTAACAATGCTAAATGCAAAGTGGCCTGGAGATCACTTAGCATAAGATCAGCACATTTTAAAACCTGCTGAAAGTTTTGTATATTACTGCACATGTCATTGAGGAAAAGATTAAAACCAATTGCTAAGAAAGAGTTAAGACCAACTTACAACATATTTAAAATATCTTTCCTTGAAAATTTTTCCTTGAAAAATAGACACAAAAAATTTGACCAGAAAACTAGAAACCTGATCTTTAAAGTATCTTAGATATCTTGCATTTTGGCACTGATAGAACGGAGGCCCAGAGAAATGAAGGCCTTGGCTTGGCCTCACAGCTGGCCAGGCAGAAAACCCCGGAGGCTGGCTCCCCATTTGGTGCTGTTTGGACCACTGCTCAGTGTCCGAGATAACTCAGGCCTGGGCTAATTCTGTACTTTTCAGAGAGTTCTGGGTGTATAGGGAGCCCTCAACCCAAAGCCTGGTTCAGGAAAGTCACCATGTGGAAGCCTGGGGACGGCTGGTGGAAGAGGACTGGCCTGGCCCCACCCTGCCCACAGTTGCTTGCTGGCTGGCAAGTGCTGAGCTGTGCCCCTTCTGGAACCCTTCAGCCTTTTGCAGGCAAGCTTGTCCTGAGCTCAGCTCCGGGAATGCTGGGGCACTGATCCAAAATGGGTGTTTATTCAGCTGCTTGCCATATGTGTAGAGTTTGCATTCAAGAACACTGGTATTTATGATAGAAAACTGTGGCTGTGAGAACTGGCAATTCGATATCCATCCCCAGTTTTACACCTAAGACTCACTTTGTTGTTGTAATGGATACTGGATGACAGTCCAACAGGGAATATTATTTTTAACAGAGCTTTAAAAAAAACAGACTTGTGTTCCCTACTAGTCATTCTAGAACAAACACCAAGGAGGAATGACCTCATAGCCAGCAGCTCCACCGTTACCCACTGTCCTGTGTCTCTGACTTAAATTAACGGTAGATCTTGAATGCAATTTTATTAGCTACCCTTCTATTCCACAGATAAGTTAGCTCATCTTGACTTTAAAATTTTCCCAAAGATTCTATCTGGCTGATTCAGTGACTTTTTTATTGAGACATATTTCACATACTGTAAAATTCACCCTTTTATAGGGTGAATACACTCAATGTATACATCTCAGTGGTTTTAGTATATTCATAAGGTTGTGCAAGCATCACCATTTTCTAATTCTAGAATACTTTCATCATCCCCAAAGGAAACCCAGTACCCATTAGCAGTCATTCCCCATCCCCCGCCCCCATCCCTGGCAAACACTAAATCTATTTCCTGGCTGTATGGATTTACATACTCTAGACATGTCACATAAATGAAAATATACAATATATAGTCTTTTGTGACTGGCTTCTTTCATTTAGCACAATGTTTTTGAGGTTCATCCATGCTGTAGCATGTATTAGAACTTCATTCATTTTAATTGCCAAATAATATTCTAACGAATGGCTATAACACATTGTGCTTATCCATTCATCTGTTGATGGACATTTGGGTTGTTTCCCCTTTATCTAGTCTGAATAATGCTATTATGAGCATTCGTGCACAAACATATGTGGACAAGCATTTTCATTTCTCTTGGGTATATACCTAAGAGTAGAATTGCTGGATTATGTCATAACTATGTTTAACCATTTGAAGAACTGTCATACTGTTTTCCAAAGCAGTTACACCATTTTACAATCCCACAAGCAGTGTATGATACATCCAACACTTGTTATTTTCCATTTTATTGATGATAGCCATCCTAGTAGGTAGATCTCTTTTTTTTTTTCACATGGGCAGGCACCAGAAATCGAACCTGGGTCCTCTGGCATGGCAGGCGAGCATTCTTGCCTGTTGAGCCACTGTGGCAAGCCCTAGTGGGTGTATCTTATTGTAGTTTTTTAAATTTGTATATCCCTGATGGCTAATGATGTTGGACATCTTTTCATGTGCTTTTTGGCTAATTGTGTACCTTTTTTGGAGAAATGTCTACTCATATTCTTTACCATTTTTAAAATTGGGTTATTGGGTCTTTGATTATTGAGTTGCAGTAGTTCTTTATATATTAAAAATATAAATCATTTATCAGATATATGATTTTCAAAAGTTTTCTCCCATTCTGTGGGTTGTCTTTTCACTTTTCTGATGGTGTTCTTTGATGCATGAAAGTTTTAATTTTGATTAAATCCAATTTATCTATTTTTCTTTTGTTGTTTGTGCTTTTTTGTCATATTTAAGAAAGCACTGCCTAATCCAAGGTCCTGGAAATTTACACCTATATTTTCTTCTAAGAATTTTATAGTTTCACTTCTACATTTAGGTTTTTGATCCATTTTGAGTTAATTTTTATATACTGTGTGAGTCAGGAGTCCAGCTTCTTTCTTTTGAATGTAGATATCCAGTATCCCAGTACTGTTTGTTGAAAAGACTGTTTTTTACCCCGCTTTCTGTGTTCTATTCCCATTTAATAACACATTCTAATATGAAAGGCTGCCTGGTACAGTGATGAGTCACATCAGGGAGGTCACACTGTGGGGGCAAAAGGATGGCAAAACCCATTCTAGTCTTTTTAACGAGTGGTGTTGGAACAACTGGATAGCCATATGTTAAAAAAAAAGAACCTCAACACTTACAACACATACAAAAATTTACTCAATTATAGATCATAGATCTAAATGTATGAGCTAAAACTATACAACTTCTGCAAGTAAACATAGGAGAAAACCTGTGGGACCTTGTGTAGGATAAAGATTTCTCAGATACAAAACAGAAGCAACCATAGAAGGAAAAAAATGATAAACTGGCTTCATCATAACTAGAAACTACTGTTCTTCCAAAGCCATTGTTAAGAAAAAGATAAGAGGGCCAACTACAGACTCAAAAGAAAATATTGGCAAAAACTTGTATCCAGAATACATAAAGAACATTTACAACTCAGTAATAAGAGAAACAGTGCAATTTTTTTAAAGGACAATGGATATAAAGACATTTAGCCAAATGCTATATGGATGGCAAATAAGCATGTAACGATACATTATTAGTCATCAGGGACATGCAAATTAAAACTGCAGTGTGCTACCACCGTATGCCCACCAGAATGGCGAAAGCTAAAGAGACTAACTAACAACACCAAATTGAAGCTGTGGGGCAACTGAAAGTATCACATTGCTGGTGGGAATGCAAAATGGTACTGCCATTCTGGAAAGGTTTGGCAGCTTCCTATCAAGTAAAACGTACATTTACCATGTGATCCAGCAATCCCGCTCCTAGGTATTTACCCAAGAGAAATGAAAACATATGTCTATACAAATAACTGTATGAAAATGTTCTCAGTAGCCTTATTCATAATAGCCAGGAACTGGAAACAATACTTTAGCAGACAGAGTGATCCCTTCAAAATGTAAATCACATCATGTCTCTCCCCTGTAAACCTTGAGGTGGTGAACATATAAACAGACTGCAGTCCATTCATCTCATGGGATATTATTTTGCATGCAGCACAAATGAGCCTCACCCGACAACATGGATGGACCTCAAAAGCAGTATGCTAAGTGAAAGAAACCAGACACACTGTTTTATTCCATTTATGAGATTCTAGAAAAGGAAAACATTCAGTACAGAGAACAGACCACTGGTTGCCAGGGACCTAGGGATGGGGGAAAGAGATCCACTGCAAAAAGGCATGCGGGGCTATTGGTTGTGCCCCCAATGGTGGGACAATTATTTCTCCCAAGGTGTGAATTTGGGGGAATATTCCACCAAAACTTGCTTCAGGTGGGGTGAACATGTGAGCAAAGTTCAGAGTGCATAGGTAGAAAAAGTGAAAAGGCTCAAGACAGGGATCTGGGATCCCCAATATTTAGAGGCCAGTCAGCTGACTGAGATGGAAGTCAGGGAATAAGAGGAAAACTGGTAGTGTGTCACCAAAATAAGTCAGAAGATCAGGAAGGAGGGAGCACTCAACTCTTTCAGGTGTATCAGATGCTGGTGATGTCTAGAAAAATAAGAAAAATATCTGCTGGGTTTGGCAATGTGAGGACTGTTGGTGAACATGACAAGGGAGAACTTGAGGGGTGCTGGAGACTTATGCCTAATTTTAGTGGACTACAGACAGTATAAGGTAAGGAGGTGGAAACAACAGTAAAGGCAATTTTCTAAAGAAGCTCTGAGGAAAAGCAGAGAGATGGGCAGAAGCTGGGAGGTGATGGACTGTTAGAGATACTGGTGCTTGTTTATGTGCTGATAGGAAGGATCTAGGAGAACAGGAAGAAAACGATGATATAAGACAGAGGAGAAAGATGTTGGAGCCAAGTCCTTGAGAAGGCAGGAGAGGATGGGGCCAGTGAGTGGAGGGCACTTGGTTTGTGAGGGTCACAGCGGGAAGGTCAAAGGTATAGGCACAGGTGCAGATGGTTAGTAGTCTGGGGTAGGCAAGATGTGAGTTCTTGATGAACTGCTCCTATGTTCTCAATAAATTATGAGGCAAAGCAACTGGCTGAGAAGAGAGTGGGGGTGTGAGGAACAAGAAGCTGTGGACTAAGTGCTTTGGAGGGGACGTGTAGGAGCATTGTTGGGCTGCTTTTGGAACAAGCACAGGCAGGTGGAGACTGGATTAGGCAAGGGCTGGACTTTGCCAGGCAAACATGATGGAGGTGGGCAAGGCTGAAGAAATACGTCAGGAAGTGAACTGGATAAAGAGGACAGGGATAGACAGTGAGGAATTGGCAGGTCAAAGGATTGGAGGGCAGTGTGAGGTTGGAGAAGTGCTGGGACAAGTTAAGTGAGCTGTAAGGGGCAGAGGTGATGGGCACAGAGGGAATGTGAAATGAAACCTTGGCCTGTGTAGCAGTGATGGGCCCACCAGGGAAGTGGGGGCTGCAGCAGGCTAGGAGAAAGGTTCTTTGGAGAAAAAGACACAAGGAAATGAGGAACACGGAGGCAAGTGGACCATCTCCGTGGATGCTCCTGCCGTCCAGAATGGTGACAGGGAGAAGGGCCAGAAGAAGACAGCAGGCAGTGCCCCCGAATCACCCTGAATGAGGAGGGGAGGCCTGGGTGGGCGGCAGCAACAGGCCTCAAAGGGGCTGGGGTATTAAAAGGGGGGGTAGAGGCACCTGCCCTCCCACCTGTAGCCTTCAAGACCCTGTCGCTTTACAGAGAGCAGCCTTGTGTGCATGGGCCCTCAGGGAGCCCAACAGGTGTCCACCTGGGACACGGTGAGCTGCTGCGGGGAGCCAGGATGAGGGGGGGGACCTGGGGGTGCAGAGGTCAGGCCAAGTGGAGGCTTCACAGAGCGGCATGAGGGCGGGTGGCCTGGGCCTGGCCTCTGCTGTGCCAGCGGTGAACAGTGACTGAGCCTGGTCGTTTCTTGGGGGTAGGCGGGTAGCTGTCCCGAAGGAGGACATACTCCTGGATCCATCCAGACTGCTGTGTGTGCACCTTCATGCTGCACATGGAATTCTGAGACAGTTTTTCCAAACTTCAAACCAGTTTTAGAAATTCCTACATTAGAACTTGGAAGAACAATGGTCTGCCCTTGTTTTGAAAAGGAAATTAGTAAATATTAAGGGTTACCTTATGCCAGACACCAGTCCAGGCTAATTGTAAACATTATTTAATCCCCTGGCAAGGGAATAAGCATGTTTATGGTTTTATTTTATTTTAGTTACTCACCACCCAAACCACAAGTAGCGCTGGAGGCTTCCTGAGTGCCTAGCACAGCAGTTCTGCATGGATAATGGGGCTTGCTTTTCTAGCGCTGCTATCTCTACAATCTTATTTTCTGACTTCGGTAGAAAGAGTTAAGAGCCCTGGGCTTTGGTCCAGTCTGTTTGGCCATCTGTTGATTGTGTGACTTTGAGAAATCACTTTTAAACTCTCTAGACCTCAACGGTGTGTTTTAAAATTTATTTTGAAATCATTTTGAATTTAACAGAAAAACTGTAAGACTAGCATAGATGTGCTGGGTTTCCCTGATGGTGGCCTGTGGCGAGGAGGGCTCCAATCCCCCCATCTCACCCTAGCCCCGAGCCCACCACCATTGGTAGTGTCTGAGGGAGCCGGAGACTCCATGTCCCCTTCCCACTCAGTGTGTGTTTCTCCAAAACAGGGACATCCTCCTATACCACCAAAACATAAACAAATAAATCAGAATGACCATCTAAAACACAGACACCTTTCAAATTTTGCTAACTGTCCCAATACTATCTTTTCTAACTTGCTGGTTCAAGATCCAAGCTAGGAAGCTGCACTGGGTTCCAGCGACAGGCCTGCTCAGTCCCTTTGGGACGGAGTGGTTCCTAGTGTTCCTCTGTCTGAAGCCCTGACAGGCTCCCTGCTGAGGTCAGCCCTCCATCGGGACCTGTCGAACCTCCCCTCAATCCAGCGCAGGGGCCACCTCCCTGGCCCGGCTCCGCACCTGCCTGGGCTGTGGGTTGAGGACTGCCTGATGCCGGCTCAGGCCTCCAGGCCCTGCCCTGTCAAGGGGCTGCCTCCCCACACCACTTTCTCAGGAGACGCTCTGAGATCACACCAAGCTCTTGCTCTTTGCCGAGCTTCTCCCCACCAGCCTTGGCCTCCCCAGGAGGCTCCCCCTCAGCCACCACCATGATGATGGGCGCCAAACAATGATTTTCTATTCTCATCACTGCTTTCACATTTATTACGTGGCTTTCTATTGTAAAGCCAAGTAAGCCTTCACTCTTATTTATTTCGTATCAGTAATATTGACTCATAAATTACTCACTTTTAATGCGTTGTAATCTATTACTATCATTACTCAGTTTGATGTTTAAATTCTCCCAGATATGGTGGCCCTGTGTCTGCTTGATACATCTTCATCATTCTTTGAGCATTTTCTTACTTTCTGGCACCACAAGATGCTCTGGACTTATTGTACTTCCTCTGCCAAGCTCTGAATTCAACTATTTCTCCAGGGGAGCCTTAATTCCTTTTAGTAGAGGTCGGTATCTAGAAACCAAGATCTGGGATCCCACTTTGCTTATTGCTACTGGAGTTTCATTGCTTCTAGGACTTCTCAGAGTAAAGAGATAAGAAATGTACGCTTAACTATGCACACACAAAAGTACATAAAACACACATACCGCACACATACACACACATCTGCAGCTGCTTCTCTATCGATCTGAATACATACATTAAAAAATGAACAGGTACAAGTTCACACAGAAACTTCTAGTCCCAAACCAAGCCTCCTCAGGGTTCTTTCTAGCCTTCCCCTTTTCCAAGTTTGGAACTCACTCCTGACTGTGAGAACCTGGCTCCCATGAGCCTCAATATCTTTATTTATTTGATAACCCAGTTTACTTATTGGCCCAGTGGAGCCAATCCCCACCCCCCCACTTCCCAAAATGGCAACTGTCTCTTCTAGTACTGGGCACCTCACCCCTTCTTCACTCCACATCCTTAGCCACCAGGCACAATATCCTCTGAGAACAGAAAGAAAAGGAAAGAGCATTATCTCAAAAAAAAAAAAAAATCTAAAAAAAGGTAGATAGTAACTTAAAGCTTGCTTAGCTTTGAAAATAGTTTTGAATACATAATGACACCATGTAGTCATTCATTCGACACTTCAGTGATTTTTATGGGCCAAATACTGTGCTATATACATGCCTTTGTCCTTTCGATCAGAGATGTGGCATATTAATAAAAGAACTACAGTCCACTGTGAGAAGAGCTATAATAAAGGGGTACGTATGTTGAAAGGTTTTTCAGGCTGTACAGAGCTATAAATGTAGGTAATTACTATTCTAGGGCAATTATGGAGAAGAAATCTTTTGTATAATCCATAATTATGTGAAGTTACAGAACCAGCTATCTGCAGTATCAGCGATCCCAGATGGAAATTTCCTAATTAGTATAACAACCAGAATAGATGGAACCTTTTCATTTCAAGAAAGTACTTTCATCAAATACCACCAAACTGAAATATAACAGAAATCGCCAAGCTACAAGGCAGAGTAAAAAGTGGTGACCTGCTTTTAAATTTTTTGATTACACAGAGAAGGGAAAGACTATATATTTCCAAAGTCTAATATTAGTATGGAATTTTATTTTAACCAATTTTGCCAGACTCTGTGCTTTTAAACTAAACATTATATGAAGTAATATAAACAGAACTGAATGAAGTAGCTATGTGGCCAAATTACCTCCTGTAAGCTGTATTATCCTAACTTTCCTGGACATGGTCCTGAGAAGATTTCAAGGCATGCAAGCCGAGACCCAGCTACACACATGGTTTGCATACAAGTTGTCTGGTTGATTAAAAATAGAGAGGGAGAGGACAAACAACAACTCGTGGACTGAAGAGCCACACAGAGCCTCACTCATGTGATCTGTGGTGCAGGTAGGAGGTGGGGACAGAAAGACCTGACGGCATACACAGAAGTAACGTGGGGGGGTTGTCCACAATTCCTCTCACATACAAGACTCCTTAGGGTACCAGCATCAGAGGAGCTGAGGGAAAACAAATAGGCACAGCTGAGTAGCTCTGTCAAAAGTATTACTTGTCTGGAGGGAGTTAAAAAAATGGGTCCTAAACAATGTTTAGTAAAATAAACAACCAGAAAGCCGAACCTCTATTCCAAACCCAGGGTGGGTCATAAACCTGGGGAGAAGTCAGGCTACACAAATACGCCCTCCCCGGAGGCGAGGGAGCCAGCCCTGCAGGTTGGGAGCCCCAGCAGCTTTCCTGGTACCTCCTGAGTGCTCTCCACTTGCCTCCAGCCTGCAACGTGCTGTTGACTCATCGCTGGATCTTCCCAGAACAGACCCTGCCCAGTCCTGAGGGCTCCACTTAGTTCAATTCTACTTTTACCCAGTTTTTCTTATTTTGTACAGACTTGGTAGGAGTCAGGGGATCTCAGGGTTGAAAGGGACCACTTTATTGGAAATATAGTCCATCAGTATGTTAAAAACGAAGACCTAGGGGATTTTACTGGCAGAAAGCTCAGCCTGAATAAACTTCCATGCAAACATGTATAATCAGCTTGCATTACCAGGAGGAGGGAAGCACTCAGAGCAGGTTCAGCAAACTACAACCCATGGGCTAAATTCTGCAATCGCCCACAAGGTAGAACTGGTTTTTACATTTGTCAGTGACTGAAAAATAAAAATAAAAATATTTCACGACACATGAAAATTATGTGAAATTCAAATTTCAGTGTCCCTAAATAAAGTGTATTGGAACACAACCATGCACATTCATTTATGTATAAACTGTGGCCGCTCTGGGGCTATAACTGCAGTTTTTTTAGTGGTTGGGCCTGGGCCTGGCCAAAACTAAAATACCCGGCTCTTCACAGAGGTGTGCTGACACCAACCTGGCCCGTGGGAGCTGGGGTCCAGCCTGTCTGTAGCTGGGAGGATGAAATGTGACTCTAGGTGGGAGGAATGTTTGTGGGGGACAAAGACAACCAAAGGAGTGGCTGGAGGAGAGCCACCAGGCCAGGGAGGGGAATCAAAACCGTGTCAAACACATGGAAAAAAGTTGGGGAGGAATCACATCACATTTTTTGTAGTGTTTTCTTTTGGGAAGTAACCCCAGAAAACAGAAGTAGGGAAGATTCAAAACACACACACACACACACACCAATCCCCCTGCCAAATGAGGCCATGATTTAGCCTGGGATGTCTTTCGGGGAGGGAGGGAGAAGGTGCTTGACCTGAATGTGTCACTTACAAGAGGAATTTGATTTGTTCTCTGTGGCCCTGGGGAAGAAAATCAAAGCAGACTGCTGGAACATTTCTGCTTGATAAAAAGCTCACTGCCTCCAACACTTTCCATTTCACCCAGGGCAATGTCCTTTTTAGCCCCTAAGACAAAAATGAATTATTTTTCTTTTCGTCTTCTTTATGCTGTTTGCTATTCCTGAAACGTCTTATTGTCTCTAAGTTTAGCTTTCAGGGCCCAATTCATGGGACTACAAATAAATTACAAAATTGGTTCTCAAAGCTCTAAGGATGAAACTCCTAACTGAAATGTCTTTATTCCCCAAACCACATTTATTTCTACAAAACAAACTTCACAAAAACTCTTCAGTTACTTCTTTTATGAGTGTTTAAGTTTTATTTATCTTTTGTTTATAACATTTGGTATTCACAATGACTTCTGTGTTGGGAGACAGTAAACACTGTTTGAGAATGTTCTGAGCCTTGTTTATAGTAAACAGATGCCCTGACTTTCAACTTCAACCCTGTTAACCCAGTGGTGGGGTTAGACCCAATACGGCCTTTTCCCATGGGATACATGCAGCACTCCCCTCTTCAAACCTATTTTGAAAATAAAATCAAGACAAGTTATCGCCCCATTTAACTTCTTCCTGGCACAATTTCTCCACCTTCCTACCCTACTCCCAAACTGTCTCTGGAGTTTCCTAATTCTGCCTTTGCTAGGGTGATCATGGGTAGCATCTCCATGGAGCAGGACACAGCAGGGGCCGAGTGGGTGTGGAACCCGCTCCCCTCACTGCCCCTGCCTCAGGGAAGGGGAACTTGCCCTGCCCTCAGCCAGCCCAGATGGACTGACAGAACACCCAAGACCAAAAGATGAAAATAACCATCCTGGGGCTCTCCACTGTCCCCTCCCCACTCAGAGAGCGCCATCTCAAACCAGTTTGAATGGAACCCTTTACCTTAAGGAGCATTTTTTAGGAAATCAACGAATTTTAAATGGAAGAGATAACAACTTGAAAGTATGGCTGTAAACAGTTTGTTTAGAGAATGGAATTAAACGAATGAATAAAGGGATGTGGGAATCCTAAAAATGAATAAAGACTACAAATATAATTCTTCTAAATCATGTGAACAAAATCATTAATATTCATAGCCAAGAAACATGCACCCCCACAAGCAATCTGAAGGCAAACGTGTCTTTAAAAAATATCAACCCACCATTTAGATTGCTAGAGACAATAAATTTACTTCAGATTGTAATATAAATCCTAAGAGCAGTTTTGTTTTTGTGACTGTCATTCTAAGCTAATCACAAAGCATGTGATTCTCTTCCCTCTTAGACTACTATTGTGGAAAGGTGAGCCAAGTTTATCTTAAACCAGTCAGAAATGATAAATAAGAAGCAGAATGTACACACACATACAGACATTATCACATGCTAGAAAATCATTAGACATAATCTCACCATTTCCCTTCATATAGTTGTTAATACGTAATTTATAACAGATAATGAAAATATTTCATATATTCATTAGAAATTTTATCATAAATGATCTCATTATTTTATAAATCTCAAAGTAATGCTGTCTAAAAACATTAACACTGATTATAATTTAAAGTTATCACATTTAAACTTTTTCATGGAATCACTGACTGTTTGAGATCAGTGAAAGGTTTTAAGGTCTTATGGTTCTATTTCAAAAGATTAATCACACACACCCATACACTGCAGTATTTATCAAACCCTTAATCTATGCAGGCACCATGCACTTTACAAACATTAGCTTATTTAATTCTCATAGTTGTAGGAAATGCCCATTTTAATGAAACTGAGACTTGGAAAAATTAAGACACTTGCCCAAGATTACACAGTTAATAAATTGACTTAAATCGAAGATAGTCATTTTCCAAAACCTGAGCTTGTGAACATTCTACTATCTATGATATAACATTTCTAAATTCAAATATAGTTGTAATGTATAGGTCTAGTTTTATTACAACCAATTTGTAATAATATAATTCCACATTAGAAATTAACTTCTATAACAAAGAATACTTCTTGTGAGCACAACTGATCCTAAAATGTTTATTCATATATTTCACATCTAGTGCCAGACATGAATAAGACCAAGTTCTCAACCTTAAAGAGCTCTGGATCTAGTAAAGGAAAGTTGCTATGTCTAATTTTTTATTAAAAATCCTTACTTAGCTCTCTACAGGAAGGTTATTTAAAAAGCCACAGTGAAATAGTCCAAGGAAAACTGTAATTTATTCTGTTTGCACAGTAGTTCTAGTTTTGAAAGACTTTTATATACCTAATAGAGAACAGCCATGTAAGATGAGGATATAAAGTTATGCCCCCTTAAAAAAAAAAAAAAAAAAAAAAAGGCTCAGAGCCATGTTAAACTGGTCCAACATACCTGAGCCAAAAGTGAGAGATGCCAGGCTGAGCCTGGCCTCCTGATTACAATGCGTTTCTGAAAGCAAATCTTAGATTTTCCATTATCAGCCGAGGTGCTGATCAGAATGGAGGAGATCAGGGATACGTTTACATTGACACTAATAAAGCTTAAGCTTAGGGACCTTCTCTTGCATGGGCTCTTTTCCAAGACTCTGTACCTTTTTTTTTTTAAAATAAAGTTTGTTTTTTTGGAACACTTTTCGATTTACAGAAAAATTGTGAAGATAGTACAGAAGGTTCCCATTACATTAGTATGGTACATTTGCTACACTTAATGAATATAATATTGATGGATTATCATTACTAAAACCCATACCTGATTCAGATTTCCTTAGTTTTTACCTAGTCTTTTTTTGTTCCAGGATCCCATATGAGATTAGGGAGAAGGGTAACAAAGCTTGCCTAGATGCTTATTTCTAGTGTATTTTTCCCTTTATGTACTACCAGAGGCTTAAGTATTATGTTTAGTTACTTTAATAAATGGCTTCCATTTTTCTTTACTAAAAGAATGTGAAGAGAAAGATGCATAGCTTTTATCAGGTCCTAGGCTAGCACCCACCTGGCAGACTGGGCACAGGCCACTCACTAACCTCTGTGCACCATCACGCACAGCAGCCTCAGGACACACGGAAGGAACCAGGTTTTTTTTTTTAGCTTAGCTTGAAATTCATACATACTGGAAGACTGTGTTCCATGTACTCATTTCTCTACAGATCATCCTTCAATTGCTAAAAACACTTCTATAAACATTCATATTTTCTGCATAGAGTGCTTCTTGAATTAGGGGAAATAAAGGCATTAGGATTTTCTTTGCTGCCCTAAAACTGCTGTATTTTCCTGGAATATTGCTTGGTAAAAATATTTCAGGTTCATTCTATCCACATCCTGCTTACCCCGAAAAACTTGGACTGATTCATTCATTCGTTTAAAATGAATTTACCAAGTGTCTTCTGTGTGTGAAGTTGTATGAACAGTTAGATACCTGTTTTTCTTTGCCCAGCAATCCTTCGTATTTCCCTTCTGGCAAAAAATCCTGTCTACATGAAACAGGACCTAGGCTTAACTCATCATAACACTATCACCTCCTTACAAATAGTGATGGTCTCCCTGGAACTGACAGATGGACTCTGTAAGGAAGAAAACTGTCGAGGTTGCTAAGCCGTGAAGATATGACATTGGGGTTGCTGACAGCTGTCTTCCAGGTTGTGTGAGAAGGGCTGTGTGCTGCCGTGGCAGAGCGCGAACTGCAGAGACAAGCAGAGATGTGTAAACAGAGTGGAGAGAGAACCTTTCTATCATCTAGCACCTGGCCTCAACCCCGAAAGGCCTGCAACTCTTTCTTTGATCATTTTTTCTAGTCCAGTCCTCCCACTAGCTGCAAGCCATTACATTTTCTTTTCTACTAATGTGAATTATGTTTCTGTCACTTGTATTGAAAGAGTCCTGACTCGTAAAAAGAAACTCTGGGTATAGAGTGGTGAACAAAATAAACACTGTGCACCAGGAAAATGCAAATTAAATCCACAATGGTAAACCATTACAAAGTCACCCAAGTGGTAAAAAAAGATTGCGAAAACCAGTGGCAAACCAGTTGTGGAACAAGTAGAACCCCGGTGAGAGTGTAAATTGGTACAACTACTTTGGAAAACTGTTTGGCAGTATCTCCTGAGGCGGAAAGCATGCATTCGCAATGATTCTGCAATTCTACCCCACGTAACTATGTACACGTGTTTACCGAAAGCCATGTACAAGAATGTTCACAGCAGCACTATTATAATGGCCGGGAACTGCAAATGCCCAGGCACAGGATACCATTAGGAAAATAACGCGGGTGCGTTCACCCCACGGGACACAACACAGCATAAAGTGAAGAACTACAGTCACACGCAACACAGACGAGTCGCACACAGTGTTGAGCGGAAGAAGGCAGACACAAATGACCACATACTGCACTATGTTCGATAGCAGGTAAAACACACTTTTGCTGTTAGAAATCAGGAGAGAACCTGCCCATCGTGGGAGGTCGCAGTTCCAAGAGAGTCCAAAAAGTGCCTCTGGACACCTGCATATTCTGGTTTTTGATCCGGTGCCATTTATAGGAGCTCATGTTGTGAAAAAGGAACACACTGTGTGTTTATGATCTATGCCCCTTTCTACATGAATCTCGTACTTCAACAGAAAGTTAAAAAGTAAAGACCGCAGGGTGGTGCAACGGTGGCTCAGTGGCAGAAATATCGCCTGCTGTGCCAGAGACCCGGGTTTGATTCCTGGAGCCTGCCCATGCCAAAAACAAAAGACTGCATCAGGAAAATGCAAGCATACAATCTGGGAGAGAAGACAGACAATAATTCAGTAAACAAACAACCAAATTTATTATTTCAAAAGCTTGTGATGAAGGTTTTGAATTGCAATTTCCTAAAAGTCATACATTCTTTGCCCTTAGCATTTTAGATTGAAGAATGCTTTTTTCCTTTTTCCCATTTAGACATCCTGCTGCAATTACTGATTATATACTGTCTTTGGACCTTCTCTAGCTCTTTGATTCCCATGAGCTTCATGATTAAGGCAAGCAATCTGCAAGCCCTTCTGAATGTTGTGGTTTTCTGCAATACTGTTTTGGAGAATAGTCAATATATCTTTTCTTGGATCATGATTGACTGACCACCAGGGGCATGTCTTTCAATAAGTACTTTTTGGATTTTTTTCCCTGAAGATCTTATCTTATGCACAATGATATTTGATTCCCTGAACAATATTTTCAGTGCATTCCCATCCTCTTGGTATTTCAATGTGTGATTGATTTTACTGTTGACTCCCTCTTGGGTATTAAAACAAAATCTCCATTGCTTAACACTTCTCCCGTCTGAAACTGTGGTGCAAATGATTTTGTTCAACTAGAATTAGTTGCATCATGCTTGAAATACGTGGGCCAAGAGCTGAAGCCTTGAAATCTTTGTTACATGAAGATTTTAGTTCTAAAGATATTTGCTTTAAAGTTTCTGAGATTTCTACTTAGTATATTTCATAATCTCCTTCTATTAAGAATTCAGCTAACAGAAGATTAAATAATATATAAGGAAACATGATAATTTACAGAGGTCAAGGCTGACCAAAGAAATGAAAAAAAAAAAGTATTGTACAATCTTAGCTTTATTTGGAAACAGAGGGACACTGTGTTTAAGTTCTGGAGAGGTACAAGGGCCCCCAAATCCCAGAGAATTGCAATAACAACTGCCTAGCTTTGATTATGTGGACTCAGCCAGCAGTAGGAAATGGAAACACAGGGTGTTGGCCAAGAAAATCAAGATATCCATTTTTTTCTTAAAGAGAAAACAGCCAGGATAGATTGCAATTTCCTAAAAGTCATACATACTTCAGACAAATGCAAATTCCGTGCTGTTTTCAAAGTCAACTATCTTAAAACACAGCATTTATACATTTCTAACAGAAATAGGATTCCTTACTTACAATGGCCATATGCACTGAATATGTACCCATACATTAAAAAAAAATTCTTTCCTCATATACTACCAGATATGTTTTATTGCCTCTTAGAAAACAAGAAAATGAACTGAGAAGAAACTGAAGTTAGAGTTAAAAAAAAATCTTAGAACTAGTAGTTAACAATTTTTTGTGTTAACAAAATTAAAGGAGTTGAAGCAATATATTCCAGAGTAATTTGGACACAGAACAAAAAAGTATTTGCAAAATCCCCTTGGAAGACTGGAAAGAAAGGAGGAAATATTCAACTTCCCCATCTGTGAAATTTCTGATATTCTTGCAAGCAGTGAGGACAACCAATTCAATAGGCTGAGCCGTCGATCTTAGGGTTCGACTCTATCAAACTTATTCCTGCAAAAAATGGATATCTTGATTTTCTTGGCCAATACCCTGTGTTTCCAATTCCTACTGCTGGCTGAGTCTGCATAATCAAAGCTAGGCAGTTGTTATTGCAATTTTCTGGGGTTTGGGGGCCCTTGTACCTCTCCAGAACTTAAAAAAATAAACCTATGTATAATGATGCCTAAGAGTCATCCCAGAGAAATTCTTTTGCTGCTCAGATGTGGCCTCTCTCTCTCAAAGCCAAATTGGCAGGTGAACTCACTGCCCTCCCCACTACATTGGACATACCTCCCAGGGATGTAAATCTCCTTGGCAACATGGGATAGGACTGCTGGGATAAAGTCGGACCCAGCATTTTGGGATTGAGAAAGCCTTCTTGACCAAAAGGGGAAGAGAGAAATGAGACAAAATATAGTGTCAGTGGCTGAGAATTTTCAAAGAGTCAAGAGGTTATTGTGGCGGTTATTCTTATGCATTATATAGATAATTCTTTTTAGTCCATGGTGTATTGGAGTGGCTGGATGGAAGTACCTGAAACTGTAGAGCTATGCTCTAGTATCCTTGATTCTTGAAGACAGTTGTATAATTACATAGCTTTTATAACATGACCATGTGATTATGAAAACCTTGTGTGTGATGCTCCTTTTATCCATCATATGGACAGATGAGTAAAAAACTAAGGACAGGGTGCATGGGTGGTTTAGTGGTAGAATGCTTGCCTTCCATGCGGGAGACCTGGGTTCAATTCCCGGACCATGAACTCCCCCTCCCCCACAAGAAAGAAAAAACTAAATACTTTTTTAAAGATAAATAAATAAATAAATAAACAAATAAATAAATAATGAGGGTGGGGGGATAAAGGGTAGACAATTGAGTAGATGGAAATATTAGTGGTCAATGAGAGGGAGGGATAAGGTGTAAGGTATGTATATGTTTTTTCCTTCTTTTTATTTCTTTTTCTGGAGTGATACAAATGTTCTAAAAACGATTGTGGTGTGAATACACAACTATGTTATGATATTGTGAGCCACTGACCGAATACCACGTATGGACTGTATGAGTATGAAGATGTCTCAATAAAAATATTTTTTAAAAATTAGAGGGGCTGAAAGTTATTTGTTGAAACCTGTCTCACCACTGATACCTGGTTAATGAACTTGCTCAGTCAGAGTTTTCCAAGAGAACTTGAAAGTACCTTTAGAATTTTTCTGTTCCAAATTTTTTGTATGTGAACATGACAAAGGATTTTCTCATCAAGTGCTCCTAAGTGCTTTGAGGTAAGACCCTGACACTTATGGTAGCATTCTTGGCTTTTACAGATCTTTCAAACTAAATGCAAACATGCTTATGGACATGTGAACTCATTTAACTAGTCACAGCCTAAAGCTAGGGGATGATTAACTGAAACATGCCGTATCCTGATTAACCAATCTTCAAATTCTCAGGCAGAAGAAATATTCAGCCATTTTTGGGGAGAGGAGAGTGGAACCATATAGTGTGTGTTTATCAGCTGAGTACAACATTTTTAAGTGCATTAAAAACATCAAACTTAAGTCTGGGTAAAAACTGACAAAGGGCCAGAACATCTGAACATATTGTTATTCTTAATTCAGATTACAATTAGACCTTCTAAAATAAGGTACTTTAGAAAGGCAGTCAGAAATCAATTTGAACTGTCTTAAAACAGCTCAAAATAGAATAGTTCTAAATAAAAAATAGATCTTCAGGATGCTCAGTTTGCCATCTTCCTTAAAAGCATACAGAGTCACCTCACACCTGTTAGAATAGCTGTGATAAAAAAGAACAATAACATGCTGGTGAGAGTATGGAGAAACTGGAATCCTCATACATTGCTGATGAGAATGTAAAATGGCACAGCCATTTTGTAAAATAGTTTGGCAGTTTCTTCTTCTTTCATTTAAAAAAATGTCCTTTATTAATTCTGAAATGATACACTCACATATTATGCACAGTTATAATTGTTCCTTTACGTTTCTTAGTAATGCTGATACTTTATGTAATCACAACGCCACACATATTCACTCCTCATAGCAGCCTCAGAATGGGGGTTTACTATCTCTTGCAAGGCAAAATTTCCCATTGCCCTGACCTGTGGCCCTGATATTGGAACTTATTCAAGGAAGGTGTGGTAGTTAGATTCAGTTGTCAGCTTGGCCAGGTGAATGTACCTAGTTTTGTTGCTGCGGACATGAGCCAATGGTACTTGAACCTCATCTGTTGTTAATTACATCAGCAGTCAGCTAGGAGGCGTGTCTGCTGCAATGAGTGACATTTGACTTAATTGGCTGGTGCTTAAATGAGAGAGCGCAATGTAGCACAGCCTAAGCAGCTCGGCATTCCTCATCTCAGCACTCGCAGCTCAGCCCAGGCCTTTGGAGATGCAGAAAGAAGTCACCCCGGGGAAAGTTGTTGGAACCCAGGGGCCTGGAGAGAAGACCAGCAGAGACCATCCTGTGCCTTCCACATAAGAAAGAACCTCAGTGGAAAGTTAGCTGCCTTTCCTCTGCAGAATTAACAAAATAAATCCCCTTTTATTAAAAGCCAATCCATCTCTGGTGTGTTGCATTCCGGCAGCTAGCAAACTAGAACAGAAGGCATGACTGGAGACATAGGGCCTCCTCTTTTATCTGAGTTATTCCCAGGGCCAGCCACCCTGCTCTCCTTCTCACCTAACCTAACCCCTCTTTTCACAGAGGATACTGCCATTCAAATCGTTCTGTCTTGGGACAAACAATTGAGGGTATCTAAAAAGGTAACATTATTCTCTTCCAAAAACTTTTGCCCAAGACCATATACTGAGGATTGGGAATGAAGGGGGAGAAGATAAAATGGGGAGGGACTTTTTAAACTAATGGCTACTCCCTTTAAAAAAATTTATTGTGAAATTCATATAACATAAAATTAATCATTATAAAGTGAACAATTTAGTGATACAATATTTTACAGTGTTGTGCAACCACCAACCTTTATCAACTTCCAAGACATTTTCTTTACCCTAAAATAAAACCTCATACACATTAAGCAGTTAATCCCTATTCCCTTCACCCACCCAGCCCCTGGCAACCATAAGCTTTCTGTTGCTATGGATTTACCTGTTATGGGCATTACATGTAAATAGAATCATACAATATGTGGCCCTTTGTGTCTGGCTTCTTTTCCTTAGTATAATGTTTTTGAGGTTGTAGCATGTATCACTATTTCATTCTTTTTTATGGCTGAATAATATTCCACTGTATGGTTATACCACCATTTGTTTATCCATTCATCTACTGAAGGACATTAAGGCTGTTTCCATCTTTGGCTTCATAAATAGGGCTGCATGGATATGGGTACACGTATTTGTTAGTACCTATCCTCAATTCCCTTGGGCATATATCTAGATGTGGAATTGCTGGGTCATATTGTATTTCCATGCTTAACCTATTGAGGTATCGAAAAACTGTTCTCCACACAGGCTGAACCATTTTACATTCCCACTAGCAATTTTCAAGAGCTCTAATTTCTCCACAGCCTTGGCAACCCTTGTTATTGCCTATTTTTCTTTCAGTCATCCAAGTGGGTGTGAAGTGATATTTCCTGAATGATGTTGAGCATCTTTTTGTGCACTTGTTGGTCATCTGTACAACTTCTTTGGACAAATATCTATTAAATTCCTTAGGCCTTTTAAAAATTGGGATGTTTGTCTTCCTGTTGTAATTGTAAGAGTTTTTATGTATTCTAGATCTTGGACACTTATCAGATAAATGATTTCCATTTATGAAAACTTCACAACTAAAATTATGCTCAACAGTGAAAAACTGAAGGCTTTCCTTCCAAAGTCAGGAATAAGACAAAGTTGTCTTCTTTCCCCATATCATCCAACATTGCACTGGAAGTTTTAGCTGGAACAATTAGGCAAGAAAAAGAAACAAAAGCCATACACCTTGGAAAAGATGAACTCTACTCGCAGATGACATGATACAATATATAGAAAATCCCAAATAATCATAATCCACAAAAATAACTCACTAGAGCTAATAAATGAATTAAAAAATGGCAGATTACAAGTTGAACACGCAAAAACCTGTTGTGTTTCTAAACAATGAATAATTCAAAAAGAAAATCAAAACAGTGTGGTACTGACATAAGTACAGACATATAGACCAATGGAATAGAATTGAGGAGCTCTTCTATGCAAATGCAACAAAAAGCAGGAGTAGCTACACTAATATCAGATAAAATAGACTTAAATGTAAAGAAGTCATAAGAGACAAAGGATACTACATATTAATAAAAGGGACAATTTACCAAAAAGAAATAACAATCATAAATGTTTAGGCTCTCAATCAAGGAGCGCCAAAGCACATGAGATAAACATTGGCAAAACTGAAGAGAACTAGGGACTCTGCAACAATAATAGTGAGAGACTTCCATACACCACTTTCCACTATAGATAGAACAACCAGACAAAGGATCAACAAGGAAATAGAGAACTTAAACAATTTGATAAATGAATTAGACCTAATAGATATATATAGATCACTATACCCCCAAACACCAGGATATACATTCTTCTCTACTGTTCATGGGAAGTTCTCCAGAATAGATCTTATGCTGGGACACAAAACAGCTCTTTATAAATTTAATAAGACTAAAATCATCCAAAGCACTTTTTCTGACCACCAAATGAAGCTGGAAATTAACAGTCACCAAAGAACCCAAGCTTTCAAAAATGTATGCAGATTAAACAACACATTCTTAAATAATCAGTGGGTCAAAGAAGAAATTGCTAGAGAAGTCACTAAATATTTGGAGATGAATGAAAACGAGAATACAAAATATCAGAACGTATGGGATGCGGCAAAGGCAGTGCTGAGAGGGAAATTTATTGCCTTAAATACCTATATTAAAAAACAAGAATGGGCAAATATTGAGGACTTACCTGCATATCTGGAGGAATTAGAGAAAAAACAGCAAACTAACCCCAAAGCAAATCAAATAAGAGAAATAACCAAGATTAAAGCAGAAATAAGTGAACTGGAGAACAACAACAACAACAACAAAAAACAATAGCCATCAACAAAACCAAAAATTGGTTCTTTGAGAAAATCTATAAAATCAATGGACCCCTAGCTAGGCTGGCAAAGAAAAAAAGAGAGGATGCAAATAAACAAAGTCAGAAATGAGAGGGCAGTCTTTACCATGGGTCCTGAAGAAATTAAGAAAAATCATACTATGAACAACTACATGCTGATAAACTAGGCAAGTTAGATGTAATAGTCAAATTCCCATACATGCACAAACTACCTATACTGACTTGAGAGGAAATAGAACATCTCAACAAACCAATTATAAGCAAAGAGATTCAGTCACCAAAAATCTTCCTACAAAGAAAAGCCCAGGACCTTCAAACGGCTTCACAGGGGAATTTTATCAAACATTTCAAAAAGAACTGATACCAATCCTGCTCAAACTCTTTCAAAAAACTGAGGAAAAAGGAACGCTACCTAAGTCATTTTATGAAGTTAACATCACTATAATACCAAAAACCAGATAAAGACACTAGAAGAAAGGAAAACGACAGACCCAATCTCCCTAATTAACATAGACACAAAAATTCTCAACAAAATACCAGCAAATCAAATCCAACAACACATCAAAAGAATTATACATCATGACCAAGTGGGGTTCATACCAGGAATGTAGGGGTGGTTCAACACAAGAAAATTAATCAGTGTAATACAGCACATTAACAAATCAAGAGAAAAAACACGAGATCATATGGATTGATGCTGGAAAACAAGAACAGATGCAAATGACCAAAAAGCACATGAGGGATACTCATCTTCATTAGCTATAAGGGAAATGCAAATCAAGACTACAATAAGATATTACCTATTATCTTAGGTAAGATAAGAATGGCTGCTAGTGCCAAATCAATGGGCTGTGAAGCTTCTCCCTGCAAAGGATAGGCTAAATCAACTTAAAATTAGGTCTAAGAGTCATCCTCAGAGAACTTCTTTTGTTGCTCAGATGTCGTATGTTGTCTCTCTGTCTTAGCCGACACAGCAAGTGAACTCACTGCCCTTTCCCTCTATGTGGAACATGACTCCCAGGGGTGTAAATCTTCCTGGCAATATGGGACAGATATCCTGGGATAAGCTGGGACTTGGTCCCAAGGGATTGAGAAAACCTTGACTAAAAGGGTAAAGAGAGAAATGAGACAAAATATAGTGGCAGTGGCTGAGATTTCAAACAGAGTTGAGAAGGTTATCTTGGAGGTTATTCTTATGCATTATATAGATATCTCCTTTTTAGTTTATGGTGTATTAGAGTGGCTAGAGGGAAGTACCTGAAACTATAGAGCTGTGTTCTAGTAGCTTTGTTTCTTGAAGATGATTGTATAATGATACAGCTTTTACACTGTGACTGTATGATTGTGAAAACCTTGTGTCTAATGATCCTTTTATGTAGGGTATGGACCGATGAGTAAAAAACATGGATAAAAACTAAATAAATAATAGGGGGAACAAAGGTTAAAATAAATTGGGAGAGGGAGGGGTAAAGGGTATGGGATGTATGTATTTTTTCTTTTTTTTTTAAATTTCTTTTTCTGGAGTGATGTAAATGCTCTAAAAACTGATCAAGGTGATGAACACTCAACTATGTAATGATATTGTGAGCCACTGATTGTACACCATGTATAGAGTTTGTATGTCAAGAATGTTCGCATGTTTGTTTGTTAAGGTTTGACTATAAAAATATTTTTTAAAGAAAGAATGGCTGCCAGTAAACAAACAGAAAACTACAAATGTTGAAAAGGATGTGGAGAAATTGGAACATTTATTCACTCTTGGATAGACTGTATAATTGTACAGCTGCTGTGGAAAACAGTTTGGCAATTCCTCAGAAAGGTAAATACTGAGTTGCCCTATGAGCCAGCAATACCAATATTCAGTATATACTCAGAAGAGCCAAAAGCAGAGACATGAACAACCATTTACACAACAATGTTTGTAGCAGCACTATTCACAATTGCCAAAAGATTTGAAACAATCCAAGTGCCCATCAACAGATGAGGGGATAAATAAAATGTGATATACACATAAGATGGAATATTATGCCTCAGAAAGACAAAATGAGGTCCTGGATCATATGACAACATGGAAGACTCTTGAGGACATAATACAGAGTGAAATAAGTCAGACACAAAAGGACAGATACTGTGTGATTTCACTATTACGACTTTGGTAAAGGTAAACACAAAGGTTTACACTGCAGAATATAGGTGACTTAGAGGTTCAGAGAAGCTAGAGATGGGGGAAGAGTTGCCCAATGAGGTTGAATTTAAATGTAAGGGAACAGATAGAAGTGATGGTAGGCAATTAGTGCGGTTATAAGAAAAGTTGCCATATTTGAGGTGAATATGATTGAAAGAGGATGAATAGTGGCATGTATCCTATCAATTAACTCCACAATTATAAATAAGTTCTCACATGAACTACTTCAAAGGTTTGATCTTGCACAAAGAGTCAATAATAGAGGAGTATAGTAGAAAAGCTAAAATAGCCTACTGTGGCTTATAGTTAAGAGGAAAACATCAATAGTACCACAGCAATACTAGGGGTAAATAATTGGGGGGGAGCGTTGATTTGATATTTAGAGGGGCTATGTTTATCCATTCTTTGTCTCATGGCCAGTGAAAACTGTCTAAAATTGAGAGTGCTGCTGATGGCACAACGAAGCCAGGACACTGTAACACATGATTTGTTTATTTTGGACATTATCCATGATGATTAATGGGTGGAGGGGGCTGAAGGGTACAATGACTGAAAAGCCGAAAGGCAAACCATGATATATATGTACATCTAATGGAATATCATGTAGCTACAAAAGGAATGACACTGTGAGGCACACAATAGACAGAATGAACCTTGAGAACAATGAATTGTGCAAAATAAGCCAGAAACAAAAAACAATTATGCCATGGTCTCTTTCAGAAAATACTTATAAGAAAATTGAAGACTAGATTGTAAGTTTTTATAGCAGTCACACATAGTTTGAAGCTGTAAGTATTTTTCTAGACTCTGAGACACTGAGCTATATATGTGTACAAGCTGGCATTCCCTTGAAACTTGGAAAGACTCAGAGATGGAGCTCTGCAGCTTTGAAAATCAGCATTGCTACATGCAATAACAGTTAAAATAACCCCAAAGGAGATCAGGCTTCAATTAGAGATAAAAACGAAGCTGATTTGGCTGAGATTAAGCTAAATCTAAATACAGGTTAAAAAATGGTAGTGTATGTACTCTAGAGCTTCACCTACTGTATGAGACCAAAGGCAGAAAGGTTTATTTTGTCTAGAACTTAAATTTTCTGTAACACACAATCTAAATCAACCTGTCTGGGTAGCTCATTAAAACAACCCAAACACATGGAGCCCAGAACGGGAATGAGGCCTTGTAATTTTGTATAGCTTACTGAAATACCTGGATACATCCCAGGCTATGGTGGGCTGATAATTAAAAAGCATTGGTAGAGTTCCCTGAGGGATGAAGAAAAAATATGGAACTATTAAATTTTCCCATCTTGGAAACCCTTGGTACTCTCTCAAACATTGGGGACTCCCAAGAAAATAAGCCAAGGCCTTGATTTTGAGGCCTGCTCTTATAAAACTTATTTCTGTAGTGGAGAAACTAAGGCTACCTATAACGAGGCCTAAAAGTTGCTTCCAGGGAACCTCTTTTGTTGCACAGACATGGCCTCTCTAAGGCCAACTCTGCAAGGAAAATCCGTACCCGCTCCACTACGTGGGACATTGACATTCAAGGCTGAAATTTCCCTGACAAGGTAGGATATGACTCTGTGCTGGTTTGAAAGGATGTATGTTCCCTAGAAAAGCCATGTTGTAATCCTAATCCCATTTTGTAAAGGCTACGGTTTCTTCCCTATTCAGTACTGTATGTTGGAAACTTTAATTAGATTATCTCTATGGAGATGTAACTCACTCAAGGGTGGGTGTTAGCAAAGGAGAGGTCAAGCCTACTTAAAATTAGGCCTAAGAGTCATCCCCAAGAGAACCTCTTTTGTTCCTCAGATGCGGCCTCTCTCTCTTCAGCCAACACAACAAGCAAACTCACTGCCTTCCCCCTGTCTACGTGGGACATGACTCCCAGGGGTGTGGACCTTCCTGGCAACGTGGGACAGAAATCCTAGAATGAGCTGAGACTCAGCATCAAGGGATTGAGAAAACCCCTAGAATGAGCTGAGACTTAGCATCAAGGAATTGAGAAAACCTTCTTGACCAAAAAGACGAAAAGCGAAATGAGACAAAATAAAGTGTCAATGGCTGAGAGATTCTAAACAGAGTCGAGAGGTTGTCCTCGAGGTTATTCTTACACATTAAATACATATCACCTTGTTAGTCAAGATGTAATGGAGAGGCTGGAGGGAACTGCCTGAAAATGTAGAGCTGTGTTCCAGTAGCCATCTTTCTTGAAGATGACTGTATAATGCTATAGCTTTCACAATGTGACTGTGTGATTGTGAAAACCTTGTCTCTGATGGTCCTCTTATCTACCTTATCAACAGATGAGTACAACATATGGAATAAAAATAAATAACAGGGGGAACAAATGTTAGAATAAATTTAGATTGAAATGCTAGTGATCAATGAAAGGGAGGGGTAAGGAGTATGGTATGTATGAATTTTTTTCTGTTGCCTTTTTATTTCTTTTTCTGAATTGATGCAAATGTTCTAAGAAATGATCATGATGATGAATATGCAACTATGTGATGACATTGTGAATTACTGATTATATGTGTAGAACGGAATGATCATAAGTTAAGAATATTTGTGTTTGTTATATTTTTAAAAAATTAAAAATTAATAAAAATAAGTAGGTGTTAGACTGGATTAGGTGGAGACATGTTTGACCCATTCTAGGTGGGTCTTGATTAGTTTACTGGAATCCTATAAAGGAGGAAACATTTTGAAGAAAAGCAAGAGATTCAGAGAGATCAGAGAAGGATGACAGAATGCTGCAGAACAACATAGCCATGAGAAGCAGAGAATTCACTAGCGAGCAACCTTTGGAAATGAAGAAGGAAAACGTCTTCATTTTGGGGAAGCTTCATGAAACAGGAAGCCAGGAGTGAAAGCTAGTAGGTGATGCAATGTTCACCACATACCTTTCCAGATGAGAGAGAAACCCTGTGTTCTCCACGTGCCTTCTCACTTAAGAGAGAAACCCTGAACTTCATAGTCTTCTTGAACCAAGGTATCTTTCTCTGGATGCCTTAAATTGGACATTTCTATAGACTTGCTTTAATTGGGACATTTTCTCAGCCTTAGAACCGTAAACTAGTAACTTAGTATATTGCATTCCAGCAGCTAGCAAATTAGAACAGACTCCCAGGGATGAGCCTGACCCTAGCACTGTGAGATCGACAACACCTTCTTAACTAAAAGGTGGAAAAGAAGAGTAACAAAATAAGGCAATAGTGGCTAATAGAGTGAAGAGGCTATTACTTTTATGCAAGCTTCAGCTAGATATTGCTAATTGCCTTGGTTTTCCAAACCCCAACTAACATCATCCCTGCTAACCCTAAAGAACACCTAGAGCTCTATTGAGACTTTATAAAAGTTTCATGCACTAAGTTTACTTTCTTAAAACCGATAACTTCCAGAGTGTTCCAAGGCCAGATAAATCCTGAAACCCAGAGGGGCCAGCCTCTCCAAGAATATCAACTCATTACATCTCCCTATCCTGTATTGTCAATGTTCCTTTTCAACATGACAACATTAGAAAAGGCATCCCCCAAAGATCCCTATAGATAGGGAGAAGGATCAAAGGAGGAGGAGTTATAACAGAGAAAATAGGATTTAACAAATGAGTATGAATGCAGAATCACTATACTGATATTTTTTTTTATCTCTCAGTGTTTTGGAGCAGCTAGATTGAAAAATCTGAAATAGTGGAATGGAAACCCAAAACAAACTCTGAATCTATTCTATAACTATTTGTTAAAATGCACTTCAAAAATTATAGCTTTTTCTTTCATTTTCTAGTGCATGTATGTTATATTTCACAATAAAAATGTTAAAAAATTATATTTCATAATAAAAAAATTTAAAAACTCATAAACTTACCATATAATCTAGCAATTCCAATCCTAGGAATTTTTCAAAAAAATTGAAAACAAGTGTCCATATAAAGATCTATATGTGAATTTTCACAGCAACACTCTTCATATTAGACAACTAAAAATGATCCAAATGGCCATTAAATAATGAATAGATACACAAACGTGATAAATCCAAACTATGGAATATTTTGGGGGTAATAAAAAAATAAAATACTGACATTTCTACAACATGGATGAATCTCAAAAACATGCAACATGTTGAAAGCCAGACATAAAGATCATATACTGCCCAATTCAATATTATCTAAATCCATTTACTGTCTTGTAAAGGCAAATCTAAAGAGACAGAAAGGAGATTAGTGGTTGGCAGGGACTGTGGGAGCAGACGAGGGAATGGGGGTAAATGCAAATTTCTCATCAAATTAGGCAGTTTAATATTGGAGTATATTCATACAATTAAATAATGTATCATTATGGAAGTCATTTGAATTATAGAAATCACCAAAATTTCAAACACACAGATAGATTAATACATCTAACCCTCAGCTACTGTATCATCCAAGTTTAATAACATCAACTTCCTTCCATTTTCAATTAAAACAAGAAAACACTCAAAACACTATCCATTACAATTTTTATGTAGAATCCTTACAAAAGCTATCAACCTTTTGAGTTGACTAGGGATGACTCAATCTTAGAGCAACATCATATTTTATGGAGCAACTGATAAATGCAGTGCTTTCTTTAGCACAGGGAAATATTTAATAAATACATTCAGTTTCTGATGTGTTATTCAGTTAGACTCTCTAGCATACTGCCTAGGAACATAGTATGTACTTGATAAACATTTGTTGAATTCTTGAATGTACATGACCTATAAATGAAAAGGCAAAAGGAAATTAAAAGGGATTTAGTGAAACTGGAAACCATGGGAGAATGATTAAGAGACAGAATTTTAACCAAAAAAGTAAAAACATGAAAACTTTTATATAGATATTTTAATTTAAAATTCTAGAAACAGTAGCAGACCTTTGTGGTCTTATACCCTGATAAGCTTTGCTTCGGAACAGAAAGAGGAGGAAAGGCTTATGCTATGGAAAATCGTAGAGAATATTTAAGGAACCGTAAATCCAACTCCTCAAGGTGACATCTGATCCAGTCTGAAAAAGCAAAGGATCAGTGTGGGATGCATCAAGTCATGACCTGGAATATTTTGAAAGGGTTACTGGAGTAAATAAAAATTCATACGAAGGGCATAATAATAGAGGTATTGGTAATTGTGGGGTTGGACACAGTTCATCATAGGTATGGAGATAATTTAGAAGGATCAAATATAGATCTCTGTCTCCCATTCTGAGTCTTCCTCTTCAGACCTTCTGGAAAACAAGTCAAGACATTTGATGTGCAGAGAGGAAGTGAAGACATATCAAAGGTACAAAGGCAGGAAGGATGGGGTGTCAAACTGGAGAAGCTACAGTACTCCCTGTAAAACCATAATTTACAGGGCCTGATTGTGATAAGTGATAATGGAGGATAAGATGCATTTGTTTTAATACATGTAAGACTGCTTGGGGTTCAAATCAAGTGAGATCTTATGGCATCTCAGAAATGTTAGGCCGTTTGGATGGCTGAGAAAAGAGGTTGTCAGAACTGCTTCTGGAGAGAAGAACGAGGGTGGTGAGCAGTGAAGGCAGACATACAATCTGTCTTCGTTTTTCTCTCTCTCCTGTACTTTTTACCCTTAGGCATTTTAGAATAAAAGTGTCTTTAGTGAAAAGGTGGGATAAGGAGATCCAAGGGGTCTTTATTTGTGTTCCATCAAAATTCAGTTATTCACAAAACAAAAGTCCATCAACAGCTGAATGGATAAACAAAATGTGGTATATCCATACAATGGAATATTATTCAACCACTAAAAGGAATGATGTGTGCTACAACATGGATGAACCTTGAAAACATTACACTAAATAAAAAAGCCAGACACAAAAGGCCACATATCATATTACTCCATTTATATGAAATGTCCAGAATAGGCAAATCCATAGAAACAGAAAGCAAATTTGTAGCTGCCGAAGGCTCTGGGGAGGGGAGCATGGGAAGTGACTGCTAATGGGTACAGGGGTTGCTGTTTTGGGTGATGAGAAAGTTCTGGAACTAGACAGTGGTGATGGCTGCACAGTATTGTGAAAATACTTAATGACACTGAACTGTACATTTAACAACAAATAAAACTGTAAAGTTTATGCTTTGTGTATTTTGCCACAATAAAAATATTCAATTATTTTAAAAAATGATAAATGCCCTAGAGCTTTAGGAAAAACACTTGGTTTAAGACATAAGCAACAATAGCAATTTCTGGCACATAAACACCTGTTGAATGAAAAATATGATTAGTTGGTTAAAACAAACAGAAACAAACGATGAAAACAGGAAAACACTGAATCCCTACTCTGTGGTAAAGGAAGCTAAACAAATCCTTAGATGAGACCCTCATGATTTTGGGAAGTCAAGAGTAACTGAAACAAAGCAGACATATGCTAAGACAGAGTCATTTCCAGGAACTTCTTTGGAAAGAACTTGTATCCAGCTGCAAATGGGAGTAATTTGAATAGCACTTCATTAAATGGGCCAGGCTGAAACTGGGCAGAGGGTCCCTGAGAAAATATGAGGAGGAGGAACTAATTACAATTCCGCTGACTCAGCTTATCATTCATATTTGTCACAGAGAATAATGCTTCCATAGGGCTTGTGATAGTTCAAGAAATTGAGCTAAGGGGAGTCATTGAACCTTAGGTAGAAAACTTGGTTACTTCTCAGTGTTCGACTATTGCTAATCCTCCTGTACAAAGATGGAAATAAAGCCATTTTCAGCATGAAAACATTCAAAATTTACTTTTACTGTTCTGAATTATATCAGAGACACCAAGTGGTATACCATCATAAACACATTATGGCACAGAGCATCCAGCTATTATGCTGATATCATAGTAAAAATATTGTTTGTTTCATTAAAGTTTGCTTAAAATTAGTCAATTTAAAACCTAATAAAAAACTCTTATCCATTGAAGACTTAGCCCTAAGTATGTTAAAAATTTTAAACTACCCTCCTCTTCCTCCCAAAAACATGCAACTCTCTCCAGCTGAGAACCAGACCACTGATCGGGGAAGTTGATCAAATTGAGGACATATAGATTTGGCTACATGCCTGTCAACACAGTGCAAGTCGTTCTGAAGGAAGCAAACTCTATTGAGAGGTTGAGGCAACACAAGACCTCAGAAAGAGAAAGCAGGAGGGAGTCCCTGAGGACTATGTGGCCCCCATTTCTGGCCCAGGCCTTTGTGAGTCCCTGCCTTTCGAGATGAGGATGTTCTTGAGTGTAATTCCAATACGTTCCCTTTCGTATGAGTCTAACAAACAAAATGGTCATTTCAATTCCATTAGTGACAATAAATAATAAGGGACAGACGTGGAAGTTTTTTTTTTCAGAAAGACCAGCCAGGACACAGTGAATGAATATGGATAATAAGAAAGAGGACAGACTCAAACCTAGAGCTTGGTCAAGTCAGTAATAGTGTCAGAAATAGTAAAGTCATTGAGAAGACTGATTCTGGGAAGAAGAAAAGTTTAGTTTTACAAATGTTGATGGAAAGGCTTGTGGAACATCCAAGAGGACATTAGCTATATAATATATACTATAGCTAATATAGTGAACTATATACTATAGTTAATGGATCTCAGCATAGAGGTCAGAACTAAAGCTGCAAATTTGACAGATATTAACTTAATATAACCTTTTTTTTGACTTTCCACATTTCTGGACATTTTAGCAACTGTAAAATAAGAATATGTCTTATAATCAATGGTGAGTCATAACTGCTGTTGGACAGGTGGTAGTCAAGAAAAGGTTGTCATTACTAGGCATTTCCTGACAAGATCAAGAAAGTGCCACTGCGAAAATTGTAGAATGAGTGTCAAAGTTTTAGATTAAAAGTTAATCATGGCAATAATGGAAAACTCTTAATAATATTGCATCATTAATCCTCTTGATGGCACAGAGAAAGATACTGTGTAAAAATCATGGATTTAAAGAAATTTAAAAAATTCCTCAACCCATTTATTTTGCTTATATTCTCTCTATGTATGACAAAGAATGCTATATATGCTAAAATTTACATCTAAATAAGTTAAAAAGAGCACTGTAGAAAAGCATAAAATACAAAATAAAGTGACAATAAAGCACTGTGATATGGTAATTGGCAGCCTTTATTTTCTTAGTGAAACATAAAAGTTAATGGTTTGACTAAAAGTATATATTTTCCATCCTTTCACTTTCAGCCTACTTGTGTCTTTGAATTTAAGGTGAGTCTCTTATAAACAGCATACAGTTGGGTCATGCTTTTTTGACTGGACAGTTTAACCCCCTTACATGTAAAGTAACTGGGTATAGGAATTTCCTCTGCTATTTTGCTGTTTGGTCTTTGTAAGTCTTATACCTTTTTTCTCCCTCAATTCTTTTTGCTAATGCATATTTCAGTGCTTTTTTTTTATTGTACCATTTTGCTTGATTTTTCTGCATTGTACTCATATCTTTCTGCATATTATGTCTTTCTGATTTTTCTCTGTGCTTATCATGGTCTAAATTTAACATTCTGGATCTATAACAGTCGCATTTGATTTGATACTGACTTAACATCAATAGCATACACACACACTGCTTCTATTTCCCCATCCTCCCACTTTTATGTTCTTCTTACAAATTATATCTTTATCCTTTATACATCCCAAGTCATAGATCTATCACTACTTTTTATGCCCTTGTGCTTTAGAACTCTTACTAGTGACCTTTCCTTTTATTCTGTGACCACTGTCTAGTGACCTTTCCTTTCAATCTGAAAAACTCCTTTTCACACCATCGAAATCCAACAGAGCAGGTCTAGTGGTGATGAACTCCTTCAGTTTTCGTGTATCTGGGAATATCTTTCTCTCTTCATTCCCCCCCCCCCCTTTCATTTAAATGAGAGCACTGCACAGTGTTTTGAAGCTTTTCTGTTTCTCTCTCCCTCATTTTTGTAAAACAACCTTGCTGGATAGAATGGCATTTTTTTTTCTTTCATCACTTTAAATATGTCATTCCACTGCCTTCTTATCTCCATGGTTTCCAATGAGAAATCAGTTCTTAATTTTTTTGGTACCCTGTTGTATATTACATGTTGCTTTTCTCTTGCCTCTTTCAAAACTCTATCCTTGTCCTTAGCATTTGATAGTTTGACTACTATGTATTTCGGTGTGGTTTATTTTGAGTTTATCCTGTTTGGGGCTTGTTGGGATTCTTGGATGTATATTTTGTTAAATTTTGGGAGTTTTCAGCCATTATTACTTTGAATGTTCCTTCTGCCCCGTCTCTCTTACAAAAATGCATATATTGGTATACCTGATAGTATCTCACAAGTCTCTGTTTACTTTCTTTTCATTCTTTTTCTTTGTGCTCCTCAGCTTGAATCATTTCAACTGTTTTGTCTCTGCATTTCTTGATTCTCTCTTCGGCCAGCTTTAATCTGCTGCTGAAACCCAACAGGGAAGTTTTCATTTCAATTAATGTGGTCTTCAACTCCAGTATTTCTGTTTGGTTCTTTTAAAAATGTATGTCTCAATCTGTCGAGGCTTCTGGGCCAAGATGGTGGCTTAACAATGTGTGCATTTTAGTTTGTCCTCCAGAAAAACTACTAAATAACCAGACACAGTACAGAACAGCTCTTGGGCCACGTCAGTGACCGGACACACAGCGTACCCCAGTCTGGACCAGCTGGACCGGCTGTGAGCACCTCCCAGAACCGTGAGTTCCCCAAGCCATGGTGGCCGGTGCCCCTCTCCCACAGGCTGCTTCCCAGAGGGGAAAGGAAAGGACTTTACCAGCAGCAGGGGCTGAGCCCAACAAAACGCCAATTGTGGAATTAATTAACAAGTTCTGACTGCTGGAAATGGGCCCCCAGCTCAGGTGAACCTGGTCAAACTGGAGGTTGCTGATTTTTGTCCTGGAGCTGAGGGGGCAGGGCTGACGGAAAAAGAAAAAAAAAAAAAAGGAAACAGAGGTTTTTGTGGCTGTGTTTCTACAAAGGCTTGACTGCCTCTGGATATAGCGGCAGGACTTTTCAGGCTGCAATTGCCCCAGGCATAGGCAGAAACAAGGTTGAGGGCTTGTCTGGAGTCTTTGCCACCCCCAGTGGAGGGGGGAAGCGCAGCTCAGGTGGATTCCCTTCTTCAGGGAATTCAGACCCCAGGACTTGGTAATTTGAAGCCATTAAAACCAGCCTACAAACTCTCCTCTTTCTCCACCACGCCCCCAGCATGGAGAGTCTGCCAAAGTTAAAGGTATCACATCATCTTATGCTGGTGGGACCCACAGGAAGACAAGTGCCACATACTGGGCAGGATAAGAAAATCAGAGACCAGAGACTTCACAGGAAAGTCTTAAAACCTGCTGGGTATCACCCTCGGGGAAAACCGACACAGGTGACTCTTTCCTCCTGATAGGAGGCCAGTTTGGTCTGGAAAAATCTGGCTGGGGTCTATAATACCTAAGTAGACCCTCCTAACGGTGGGGGGGAAAGGCACCATACAAGCAGGGCAAGAAACAAGAAAACAAGAACTGAAAAATTCTCCTCTGTTAAACAAAACCTAAGCTAGAGCTCCAGATAAAGCTGAACTGAATGTCAAAGAATAGAAAGAAAACAAATTCATCCAGCAAGAAAACTCTAGGTAAAAGAAGTGAAAGCAATCTCCAGAATAAACTAATTAAGGTAATTAAATGCCTAGATGCCAGCAAAAATAACAAATCACACTAGGAAAATTGAAGATATGGCCCAGTCAAAGGAACAAACCAACAATTTAAATGACATACAGGAGCTGAAACAATTAATTCAGAATGTACAAACAGATATGGAAAACCTCATCAAAAACCAAATAAGTGAATTGAAAGAGGATATAAAGAAGGCAAGGAATGAATAAAAAGAAGAAATCGAAAGTCTGAAAAAACAAATCACAGAACTTACGGGAATGAAAGGCACGGTAGACGAGATGAAAAAAATAATGGAAACCTACAATGGTAGATTTCGAGAGACAGAACATAGGATTTCTGAACTGAGGAACGGAACATCTGAAATCTGACAAGAAACAAAAACTATAGGGAAAAAAATGGAAAAATATGAGCAGGGCCTCAGGGAATTGAAGGACAATATGAAGAGCACAAATATATGTGTTGTGGGTGTCCCAGAAGGAGAAGAGAAGGGAAAAGGAGGAGAAAAACTAATGGAGGAAATTATCACTGAGAATTTCCCAACTCTTATAAAAGACTTAAAATTACAGATCCAAGAAGTGCAGCGTACCCCAAAGAGAATAGATCCAAATAGAAGTACTTTAAGACATCTAGTAATCAGTAGGTCAGAGGTCAAAGAGAAAGAGAGAATCTTGAAAGCAGCAAGAGAAAAGCAATCCATCACATACAAGGGAAGCCCAATAAGACTATGTGTCGATTTCTCAGCAGAAACCATGGAAGCAAGAAGACAGGGGGATGATATATTTAAATTATTAAAAGAGAAAAACTGCCAACCAAGAATTCTATATCCAGCAAAACTGTCCTTCAAAAATGAGGGAGAAATTAAAACATTTTCAGACCAAAAATCACTGAGAGAATTTGTGACCAAGAGACCAGCTCTGCAAGAAATACTAAAGGGAACATTAGAGACAGATACAAAGACAGAAGAGAGAGGTGTGGAGAAGAGTGTAGAAAGGAAGACTATGAGTAAAGGTAAAAAGAAGGAAAATTAGATATGACATATAAAATCCAGAAGGCAAAATAGTAGAAGAAAGTACTACCCGTGCAGTAACAACACTAAATGTTAATGGATTAAATGCCCCAATCAAAAGACATAGACTGGCAGAATGGAATAAAAAACAGGACCCATCTATATGTTGTCTCTACTCAAAGGACATGGGGGCAAGGACACAAATGGACATTTGCACACCAATGATTATAGCAGCATTATTTATAATTTTCAAGAGATGGAAACAGCCAAAATGTTCATCAACGGATGGGTGGCTAAACAAACTGTGGCATACACATACGACGGAATATTATGCAGCTGTAAGACAGAATAAAGTTATGAATTATGTAATAACATGGATGGACCTTAAGGACATTATGCTGAGTGAGATTTGCCAAAAACAAAAGGACAACTATTGTATGGTCTCACTGATACGAACTGACATTAGTGAACAAACTTGGAATATTTCGTTGGTGACAGAGACGATCAGGAGATAAAAATAGGGTAAGATATTGGGTAATTGGAGCTGAAGGGATACAGATTGTACAACAAGACTGAATATAAAAACTCAGAAATGGACAGCACAATACTACCTAACTGTAATACAATTATGTTAAAACACTGAATGAAGCTAAATGTGAGAATGATAGAGGAAGGAGGGCTGGAGGCATAAATGAAATCACAAAGAAAAATAGATGATAAAGATTGAGATGGTATAATCTAGGAATGCCTAGAGTGTATAATGATAGTGACTAAATGTACAGATTTAAAAAATGTTTTTGCATGAGGAAGAACAAAGGAATATCATTACTGCAGGGTGCTGAAAATAGATGGCAATTAATATTTTAAAATTTCAACTTATGTGTGAATGTTTATTTGGTACAAAATTTATATTTTGACTAGTGCATGTCCTAATATAACTTATGTAGATAGCTGGTTGAACAACATAAGTACATGGAACCTTGAGTAGGACATAAGATTTTGTTGGTTTGTCCAGAGTGATGCCCCCATGAGTCCCAGAGTGATTTGATCAGTGAGTGGAAAAGTATTTGCAAAGTCCCCTTCGGGGAATGGTGAGAACGGCGGAAAATTCAACGCCCCCACCCCCCAGTTGAATTCTTGATATTCTCACAAGCAGTGTGGACAACCAAAGCTATAGGCTGAGCCCCCAGTCTTGGGGTTTGTTCATATGAAACTTAACCCCAAAAAGGATAGGTGAAGCCTACTTAAAATTAGGTCTAAGAGTCACCCCCAAGAGAACCTCTTTTGTTGCTCAGATGTGGCCTCTCTCTCCAGCCAACACAACAAGCAAACTCACCACCCTCCCCCTGTATACGTGGGACATGACTCCCAGGAGTGTGGATCTGTCTGGCAGCGTGGGACAGAAATCCCAGAATGAGCGGAGACTCAGCATGAAGGGATTGAGAAAAATCCTAGAATGAGCTGAGACTCAGCATCAAGGGATTGAGAAAACCTTCTCGACCAAAAGGGGGAAGAGTGAAAGGAGACAAAGTGTCAATGGCTGAGAGATTCCAAACAGAGTTGAGAGGCTATCCTGGAGGTTATTCTTATGCATTAAGTAGATATCACCTTGTTATTCAAGATGTAATGGAGAGGCTGGAGGGAACTGCCTGAAAATGTAGAGCTATGTTCCAGTAGCCATGTGTCATGGTTAGGGACACGTGTCAATTTGGCCAAGTTGTGGTACCTGTTTATCTGATTGGGCAAGCGCTGGCCTGTCTGTTGCAATGAGGACATTTCATAGGATTAGGTCATGATCACGTCAGCTGCATCCACAGCTGATTCCATTTGTAATCAGCCAAAAGGGAGTGTCTTCTGCAATTAGCGATGCTAAATCTAATCATGGGAAGCCTTTTAAGGAGGACTCAGAGGAGACAGGTTCCATTCCTGCTTTGACTGGTGAGCCTCTCCTGTGGAGTTCATCCAGGCCATCCATCGGAGTCGTCGGCTTTGCAGCCTGCCCTGTGGATTTTGGACTCTGTGTTCCTGCAGTCACGTGAGACACTTTTATAAATTTTATATTTGCAAGTGTTCCCTGTTGATTCTGTTTCTCTAGAGAACCCTAACTAATACACCATGTTTCTTGATGATGATTGTATTATGATATAGCTTTCACAATGTGACTGTGTGATTATGAAAACCTTGTGTCTGATGCTCCTTTTATCTACCTTGTCAACAGATGAGTAGAACATATGGAATAAAATTAAATAATAAGGGGAACAAATGTTAAAATAAATTTAGTTTGAAATGCTAGTGATCAATGAAAGGGAGGGGTAAGGGGTATGGTATGTATAATTTTTTTTCTGTTTTTATTTCTTTTTATGTTATCTTTTATTTCTTTTTCTGAATTGATGCAAATGTTCTAAGAAATTATCATGATGATGAATAAGCAACTATGTGATGATATTGTGAATTACTGATTATATATGTAGAACGGAATGATTATATATTAAGAATGTTTGTGTTTCTTTGTTGTCATATTTTTAAATTTAAAATTAATAAAAAATTTTTTAAAAAATGTATGTCTCTTCATTGAGATTCTCATATCGTTCATTCATTGTTTTCCTGTTATCCTTTAGTTCTGTCTCTGTGTTATCTTTTATCTCTTTGTGCATATCCAGGATTGTTTTTTAAGGCCTTTGTCTGGTATGTACATAGTCTGGTTTTCTTTTTTGATAGTTTCTAGATTTTTCTCTTTTTCCTTTGGATGTGCCATCATTTCCTCTTTCTTTCTTTGTCTTGTAATCTTTTGTTGCACACTGTACAATATAATATTTAAAAATATTTACTCAGGGATTTAGTTCCTGAGCTCTTTGTCCCCTAAGTTTGGTATGACAGAGTTTTCTTTGAGTGCCAGGAGCTAATAAAAACAAACAAACAAAGGCAAAAAAACACTTTTCACAGTGTTTGCAAATTGGTTGTGCATTGGCTGGCACTCCCCTTCAGACTTTGGCCTTGTAATTAAGAAAATCAGCTCAAGTTGAAAGTGAAGTTCAAGGTCCTTGCTGCCTTTTCTGAGCTTGCCTCTTGTCCTGGTTCATGCTGGCTCATGGCCATAGGAACTCCCCATTTACAGGAATTCAAATACCCCCTTATACTCCCTACAAATAGATATTCCCCTTTCCTGGATGCTGCATTGTATTTCTTAAAGCAGATAGTTTTTTGCGCCAGGATACTTTGACTTAATTATTTCTCACAAAGCTTCAACTGTCAGCAAGCTAATTCTGCCTGCCAGGCAAGTTCTCTGGAGTGCAAGCCAGAGACAAGTTTCCTGATTCAGTATTTCAGACTGCTACCTGACAGACTGGCACCAATATATAGGAAGTCTCGTATGTTACCTAGGGGTTATCTGATCTCTCTAGAACAGAGCCAGGGCCCACAATGGGAGTGCAAGCTTGCACCACACTGAGCTGGGGAGGTGGGTGACACTAGTAGGGGCACCATGAGCTTCTCATTCTGTTTTTCAGCATTCACCATTAACCCATTTACTGCAACTCTTTAACTGTTTTCCAGAGTTCTGAGGAAGGTGGCTCTGCCAGGTTTTTGCTAGTTGTTCAAAGATTCTGTGAGGAGACTATACCCTGGAACATCTTGCATTGTCCTCTTGGTCAAGTGGAACCATTTTAAACTTTTACAGAAAACTGCCAGTTTTCCAAAAAGACTATACTATTTTATATTCCCACCAGCTATGCATGAGAGTTTCCATTTCTTCAGTCTCACCAACACTTCTATTGTCTTTTTTATTACAGTCACTGCAGCAGATGAGACTGTATTTCACAGTGGCTTTAATTGGCATTTCTCTAATAGGTAATGATGTTGAGAACCCTTTCATAAGTTTATTAGTCATTTGTGTATTTTCTTTGATAGAATGTATATTTAAAATCTTTTGCCTATCTAAAAACTGGGTTGTCTAATTATTGATTTGTAATAACTCTTTAATATACTGGTGTGCTGGTTTGAAAGGATGTATGTCCCCTAGAAAAGCCAGGTTTTAATCTAAATCTTATTTCATAAAGGCCGAATAATCCCTATTCAATAGTGTATGTTTGAAACTGTAATCAGATCATCTCCCTGGAGATGTGATTTAATCATGAGTGGTTGTTAAACTGGATTAGGTGATGACATGTCTCCACCCATTTGGGTGGGCACTGATAAGTTTCTGGAGTCCTATAGAAGAGGAAACATTTTGGAGAGTGAAAGAGATTCAGAGAGAGCAGAACAGAACGACATAGCAATGAGAAGCAGAGTCCATCAGCCAGCAATCTTTGGAGATGAAGAAGGAAAATGCCTCCCGGGGGGCCTCATGAAACAGGAAGCCAGGAGAAGAAGCTAGCAGATGACATTGTGTTTGCCATGTGCCTTTCCAGATGAGAGAGGAACCCTGACCATGTTCACCATGTGCCTTTTCAGATGAGAGAGAAATTCTGACTGTGTTCGCCATGTGCCTTTCCACTTGAGAGAGAGACCCTGAACTTCATTGGCCTTCTTGAACCAAGGTCTCTTTCCCTGGATGACTTAGATTGGACATTTCTATAGACTTGTTTTAATTGGGGTATTTTCTTGGCCTTAGAACTGTCAACTAGCAACTTATTAAATTCCCCTTTTTAAAAGCCATTCTGTTTCTGGTATATTGCATTTTGGCAGCTAGCAAACTAGAAGAGATTTTGGTACCGGAGAGTGGGGTACTGCTGCTGTTTGCAAATACCTGATATGTTGGAATGGTTTTTTGGATGGCTAAGGGGAAGATTTTGGAGGAACTGTGAAGAGAATGATGGAGAAGTCCGGGAGTGCTTGAAGAGTCTGCTGGTGTAAACAGAACCACTGCCAATCTGGACAAAGGGGGACACAAAGGGACAAATTGGAGTTTGCAGAGTGAGAACCATGGACGCTCAGGTCTGAAGCCAAGAAACCTCGGCCAGGAGAGTGGATCCACCCATATACATGGAGAGGGTGAGTTTGCCCTGAGGACAGAGGATGAGTCTCCCATTTCGTTGCAGTGGAAGAGTTGTGCAGCCTCAGGCCTTGGAAAAGATATAGCATACTCCTTGGGGACTGGGGAGAGCCTGGCTGCCACCACAGGGAGGGGTTGAGCGTGTGCCCCGGAAATGGCAAAGAGCCCAGGGGTGACCCTGATGTCTGGAGAGAGCGGAGCTGAGAAAAAGGTGGTCTCCTCAATGTTCCCCGAGGTTGATTTGGAAAGAGGCGGGCCACTGCATAGGCGCTTGGAAAGGGTGGGACTGCCACTTTCTAAAGCTGAAGGATAAATGACTTTCAGACTTTGAAATCCAATGGCGCTTGCCCTGCAGGTTTTACATCTGTGTTTCTTCCGGTTTCTCCCTATGGAAATGAAAACCTGTATCCTGTGAATGTCCTCCTTTGTATATTGGCACCAGACAACTTTTTTGAGATTCACAGGTCCATAGCCAGAAGAGAATTTTTTGCACCTTAATATTGTTTAAGGTGATGTGTGTAGTCGCCAAGTTGACAAGGGGTGGACATGTAGTTAGATTCAGTTGTCACCTTGGCCAGGTGAATGTACCTAGTTCTGTTGCTGCGGACATGAACCAATGATATGTGAACCTCATCTGTTGCTCATTACATCTGTAGTCAGCTAGGAGGTATGCCTGCTGCAATGAATAATGTTTGACTTAATTGGCTGGTGCTTAAATGAGAGTGCTCAATGTAGCATAGCCCAACCAGTTCAGCATACCTCATCTCAGCACTTGCAGCTCAGCCAGGCCTTTGGAGATGCAGAAAGAAATCACCCCAGGGAAAGTTGTGGGAGCCCAGAGGCCTGGAGAGGAGGCCAGCAGAGACAATCCTGTGCCTTTCCATGTAAGAAAGAACCTCAGTTGAAAGTTAGCTGCCTTTCCTTTGAAGAACTAACAAAATAAATCCCCTTTTATTAAAAGCCAATCCGTGTCTGGTGTGTTGCACTCCGGCAGCTAGCAAACTAGAACAACTGGATACAAGTCCTTTATCTGATACATGATTTGTGAATTTTCTCCTAGGCTGTGGCTTGTCTTTTCATATTCTTAATGGTTTCTTTTGAAGCATTAAAGTTTTAAGTTTTGATAAAGTCCAATTTTTCACTTTTTAAAAATGGATCATGCTTTTGGTGCCATATTAAAGAACTCCTTGTTTAACCCAAGTGTTCTAGTTTGCTAGCTGCCGGAATGCAATATATCAGAAACAGATGGCTTTTAAAAAGAGGAATTTAATAAGTTGCTAGTTGACAGTTCAAAGGCCGAGAAAATGTCCCAATTAAAGCAAGTCTACAGAAATGTCCAATCTAAGGCATCTAGGGAAAGACATCTTGGTTCAAGAAGGCCAATGAAGTTCAGGGCTTCTCTCTCAAGTGAGAGGGCACGTGGCGAACACAGTCAAGGCTTCTCTCTCTCAGCTGGAAAGGCACGTGGTGAACATGGTGTCATCTGCTAGCTTTCTCTCCTGGCTTCCGGTTTCATGAAGCTCCCCAGGAGGCGTTTTCCTCCTTCATCTCCAAAGGTCACTGGCTGGTGGACTCTCTGCTTCGTGGTGCTGCAGCATTCTCTGCTCTCTCTGAATCTCCCATTCTCCAAAATGTTTCCTCTTTTATAGGACTCCAATAAACCAATCAAGACCCACCCAAATAGGTGGAGACATGTCATCACCTAATTCAACTTACCAACCACTCTTGACTAAATCACATCATCCAAGGAGATGATTTGATTAGAGTTTCAAACATACAGTATTGAATAGGGATTATTCTACCTTTATGAAATGGGATTTTGATTAAAACATAGCTTTTCTAGGGGGTATACTTCCTTTCAAACCAGCACACCAAGGCTGCAAAGATTTTCTCCTTTTATTTTTTTCTAAAAGCTTTGTAGATTTAGCACTTTCATTTAGTTCTATGATCCATGTGGAGTTCACTTTTGAGAATAGTTTTGTAAGAATAAAATTAGGTTTAGCTTTCTCACAAGATGGTGCAAGATGAGAGAAATGAAACTAACTAAACAAATGGCTGCAAAATATCTCAGCCTGGTCTTGCAGGCAGGGAAAGGAGAGGCCTCTGATGCAAACCTAGAATTGACGTCAAATCCTTATATAGGAAAAAATAAGTTTAAATAAGTAACGGCCAGGGTCATTGAAATGCAAAGTGTAATCAAAAGAGAGAAACTTCGGTAGAAAGACTATCTGGTCTTAGGCTGTAACCTCTGGAGTACCCAGTTAGCAGAGAAACAGGGGAGGGACCTGCATGCTAAGCTCAGGGTATAAAATCTGTGTATTCTATCGCTTGGCGCGCCAGCTACCACAATTTGGTTGTGCGCCCATTCTTGCAAGCTTGTGAATAAATTCTTTTCTTCTCCACAATTGAGTAAGTGTTTACTCTTTCAGGTACAGCTTTCTTTCTAACAGTTTGTAGTAAGGGTCCAAATTCATCTTTTTTTTTTTTGCATGAGATACTCCATTTGCCCAGCATTATTCTTTCCCCATTGAATTATATTGGTACCTTTGTAAAAAATCAGTTACCTATAAATGCAAGAGTTTGTTTATGGAATCTCAATTCTGTTCTATTGATCTGCATATCTGTCCTCAAGACAATACTATAGGATCTTCATCACGGTTTATAGTCAATTGGGAAGTGAAATTCCTTTTGTTCTCCTTTTTCTTTCAGCAATACTTTATAGCTTTTAATGTACAAGTCTTGTGATTTTGTTAAAATTAACTCTAGTATTTTATTCTTTTTTATGCTACAGTGAATAGAATATTCTCAATTTTATTTTTGGATTGTTGTTATATAGAAATATAATTTATTTTTTGTATATTACTCTCATATCCTAAGAACTTCATGAATTCATTTTAGTTCTAGTAGTTTTTTAAAGTGGATCCTTTAAGATTTTGTATATAAAGGATTATGTTATCTGTAAGTAAAGACAGTTTTATTCCTTCCCTTCTAGTATAATGTTGAATACAATGGCAAGAGTGAAAAACTTAGCCTTGTTTTTGAACATAGAGGAAAATCATTCAGTCTTTCATCTTTAAGTATGAAAGTTTGATGTTAGCTGTAGTTCTTTTATAAACAATCTTTATCAGGTTTGGAAAGAGCCCTTCTATTTGTTTGTTTTTTTTTTGGGGGGGGGTACATGGTCCCTGAACCAAACCTGGGTCTCCCGCATGTAAGGTGAATATTCTACCACTGAACCTGCTTTTTTTTTTTTTTAAAAAAAATCATTAATGATTGCTTCATATTTTCCTTGCAAAAGTATTTATAACTTTTGGTTATAAATTATTTCTAGTGCTTTATCTATTTCATCCATATAGTCTAACTTGTTGGTGTACAGTTATGCACAGTATTCCCTTAGCAGGCTTTTTAAATTTTATTTTTTATTTTTTTATCATCACAATTGACTTTTTTGGTGAAAAATAACATATATACAAAAAAGCAATAAATTTCAAAGTACTGCACAACAATTAGCTGTAGAACAGATTTTAGAGTTTGGTATTGGTTAGTTACAATTCCACAATTTTAGGTTTTAACTTCTAGCTGCTCTAAGACAGTGGTGACTAAAAGAAGCATCAATTTAATGATACAGCAATCATATTTGTTTGTTAAACTCGACCTTCTTTGTATAACTCCACCATCACCTTTCATCTTTCTTTCTCACTCTTTAGGGGTATTTGGGGTATGGTCATTCTAACTTTTTCATGTTGGATGGTGCTGTCAATAATATGGGGTAGGGAGATGGAACTAGCTGATGTTCTGGAGAGGTTGTACCCTCTAACTTTCAGGACTCATCTGGTCCAGGGACCCACCTGGAGGTTGTAGGTTTCTGGAAAGTTACCCTAGTACATGGAACCTTTGTAGAATCTTATATATTGCCCTAGTGTTCTTTAGGATTGGCTGGAATGGTTTTGGTTGGGGTTTGGCAAGTTATGTTAGGTAGCAATGTCTAACTGAGGCTTGCATAAGAGTGACCTCCAGAGTGGCCTCTCAACTCTATTTGAACTCTCTCAGCCTCTGATACTTTACTAGTTACACTTCTTTCCCCTCTTTTGGTCGAGATGAAATTGTTGATCCCATGGTGCCAGGGCTGGACTCATCCCTGGGAGCCATCTCCCATGCTGCCAGGGAGACTTTCACTCCTGGATGTCATGTCTCATGTAGTGGGGAGGGCAATGATTTCACTTGAAAAGTTGGGTTTAGAGAGAGTGAGGCCACATCTAAGCAACAAAAAAGGTCCTCCAGAAGTAACTCTTAAGGCATACCTATCGGTAGGCTAAACTTCTCCACTAGCTACATAAGCTTTACAACAGTAAGCCTCAAGATCAAGGGCTTGGCCTTATTTGGGTGTCCCTAACGTTTGACACTGTATCAGGGGATTCCCTGATGGTAAAGTTCAATAGTTCCCTATTTTTTCTCCCATCCCACAAGGGACTTTGCCCATACTTTCTTAGAAGCCTTTTAAGTCCTACAGAATTCATAGCAATATGCTCTCCTTCATTTCTGATTTTGAAAATTTTAGTCTTTTCTTTCTTTCTTATTCAGTCTAGCTAACAGTTTGTTGATTTTTAAAATTTTTTTCAAAGAAACAAGTTTTGTTTCCATTTTTTTTTCTGCTTTGTTTTTGTATTTTCCATTTCAATGATTTCTGCTCTAATCTTTGTGTCCTTCCTTTTGCTCTCTTTGGGTTTAGTTTGCTTATCCTTTTTTTCTAATTTCTTAGGTGGAAGCTTAGATTATTGAATGAGATCCTTCTTTTTTTCCATTAATGATCTTTAAACCTAAAAAATTTAGCCTAAGCACTAAATGAGCTGCACCCCTTAAGTTTTGATATGTTGCGTTTTTAAAATTCAGTTTAAAATATCTGCTAATTTACTTTGTAACTTTCTTCTACCACCCATGGGTTGTTTAGAAGTGTGTTGTTTAGTTTCCAAATATTTGTGGCTTTCTCCCAATTTTTTCCTCTTGTTTTTTCCTAATTTAGTTCTATTAAAAGCAAAGTAAATATTTGTATGATTTCAATACTTTTAAATTCACTAACACTTGTTTAATGGTTTAGCATATTGTCTAATCCTGAAGAATGTTCCATGTGCATTTGGATATGTATAGAGGACTCAGTTAAGTCAAATTGCTTAATAGTTTTGTTCATATCTTTCATATCCTTGTTGATTTTCTGTCTAGTTATTCTAACAGTCTGGTAGTATTTTCATCTAGATTTACTATTTGAAATATAGTTTTTCTGGATATGCAATTCTTGGTTCAGTATGAGTAGGGCTGAGAATTTCTTGGAAAATCCTATAATTTTTAATTGAAAACTGGACATTTTAGACAATATAATGTAGCAACTTTGGACTTTGATTTTCTTCCACAACAGTATTTTTGTTTTGTTATAATTTTTTGTAACTTGTCTAGACTTAATCGGTGGAATTTGTGTACTCTTTGGTTTGAGGTTGATGCATCTGATTGGACTTCAAAAATTCTTTTTTTTTATTTATTAGTCTGGCTTCCTGGGAATTATCCCTGTGTTTGCATAACTTATTGGTCAGTCAATGGTTTAGATAGAGGATATTCTCGAACAACTTGAGCCAATAAGCTTCCATTAAATGCTAATGGATGTGTGTGGAATAGGGAACCATTTCAAATTTCAGGCGGTTCCTAAATGTTTCCTAGTCAACAAGGGCTTTGTGGAGAGTTCATCCAGGTCTTCTTTGGCTCAATCATTTCCAGGGTGTGTTAGTTTGAAGCTGTTATGTACTTCAGAAAACTCATGCCTTTTTCTGATCTAATTTGTGGGGACGGTCATGTTTCTTTTTTTTTTTTAAACTTTTTTTATTAATTAAAAAAAATTAACAAACAAAACATTAAGATATCATTCCATTCTACATATACAATCAGTAATTCTTAATATATCACATAGTTGCATATTCATCATTTCTTAGAACATTTGCATCGATTTAGAAAAAAACAAAAAGTTAACAGAAAAAGAAATAAAACAATAACAGAGAAAAAAAAAGATTATACATACCATACCCCTTACCCCGCTTTCATTTACCGCTAGCATTTCAAACTAAATTTATTTTAACATTTGTTCCCCCTATTATTTATTTTTATTCCGTATGGTCTACTCTTCTGTTGATATAGTAGCTAAAAGGAGCATCAGACACAAGGTTTTCACAATCACACAGTCACATTATGAAAGCTATATCATTATACAATCATCATCAAGAAACATGGCTACTGGAACACAGCTCTACATTTTCAGGCAGTTCCCTCCAGCCTCTCCACTACATCTTGAACAACAAGGTGATATCTACTTAATGCATAAGAATAACCTCCAGGATAGCCTCTCAACTCTGTTTGGAATCTCTCAGCCATTGACACTTAGTCTTATTTCACTCTTCCCCCTTTGGTCGAGAAGGTTCTCTCAATCCCTGATGTTAATTCTCAGCTCATTCTAGGGTTTTTCTCAGTCTCTTGATGCTGCGTCTCAGCTCATTCCAGGATCTCTTTCCCACGTTGCCAGGAAGGTCGACACCCCTGGGAGTCATGTTCCACGGAGAGAGGGGGAGGGTGGTGAGACTGCTCATCATGTTGGCTGGAGAAAGAGGCCACATTTGAGCAACAAAAGAGGCTCTCTTGGGGGTGACTCTTAGGCCTAAATTTTAAGTAGACTTGACCTATCCTTTGTGGGGTTAAGTTTCATATGAACAAACCCCAAGACTGGGGGCTCAGCCTATAGCTTTGGTTGTCCACACTGCTTGTGAGAATATCAAGAATTCAACTTGGGGAAGTTGAATTTCTCCCCACTCTCACCATTCCCCGAAGGGGGCTTGCAAATACTTTCCCAGTCACTGATCAAATCACTCTGGGATTCATTGGGGCATCACTCTGGACAAATCAACAAAATCTCATGTCCTACCTGAGATTCCAAGTACTTATGACATTCAATCAAACTATCTACATGAGTTATATTATATTAGGAAATGCTCTAGTCAAAATATAAATTTTGTAACAAACATTTTTTGCTTTAGACTCACACATAAGGTGACATTTTAAAGTATTAATTATCACCTATTTTCAGCACCCTGCAATAATGACATTCCTTTGTTCTTCCTCATGCAAAAACATTTTTTAAAATTTGTACATTGTACATTTCACTATTATTATACACTCTAGGCATTCCTAGATTATACCATCTCGATCATTAACATCTATCTTTCTTTCTGATTTCATTTATGTCCCCAGCCCTCCTCCCTCTATCATTCTCACATGCATAGTTTTAACTACGTTTTAACATAATTACGTTACAGTTAGGTAGTATTGTGCTGTCCATTTCTGAGTTTTTATATTCAGTGCTGTTGCACAATCTGTATCCCTTCAGCTCCAATTACCCAATATCTTACCCTATTTCTATCTCCTGATGGTCTCTGTTACCAAGGAAACATTCCAAGTTTATTCACTAATGTCAGTTCATATCAGTGAGACCATACAGTATTTGTCCTTTTGTTTCTGGCTAATCACACTCAGCATAACGTCCTTAAGGTCCATCCATGTTGTTACATACTTCATAACTTTATTCTGTCTTACAACTGCATAATATTCCATCGTATGTAAATGTCACAGTTTATTTAGCCAACTGGCTGTTGATGGACATTTTGGTTGTTTCCATCTCTTGGTAATTGTTAATAACGCTGCTATAAACATTGATGTGTAAATGTCCATTTGTGTCCTTGGTCTCGTGTCCTTTGAGTAGAGACAGCATATAGATGGGTCCTGTTTTTTAATCCATTCTGCCAGACTATGTCTTATGATTGGAGAGTTTAATCCATTAACATTCAGTGTTATTACTGCATGGGTAGTACTTTCTTCTACTATTTTGCCTTCTGGATATTATATGTCATATCTAATTTTCCTTCTTCTTACCTTTACTCATAGTCTTCCTTTCTACACTCTTCTCCACACCTCTCTCTTCTGTCTTCGTATCTGTCTCTAGTGTTCCCTTTAGTATTTCTTGCAGAGCTGGTCTCTTGGTCACAAATTCTCTCAGTGATTTTTTGTCTGAAAATGTTTTAATTTCTCCCTCATTTTTGAAGGACAATTTTGCTGGATATAGAATTCTTGGTTGGCAGTTTTTCTCTTTTAATGATTTAAATATATTATCCCACTGTCTTCTCGCCTCCATGGTTTCTGCTGAGAGATCTGCGCATAGTCTTAATGGGTTTCCTTTGTATGTGATGGATTGCTTTTCTCTTGCTGCTTTCAAGATCCTCTCTTTCTCTTTGACCTCTGACATTCTGATTATTAAATGTCTTGGAGTATGTCTATTTGGATCTATTCTGTTTGGGGTATGTTGCACTTCTTGGATCTGTAATTTTAAGTCTTTCATAAGGGTTGGGAAATTTTCAGTGATAATTTCCTCCATTAGTTTTTCTCCTCCTTTTCCCTTCTCTTCTCCTTCTGGGACACCCACAACATGCATATTCATGCGCTTCATATTGTCTTTCAATTCCCTGAGTCCCTGCTCATATTTTTCCATTTTTTCCCCTATACTTTCTGTTTCTTGTTGGATTTCAGATGTTCCATCCTTCAGTTTTGAAATCCTATGTTCTGTCTCTCAAAATCTACCATTGTAGGTTTCCATTGTTTTTTCATCTCTTCTACTGTGTCTTTCATTTCCATAAGTTCTGTGATTTGTTTTTCAGACTTTCAGTTTCTTCTTTTTGTTCTTTCCTTGCCTTCTTTATATCCTACCTCAATTCACTGATTTGGTTTTTGATGAGGTTTTCCATGTCTGTTCATACATTCTGAATTAATTGTTTCAGTTCCTGTATGTCATTTGAATTGTTGCTTTGTTCCTTTGACTGGGCCATATCTTCAATTTCCCTAGTGTTATTTATTATTTTTTGCTGGTGTCTAGGCATTTAATTACCTTAATTAGTTTATTCTGGAGATTGCTTTCACTTCTTTTATCTAGGGTTTTCTTGCTGGATGAATTTGTTGTCTATCTGTTCTTTGACATTCTGTTCAGCTTTATCTGGACCTTTAGCTTAAGTTTTGTTTGACAGAGGAGAATTTTTCAGTTCTTGTTTTCTTGTTTTTTGCCCTGCTTGTGTGGTGCCTTCCCCCTTCCCCCACACTTAGGAGGGTCTACTTAGATATTATAGACCCCAGCCAGATTTTCCCAGACCAAACTGGCCTCCTATCAGGAGGAAAGAGTCACCTGCGTTGGTTTTCCCTGAGGGTGAGACCCAGCAGATTGAAAGACTTTCCTGTGAAGTCTCTGGACTCTGTTTTTCTTATCCTGCCCTGTGTGTGGCGCTTGTCTGACTGCAGGTCCCACCAGCATAAGATGATGCGGTACCTTTAACTTTGGCAGACTCTCCAAGCTGGGGGCATGGTGGAGACAGAGGAGAGGTTGTAGGCTGGTTTTAATGGGTTCAAATTACCAAGCCCTGGTGTCTGAATCCCTTGATGGAGGGATTCCACCTGGGTGGGGCTTCACCCCTCCCCTGGGGAAGGGCACAGGCTCCAGACAAGCCCCCAAAAGAGCTCACTTCTGCCTATGCCTGGGGCAGTTGCAGCCTGAAAAGTCCTGCCGCTGTATCCAGAGGCAGTCAAGCCTTTGTAGATACACAGCCACAAAAAACCTCTGTTTCCTTCTTTTTTTTCCCCCCTTTTTCTGTCAGTCCTGCCCCCTTGGCACTGGGGCAAAAATGAGCAACCTCCGCATTGATCAGGTTCACCAAAGCTGGGGGCCTATTTTTAGTACTCAGAATTTGTTAATTAGTTCCACAATTGGTGTTTGATTGTGCCCAGTCCCTGCTGCTGTTAAAGTCCTTTCCTTTCCCCTCTGGGAAGCAGCCTGTGGGGGAGGGGCGCTGGCCGCTGCAGGTTTGGGAACTCATGGTTCTGGGGGGTGCTCGCAGCCGGTCCAGCTGGTCCAGACTGGGGTATGCTGTGTGTCTGGTCACTGATGTGGCCCCAGGAGCTGTTCTGTACTGTGTCTGGTTATTTAGTAGTTGTTCTGGAGGATGAACTAAAATGTGCACGTTGTTCAGCCGCCATCTTGACCCGGAAGTCCTAGCTATGTTTCTTTTAATCCTGATTCAATACTGGGTGCACAGGTGGTTCAGTGGTAGAATGCTTGCCTTTCATGTGGAGACCAGGTTTGATTCCCAGACCATGCACCCAAAGATAACTAATTAACTAAATGAAAACAGCAATATTGTAGGGTGGAAACCATTTTTTTTTTTTTTTTTTACATGGGCAGGCACTGGGAATCGAACCTGGGTCCTCTGGCATGGCAAGCAAGCATTCTTGCCTGCTGAGCCACCATGGCCCGCCCGAAACTTTTTGATTGGATTATTTCTATGGAGATGTGGCACACCCAATTGAGGGTGTGACCTTTTGCTTAGATGGAAATATGACTCCTTCCATTCAAGCTGGGTCTTGCTTAGTTTACTGGAGTCCATTAAAGGGGAAACATTTGAAGAAACCTTAGTTGAAGATGCAGACGGAATTTGGAAATGCAGAAGTCCCAGGAGATGCCAGGAGCTGAGAAAGCTAACAGTTACTTCAGAGCCAACAGAGATTCAGACATTTGGGGATGCTTGGCAGGCTGACAGAGAATGCAGATGCCTAGACAAGGATGCTTGGAGATGCAGAGCCCATCAGATGTCACCATGTGCCTTCCCATGAGATGTTAAGCAAGAGCGTAGAGCTGTATCCTGGAGAAGTTAAGCGAAGGCCCACAGATGCTTAGAGAGGAAACCACTGCCATCAGAAGCAGGAAGCAACAGAATTGGGAACAAGGACCAGCAGACATCAGCCACATGCATTCTCATGTGACAGACATCGACCTTTCTTGAGTCAAGGTTATCTTTCTCTGGATGCCTTAGTATGAATATTTTTATAGACTTAGAATTGTAAACTTTTAGCTTGATAAAGTCCCTTTTTAAAAGCCATTCCATTTCTGGTATATTGCATTCTGCAAGCAATTAGCAAGCTAAAACACAGGTTCTCATTGTTAAATTTCTGGCTACTGTGGCACTTGCTGCAATTGAGATTGCAACCTACTAGCAATGCTGCTAGTTTTCCCAACCTGGTTCATTTTCTACCATGCTTACTGGTTTCAATGACAGTCACTAGGGACTTTGAATGCTCCAAATGAATTTGTTTTTTGCCTTTGGTTGATCTCCAGAGCACTGAAATGGTTTATTTATTCATTTTTTGAAAACTATCTGCCCTATATTTTTTGGGGGTGTGTGTGTGTACACGATCCAGGAATTGAACCTGGGTCTCCCCCGCATGGAAGGTGAGCATTCTACCACTGGATCACCCATGTACCCTGTCTTGTTTTTTGGGGGGAGAGAATTCACTGACCTCTTCATTCTGCCGTAGTTGGAAGTCCCACCACAATTGACTTTTGTATTTGTCTTGCAATTTTTTCTCTTTTGTTTTCTTTTTCATTAGCAGGGGTTTTTTGGTTCTCTTTTTAGTCTTTTCCCCCTATATTAGTTTGGAAGCTATATACTCTATTTTAATTCTTTAAGTGGTTGGTTACCTTAGATATTTTAACATATAATACTCATCAAAGTCTAAATTAATGTGTCCTAATCCTTCTCATGAACACATAATTTTAAAACATATTAATTTTTTTGGGGGGGGAAGCTGTATGGGTTGGGAAAAAACATTTTAATTTTAATCACTGTATTGTTGTATGTTTTAAAATTCTAACTTAAAAAACTTCATATGACACTATTATGATTATATTATATAGTGATACATTAAATGTTTATCTATATGTTTACGATTTTCTTTGTTCTTCATTCACTCTTGTATCTCAAACCTTCCATTTGGGTTCATTTTCTTTCTGTCTGAAGAATATTCTTTCATTTCAAAATGAGTGTTTATTGGACATAAATACTCTGTTTCTACTTATTTCATATTGTCTTTATTTCACTTTCATTCTTGAAAGAGATGTTTTTTCTGGGTATAGAAGATTTGATAGTATTTTCTCTCAGCATATCGAAGCTATCAGTCTAACGCTTTCTGATTTTCACTGTTGCTTTTGTTGAGAAGTCAGATTCTGCTGCTTTGAAGGTAATCCAATCAACATTTCCCTCTGGCTGCTTTAAAAATTTTCTCCTCATCTTTGATCTTTGCAGTTTCAATATAACGAATTCAGGTATGACTTTTTCTTGATATATGTTTTTTTTTAATGCATAAAATAGAGTCTTACAGAATGTATTAAAATACTTAAAATAAAATGTACAGCTTAATAGAATCTTGCCAGCATCCCAGCAGCCTTTTGGCTGTTTTCTTCCCAATCAAACACTCCTCACTTTCCTCTTAAAGTAATGAGTATCTTGATTTTTATGGAAATAACTTCCTTGTTGTGTTGTTGTTTTATGATTTCTACCACTTAAGTGTGTATCATGGTTAGTTTCAGCTGTTTTTAAACTTTATTTTTTGTCTGGCTTCTTCTACTCAGGCTTAATTTTAAGTAGGCTTGACCTATCTCCTGTGGGGTTAAGTTTCATATGAACAAACCCCAAGACTGGGGGCTTAGCCTATATGTTTTGTTATTTTTAAGGCAATAAAGTAAGCCATTGTATAGATATACAATATACTGTAATTTAACCATTCACTGATTATCATTTAGGTTATTTGCAATTTTTCAGTCTTTCATACAATATAATTAATATCTGTGTAAGAAATTTTGTAGAAATTTTTGTACGATAGACTCTTAGAAGCAGAATGGCTTCTTGGGGATAAACATTTAGTAAAGGTTGATAAAATAACCCATATTAAAGAATCTATAAATTTACATTTCTACATATGAAAGTGTTCATTTCAGAGAGTTTAAAAATTCTCTTACTTTAGTTCCTGTAACTCTTGAAAACTTTCCCAATGGCCTGGTTACATATTATGACCTATGATCTCATTCAATTTTGTGGCTTCTGTATCATCTGTCCACATACTGAGTGATCTCAGATACCCAGGCTTTCTTTTGATCTGCAGAACTGATCACCTTATCTTTCTCCATAAACCTGTGTTCATCTCAGGAAATGGCTCTCTCTCCTATCCCATAGGTGCTCATGCCAGGAAATTGGGCTTCATATATTTGATTTCCCCTCCTTCCTTTTCCCTACATCCAAGCAAGTATTAAGACCTGTTGATTTTCCCTCCGGATTATCTTCCCCCCTACCCTTGCAAAGAAATCTTCCGCTGTTGAGTTACTGCAGTAGTCTCTTTAATGGTACCCTATCTCTAGACTTGATCCCTCCATTCATTTCATGTCACACTACAATCACAGTGCTCTTTTCAATCAGACCTGATTACGTCCTTCCCCTGCAGCTTTTGTGTGAAGCCTAAAAACTCAACATCATTTACAAAGACGTCATGATCTGGCCATTTCCTTCCTGTACTCGACCCTCCAGGCTTGATAAGTCATCTTCACTTTCCTCAAGCTGTCAGTTTCATCTCAGGCCTTTTCACACACTATTCTCTCTGCCTAGAACATTCTGCTTCTCCCTGCCTCTCTGTATCCAAACTGTTATTTAACTTGCGAGTTTCAGTTTCAATATGGCTTCAGTCATTCGTTCAATAAATTCTTAGATCTGTTAGATTTGAGATGTCTTCTAGACATTCAAACAGACATGTCAACAAAGCAATGGAAATTATCAGCATGTTGATATAAATATATACTATATGTATATAGATGCATATTAAGGATATTTAAACCTTGGGATTAGATAAATTCACCTAGGGAGAAATTATAGATAGAGAAGAGGTTCTAGGCCTTACGTTCTGGGGCTCTCTAACACCCAGAGTCCAGGAGGAGGAGGAGGAGGAGGAGGAACCATGTGGAGGAGACCATAAAGTGAGGAGGAGAGTTGGACTCCACAAAAACCAGTGTCTGAAGGAGGAGGAGGATCACTTGCATTGAATGCTGCTGAAAACTTATGACTCTAACAACTCCAGACAGGAGCCCTCCTATGTCTCCATAACACACTGCATCTTCCCAGTTATAAATGATTATACTGTTTAATACAGTTTGTATTTCTTACTAAAGAGTACTGATATAATCGACTATAAGTAAGGACTGTGATGGTCTTCTTTACTGTTACAGATTTCAGCTCAAGAGGCACACATAAAAATTTACTGGATGTTTAATCACTGACACACATACGTATAAGTCCTCAAGGAATTTACCTACTATTTTGGGGAACAGATGGAAACCACCGTCGTTAATGTAATATACAGCAAGCTGAAATCAGTGCTGGCAAAGGATTATAACTAGTATCCTGTGCAAGCACTAATGAATCGGAAAAAGGCTTCCTGGAATAGATGATATTCAAGTTAGGGACTGAAAAATAGACTGTCAGAAAGTGGAAGCTTGATAGTTTAAAAGAATAATACTTAAATGCTTTTAATGTTAATTTTTCCCTGTTGTAGCAAGACAACTGTCATACCACAACAACTGCCACAAAGGTTTGTGCCTAGAAGTGGCAACAAACTTCATTCTGGCAGAGAACTGTAGGGTAAAAATGAGCATTACATTTAAAAATACTATTATTTGTTTAAATATTAGTTATTTCAACATTGGTGCAATTATGGTTTTAATTTTTTCTTTTATTTTCTAGAAATTTCCAAATTTTCTATTCTTCTAATTCTTGTGGGGATAATTTTTAGTTATGTTTCTGTCACGATCAGTGTTTTAGGTGGGGAAAATGAGAAAAGAAATTAATTCAGAAATAATATTCCTGTACAAATATTTTAAAAAGTGAGTGATTTCCATAATACTATTCTTATAAAAATTCCATATATCCTTGGGAAGAGTTTGAAAATACCATTAACATATCTGGCAGAATTAAAGTAGAATTCTCTTCCAAAAAGAAAATATAACAAATGAAGTTAAAATTAATTTTTCCTACTCCTGGATACTAAAAATCCTAGTGGAAATAAAAAAGATGATATCACCCGGCAGTAATGGGGAAAAAATGAGGCCATGGACAAACACAACTATGTTTTTTTTTGTTGTAAAGTCAAGTGAGCTTTACTTTATCCCCATGAGTGATAGGTTAAATTAGTTGCCAAAGTCTTCTTTTTCATTAAATTCCTTTGTAAATAGTGTGGTCATGGTTTATAGTCATTTCCTTTAGACAGTATATGCATGGAAAAGAAACCCCATTACCAAAGAATTCCAAGGAAATGTTAAAACTACCATATATGTCATCCTTTCACCAACCTCAAACTAAGTATGAGGGTCAGGTTTTGTGGAAGAAAATTATAGGGAAAAAAGAACAATTGCAGAAGCTGTGGTGTTAGCTGCCTGTTTCACAAGCAAGAATATCACATCCTAAAATGTTAGAGAGGGAAAAGCATCCAAAGAAATGTCTCTAATGGTCTTACTTTAAAGATAAGAAAACTGAGTCCCAACAAGGAAATCTGACTTATCCAAACTTGACTATGAGGCAAGTGACAGAGCTGAGATTTGAATTCCCGGCCGCTGATTGCTACAGCAGTGATCATTTCACCTTATCTCTCCATCCACCGAGACAATCTGGTTTTGATCTCAGAGGCAACTAAGTCCCATTTCTGTATGGGAGCATATATCCACAATGGTGGTGATTATTGGTTTTTGTCATACAGGCTGCAGAATATGGTTCTGTGTTTTCTTCAGTGTCTACAGGGGGAAAGGACCATTGCAGAAACAAGCTGGAGAGTGATTTCAGCTTCCTTGTTGTGGAAAAAAGAAATCAGATCAAATTGGGTTCAATTTTAGTTCTCCCATTTACTTTCTGGGTACCTTCAGGCAAATTATTTATCTCCATGAAACTTTAGTTTCCTCATTTTCCTTCTTTGAAATTGGAGGATGACATCATTAGGTTGAAGGCCTCATTGAGATTATACATGTCCACTACCTGGTGAAGGAACTTGCACCTAGTACACACTAGGCAGTCAATACTGACTCCCTTTCCTTGGCTCCCATCTACCGCAAACCACCACCGTGCAGAAACAGGTAAGCACCTGATTCTGCCAATGAGCATGCACACCAAAGAAGTTTATTCCGAGGTTACTTTAAAACCCAATAAAATAGAAGATGGCAGAATAGGATAGGTCTAATTCACCTGTGCTCCAAGGAGCAGGTAGAGAGAGGATGGGAAGGCAACTGGGATAGTGATTCCAGGGCCTAAGTGACTTGGGAGGGTCTTCTACACCACATAAGGAGGCTCTGGTTGAAGAATTGGGATGCAGAGAACCGGGGACTGCCCAGCTGGGGCACACAGCCTAATGTGCTCATTTCATAAACAGAGACCCAGAGCCCTAAGGAGTGCACAGAAAGGGAAATCAGGATTAAGAAGTAAGCCAAGCCACCTTTCCTGAATGCGTTACCCTTACCGCAGAGTATCCTCACTTCACAATCCGCATCTCCCCTAACACTCCTGGCACCTGAACCCCATCACTCGTCCCAGCCATGGGGCATCGAGGGCCTCCGTCCTGAACTGGGGCCAGCATGTCCCTACCCATACACCCACCCCATGCATGCCCATGCCTGCCCCAGCTCGACCCTCCTCCCCCACGCAAGCACACAGTCTAGGGCCGCCCCTCCCAAGCCCGCGCACCTGTACCCAGCCCCTCGACCCCCACCTCCCTCCCAGTCCTTGCACCCTGTAGGCAGTCACCTGGGCATGTGGGCTATCGGTACTCACCTTCATACTCCGGCCACACCCACACAGATGCAATCCCACACTGCTGCCCCTGAGCTCTGCGCATGTGCATGCCAGGGCCCCGCCCCACAGACTTGCGCACATGCACAGCCACTTCCTCTTGGCTTCGTGCCCCCCCATCTGTGCACCAACCTCTTAACCCCTGCACCCTTCCCCCTTACCCCGCACACGTGCACACCCTTGCCTCAGCCCCTGGCACATATGCCCTGTTCCCACACCTGGCAGGTGAACACATGAGCATCTGTTACATAGTCCCCCCCTGTACACACGTGCACCCCTGTCCCAACCCCTTGTGCAGTGCGCCAGGGCCCCGCCTACCCAACATCACCCATCCCTGTTACACATCCTGTAACCCCTGAGACCTGTGCCCTGCTCCATCCACACTTGCATATTCACATCCAGGCCCCCCTGGACACTTCCTCCTGTGCAAGGACATGCCCATGCCCTGCCCTCCCCGTGCCACTACTTCTGTGCCCCATACTCCATACCCTGATACCTATGACCCCCATACTCTGCACGTCCACCCACATCCTGCCTGCACACTAGCCCCTGCACATCCAACAGCCTCCTCCATATGCCTTCTGCCACACTCTACCTCTGTGTCCCCCCATGTTGCACCCTGCTTCTGCACTGTAAAGCCAACCTGAGCTGCACTCCAGCCCCAAGGTCCCAGCACTTCACCTCCAAAACTCTGTGCCCCGCACCCCATGCCTATACCTGTGCTGCAATCCATAACCGCATGGTTGTGCTGTGCCCCACGCACGTGTCATGCTCCACAGCCATGCCACAAATATAAAGCTTTAGATTACTGAAGGAAATCAATTTCCAAAGTAACCCTATAAATATATTTACATGCCTCAAAGACAATAAAAGGTCACTAAGCATATCATGATGCAGACAGATATAGCCCAGTCTAATGACAAAATTAAAATACCAGAAGAGACAAAGACTTTGGAACAATTAATCAAGGATATTCATATAACTCTACAAATAAAATCAATGGGATGGTTCATGCTATAAAGGAGGTCAAGAAGACACTAGAAGAGTATAAAGAGGAATTTGAAAGAATAAATTAAAAAATAGCAGATATCACAGAGATTAAAGATACTGTAGACCAAATAAAAAATATACTAGAGCCTGCCATGCAAGAGACCCAGGTTTGATTCCTGGCCCATGCACTGCCCCCTACAGAAAAATTTCAACAAATGGTGCTGCAATAATGGGACAGTTACATGGAAAAAGAATGAAATGTGACCTCCACCATAGAACATACAAATAAATATACACTAGAGACACATGGCAGCAGATTTGAAGAGGCAGAAGAAAGAATAAACAAACTAGAGGACAGAACAAATGATTTCAAGCACACAAAAGAGTAAATGGCAAAAAAGATGGAAAATTTTGAATTGGATTTCAGGAAAATGATGGACAAAACAAAGTACACAAATATAAGAATCATCGGTGTCCCAGAAGCAGAGAAGAGCAAAGGGTTAGGAAGATTAGTTGAGGATATAATGGGGGAAAACTTTCCAACAATTATAAGACACATAAATATGCAAATCAAAGACATCCAATGAATTTCAAATAGAATAAACCTAAATAGGCCATCCCCAAGGAATGTACTAATCAGTCCATCAAATGTTGAAGAGAAGCAGAACATCTTGAAAGCGCCAAGAGAAAAATAATCTCCGACGTACAAGGGAAACCACGTAAGACTGAGTTCGGACTATTCAACTGGCACTATAGAGACAAGAAGGCAGTGGTATGATATATTTAAGACACTGAAAGAGAAAGACTTTCACCCAAGAATTCTGTACCCAGCCAAACTGTCCTTCAAAACTAAGACAGAGATTAAAATTTCCACAGACAGACAAACCCTGAAAGAATTTATCAACAAGAGACCAGTCCTACAAGAAATACCAAAGGGAGTTCTGCCAGTTGAAAAAAAAAAGACTGGAGAGGGAGGTCTGGAGGAATGCACAGAACTGATGAGTACCAGTAAGGGTAATATAAAGGATAAAAAGAGAAAGATGGAAAATAATATATAGCTCTTAAAAATAAAAAATCCAAAGGATAAGATGGTGGATTCAAAAAATGTCTTTACAGTAATAACTTTGAATGTTAATAGACAAAACTTAACAGTTAAAAGATACAGATTGGCAGAATGGGGTAAGAAATATAATCCAGCTATATGCTACTTACAAGAAAAGAAAGCAGGAGTAGCTATATCAATATCAGACAAAATAGACTTTAAATGTAAAGACATCATAAGAGACAAGAAGGACACTATATATTAATAGAAGGGACAATTCACCAAGAAGAAATAACAATCATAAATGTTTATGCTCCAATTAAGAAAATTAACTCAAATTGGATCAAACACCTAAACGTAAGAACCAGTACTACAAAGCTCCTAGAATCAAATGTAGGGAAACATCTTCAAGACCTAGTAATAGTAGGTAGCTTCCTAAACTTTACACTCAAAGCACAAGCAACAAAAGAAAAAAAAGATAAATGGGAACTCCTCAAAATCAAATGCTTTTGTGCCTCAAAAGACTGTCAGAAAGATGAAGAGGCAGCCATCTCAATGGGAGAAAATATTTGGAAATCATATATCAGATAAAGGTTTGATGTCCTGTATACATAAATTATACAACTCACCAACAAAAGAACAAACAACCCAATTATAATATGAGCTAAAGATATGAATAGATATTTTTCTAAAGAGCAAATACAGATGGCTCAAAAGCACATGAAGAGATGCTCATTTTCACTGACTGTAAGGGAAATGCAGATGAAGACTATAATCAGATACCACCTCATACCTATAAGAACAGCTGCTATTAAACAAACAGGAAACTATAAATGTTGGAGAGGATGTGGAGAAGTTGGGACACTTATGCACTGCTGGTGGGAATGTATAATGGTACAGACACTATGGAAGACTATTTGGCGGTTTCTTAGAAAACTAAATATCGAGTGCCCTATGTCCCAGCAATACCATTACTCGGTACATACCCAGAAGAGCTGAAAGCAGTGACACAAACAGATATTTGCATATCAATGTTCAGAGCAGCATTATTCACAATCACCAAAAGATGGAAACAATCTAAGTGCCCATTAACAGATGAGTGGATTAACAAAATGTGGTCTATACGTACGATGGAATATTATGCAGCAGGAAGATAAAGTGACATCTTGAAGTACATGACAAGATGGATAAACCTTGAGGACATAATGCTGAGTGAAACACGTCAGATGCAAAAGGATAGATACTGTATGATTCCACTTTTACGATCATGGTAAAGGTAAAATCAGAGGCTTATAATACAGAATACAGTGGACCTAGAGAGACACTGAAGCTAGAGATGGGTGAACAGTTAGCTAATGAGGTTGAACTTAAATGTAAGGGAATAGATATTTCACCATACTGAAGGTGAAGGTGATTGAAAGGGGTTGTATAGACCCAAATGTCCCACTGATTAACACTACAAATACAAATAAGTTCTTGCACGAACTATTGCAAAAGTATGAATCTTGTACAAAGAGTGTGTAAGTTCAGGGAATAAGGGGAAAACAGCTTTTGCATGCGGTGGGCTGTGTGTAACAGGAAAACATCAACAGCACCACAGCAACACCAGGGGTAAATAATGCGGGGGGGGGACAAGAGTAAAGGGGGAGGTTTGGATTTTCTATTTGGTCAGGCTGTGTTTATTGTTTATCTTTCTCTTGGGGGCAATGAAATGATCTAAAATTGAAAGTGTTGATGGATTGTTGACTTTGGACATCATATGCGATGCCCAATGAAAGGAGGTAGCTGAAGGATGGACTGACTGAGAAGTAGACTGACAAATGATAGAATTTTGTGCTGCTACAAAAAGGAACAAACCTGTGAGGCAAGCAACATTATGAATGTTGGGACATTCGGTGAGGCAAAATAAGCCAGAAACAAAAGAACAAATATTGTATGGTCTCATTTAGAAAATACTTATAAGAAAACTTATAAGCCTAGATTGTAAGCTCTTATAGCAGTCACATTTAGTCCAGAGTGGTAATTGTTATTTCTAGATTTTAGAACCTCACCTATTCTTTGAGACCAAAGGAAGAAAGGTTTATTTTGTCTGGAACCTAAATTTTCTGTGGCATATAATCTAACTCGACCTGTTTGGATAACTCATTTAAACAATCAAAACGCAGGGATCCCAGAATGAGAATGAAGGCTTTTAATCCTGTGTAGCTTAATGTTAATGCCTGGATACTTCCCAGAATATATTAAGCAGATAATCAAAAAATATGGGCAGAAAAAAAAGTATTGGCAAAGGACCTCGAAGGATGGGAGAAAAAATATGGAACTATTAAACTTTACCACCAGGGAAACCCCTGATATTGTGCCAAACATTAGGGACTCCCAAATCAATAGGCCAAGCCCTTCCTCTTATGAAGGGCTTGAGGCTCAGTCTTGTGAAGTTTATGTATGTGAGCAGAGAAGCTTAGCCTACACATAGGTATGCCCAAGGATTACTCCTGGAGGATCTCTTTTGTTGCTCAGATGTAGCCTCATTCTCTCTAAGCCCAGCTCTGCAAGTGAAATGATTGCCCCCCCCCCCCCCACATGGGACCTGACAACCAGAGATGACTCCCAGGGATGAGGCTGGCCCTGGCACCATGGCACGAACAATGCCTTCCTGATAAAGGGGAGAAAAGAAGTGTAACAAATAAGGTATTAGTGGCTGAGAGAGTTTAAAAAGAATCGAGAGGCTACTTTGGAAGTCACTCTTACGTAAGCTTCAGTTAGACATTGCTCCCTTATCATAACCTGCCAAGCTCCAACCAAAACCATTCCAGCCAATCCTAAAGAACACCGAAGGTGTTATATAAGATTCAACAAAGGTTCCATGCACTATGGTAACTTTCTAGAAACCTACGACCTCCAGATGGGACGCTGGACCAGACAAGTCCTGAAATGCAGAGAGGACAGCCTCTCTAGAATATCAACTAGTTCCATGCCCCTATCCCATATTACTGATAGCCCCTTCCCACATGAAAAAGTTAGAATGGGCATAGCCCAAATACCCCTAAAGAGTGGGAGAAACACCAAAGGTGATGGTGGAGGTATACAGAGAAGGTTGAGTTTAACAAATGAGTATGATTGTTGAATCATTCTACTGATACTTCTTTTAGTCTCCAGTACCTTAGAGCAGCTAGAAGTAAAAACCTAAAATTGTGGAATTGTAACCCATATGTTCTAGTTTGCTAGCTGCCAGAATGCAATATACCAGAAATGGAACTGCTTTTAAAAAGGGGAATTTAATCAGTTGCTAGTTTACAGTTCTAAGGCTGAGAAAATGTCCCAATTAAAACAAGTCTATAGAAACGTCCTGTTAAAGGTGTCCAGGGAATGATATCTTGGTTCAAGAAGGCCGATGAAGTTCAGGGTTTCTCTCTCAAGTGAGAAGGCACATGGTGAACACAACCAGGGTTTCTCTCTCAGCTGGAAGGGCACATGGCAAACACTGCGTCACCTGCTAGCTTTCTCTCCTGGCTTCCAGTTTCATGAAGCTCCCCAGGAGGCGTTTTTCTTCTTCATCTCCAAAGGTCACTGGCTCATAAACACTCTGATTCGTGGTGCTGCAGCATTCTCTGCTCTTTCCAAATCTCATTCATTCTCCAATGAATGTTTCCCCTTTTATAGGACTCCAGAAATTTATCAAGACCCACCCAAATGGGTGGAGACATGTTGCCACCTAATCCAGCTTAACAGCCACTCTTGATTAAATCACATTCCAGGGAGATGATCTGATTACAGTTTCAAACAGACAGTACTGAATAAGGATTATTCTGCCTTTACGAAATGGGATTTTGATTAAAACATAGCTTTTCTAGGGGCCATACATCCCTTCAAACCAGCACACCATACAAACAAATATCTTCTACAACTAATTGTTGTGCTATGCTTTGAAATTTATTGCCTTTTTTGTATATATGTTATTTTTCAGAAAAAAGAAAAAAGAGTAAATTGTGATGATAAATGCACAGCTATATGATGATATTGTGAACCACTGATTATACACTTTGGATGATTACATGGTATGTAAATATACATATCAATAAAAATTTAAAACAACAAGAAAAACAATAAAATATATTTTTATCTTTGAATGCATAATCTTATGGCAAAAAAATGACAATATTGTCTAGAAGGAAGGAAATTAAACTACAAATAACAAATGTTTTCTTTGTACAAAGTTCTCCTGTAATGTGAACTCTTGTCAGAATATTATGAGTGTTAAAAGAGGTTGCTTTGGATAATTAAAACATTTTCCTGGCTTTAGGGACATTATATATAAACTCATTATATTACATAAACAGCTACAAAAAGCAGAGATGAAGCTAAATTTTAAAAGCCTTCCAATCAATAAAACGAGTGGTTAGGTAAATCTTGTGTTTCCATGAATTGTGTGCAATATGGAATAGAGAAGGAACAGGAAGTTTTGGGGAAAAGATAGTACATGTTGTTTTCTAGAAGAGGTGATGTATTAGTTAGGGTTCTCTAGAGAAACAGAATCAACAGGGGACACTTGCAAATATAAAATTATGAAAGTGTCTCACGTGACCATAGGAACGCAGAGTCCAAAATCCACAGGGCAGGCTGCGAAGCCGATGACTCCAATGGATAGACTGGATGAACTCCACAGGAGAGGCTCACCAGCCAAAGCAGGAATGGAACCTGTCTCCTCTGAGTCCTCCTTAAAAGGCTTCCCATGATTGCATTTAGCATCACTAATTGCAGAAGACACTCCCCTTTGGCTGATTACAAATGGAATCAGCTGTGGATGTAGCTGATGTGATCATGACCTAATCCTATGAAATGTCCTCATTGCAACAGACAGGCCAGCGCTTGCCCAATCAGATGAACAGGTACCACAACTTGGCCAAGTTGACACCTGTCCCTAAACATGACAGGTGATGAAGTGCTTGGGAGACATTCAAGTCACACTGACCAAAAGGAAGTTGGTTTTAAAGACTAGACTGGCGAACTTCAGGGTCTATCCCTGACCCACCAAGAGATTCATTACTGTTACTCACCTTTTAACTTTTTTTTTTAATGCTGTATGGTGGGGGTCATATTTCACTCTTTTTCCATGTGAGTATCCTGTTATTACAGCACCATTTGTTGAATTTCTGCTTTCGTTTGCTTGCTTTTTGTTTGTTTGGGGGACGTTCATGGGCTAGGAAATGAACCCGGGTCTCCTGCATGGTGGGCGAGAATTCTACCACCGAGCTACCCGAGCACCCCCCTCTCACATTTTAATGTTAACTTATGATCTTTGCTCTCATGGACGAGTTCCTGAAGCTCTTATCTTCAGTCATGTTATGAAAGCCCGCTTGTTTCTCACATGTTTATTTGCCGTATTTTTTGTCTCCCTATATCAGATTATTTCAAAATAAAATGTCCTTGATTTGTGTTAAATTTATGGTAGAACTTCCCTAATCTCAAGAGAAATTACATTTAAGATGTAAGCAAGAAAAAAACAACAATGCATAGGACATTATTTTGGAGGCAATAAACCATAGCACTATAAAACTTCTATACCTAACTCCTTATCATACAACAGTAGCATATATTTCTTCACACAGAATACTTTCTTCCCTGAAAACTATGGTTGCCACTCACAATACTTATTGGTTTCCAATCCCAGTACTACCCTTAGACCTGGGGTGTATGAACTGGGATTTGGCTCTGGCCCTCCTCTGGACAGGCTGCTCCGCACTAAATAAGCAAGGTGTCCATGGAGCCAAGGGGACATGCTCTTTCACAGCCAGTGTCTCTCCCTCTAGGTCATGCTCTGGGTATCTGGCACCCCAGAATTCTCTGCCTAGTGTCTTTATATCTAGGCCCTATGCCGTCCTTTACCCTGGTTCTGATGCTCTGAAAAGAGAACACACTGCTAGGGAGAGCGATCCTACACTCAAAGGGCAGCTATTTATACGGAGTTGAGGAAGGAACTTGGACAAATGGGATGGGGAATCTACACAGTCAGGGCATAGCATGGGGAAGAAGAGAAGGATGGTGGGACTCTTTACTGAGCCATCATATTCTGATGTAGGTCAATTCTGAGGAGTTAAAGAATTCTAAATTTTAACCTGGCTTTCCAGGTAATTATGAAAGTATACTTGTCAAGAGTATGGAACAAACTTGATTTAACTGTTTGTTAGCTTATTATAACTTTTACACACTTAGAATATCATATGTGAACCTTCCTTTGTACCCTTGTCTCATTTCCTACATCCTTTGACATGAATGACACTCTGGAAATACTTCTAGCCTCCTAAACTAAATGTTACTACAGTAAGACAGGAAATCAAACAAAGCCTAAACAAAAAAAATGACAACCCTCAAGAAAACTTTTTATATCAAATGGTATATCTTACAATTCACTAAATTATCAAAAACAAAAACAAGAAACTGGACTACATCATTAGATTATTCTCCTTTATTAAGATATCAGCACTTCGACATTCTCAATTCTACCACTTGTTCTATGGAACTCATCTCCGCATCCAGACTCAATATAGAGGAACCCATCAAAGTGTTCTCTATCTCAGATATGTTGAGTACAAAGAGATTTAGTGCCTGTTCTAGAACTGCACGGAAGGGCTCCAGTACCTAGCAGGCTGGAGGGCCTATGGACTGCAGAATCTATACTAGAAACCTGCCCGACATGAACCTTCTTAGTCTAGGGTGACTGTCTTTACGAAGCCTGGCCTCTGATGAAATTTTGCTTAGGGAGTGAGGGAAATACCCAGAGAATGAATCAACCTCAAAGTTCCCTGCTTACTAACAGTGCCATCTTACAGACACAGAATCAAAGAAACATAGTATCTTATCAATAAAATGATATCATCTAGTCCAGTTCCTGAGAGATCCCTTCTGCAACATTTCTAGGAGAATGTCTTCTGGTTTTTTTTTGCCTGGGCTCAGTACTTCATAAGAAACTCAGCTCCACTCTCTTCAGGCATCAGGGCCACACCTGGGCTCTTTGCCATTTCCGGGGCACATGCTCAACCTCTCCATGTGGTGGCAGCCAGGCTCTCCCCAGTCCCCAGGGAGTGTGCTATACTTTTTCCAAGGCCTGAGGCTGCACAACTCTTCCACTGCAACAAAATGGGAGACTCATCCTCTGTCCTCAGGGCAAACTCACCCTCTCCATGTATATGGGTGGATCCACTCTCCTGGCCAAGGTTTCTTGGCTTCAGACCTGAGCGTCCATGGTTCTCACTCTGCAAACTCCAATTTGTCCCTTTGTGTTCCCCTTTGTCCAGACTGGCAGTGGTTAGGGTTACTCCTGGACTTCTCCATCATTCTCTTCACAGTTCCTCTAAAATCTTCCCCTTAGCCATACAAAAAACCATTCCAACATATCTGGTATTTGTAAACTGCAGCAGCACCCCACTCTCCAGTACCAAATCTGTTCTAGTTTGCTAGCTGTCAGAATGCAACACACCAAAGATGGACTGACTTTTAATAAAAGGGGATTTATTTCATTAGTTCTTCAGAGGAAAGGCAGCTAACTTTCCACTGAGGTTCTTTCTTACGTGGGAAGGCACAGGATGGTCTCTGGTGGCCTTCTCTCCAGGCCTCTGGGTTCCAACAACTTTCCCCAGGGTCTTTCTGCATTTCCAAAGGCCTGGGCTGAGCTGCGAGTGCTGAGGTGAGGTATGCTGAGCTGGTTGGGCTGTGCTACGTTGAGCACTCTCATTTAAGCACCAGCCAACTAAATCAAACATCATTCATCACAGCAGGCATGCCTCTTAACAGACTGCAGATGTAATGAATAACAGATGAGGTTCACGTACCATTGGCTCATGTCCACAGCAACAGAACTAGGTACCTTCACCTGGCCAAGTTGACACCTGACTCGAACTACCACTATATATATATATTTTTTCTTATATAAAAATCCATCATAGGGAAGAATGGGAAGAGGAAAGAGAGTGTTATGACAGCAACTTCTTCCTCCATTCTCCCTTCTGTTCTTATTTTTTTCAGGGAATTATCATTAATTTTTTCAAATTAGCAGAATATCGTCCAATGATGGGTACAGCTACAAAAGACGTAAAATTGAGTCAAGAAGGCAGGAAGATTCTTTAGGAGGCTGACAAAGAGTAGCACCAAAGTAACGTTAAGTTCCTCACTCGTCTAAAGGGATATCAAGTGTCGCATGATCTAATCTCTGGAATTTGAAATTTGGGCTGATTATAATATAGTCAGTACAATGATGTCACCAGCAGCTTGGGAGAACCACAGTATCTTGGTTTCTCTAGCACAGTTCCTGTTTACTCTTTTGTATCTGAGTCCTATCTGGTCAGTGCCCACATTCACTATCAAAAGGTCAATAAACTTTATGGTTACCCTACCATGGAAAATCCTATACTGAAAGCATTTGAAGAGCATTATATTTAAACACACACTCTCTCAAGAGTTGTCGTTTTTTTTTTTTTTTCCTCTGAATTGTAGAGTCAAATGTAAGTCAGTGGTGGAGGAAGGTGTGTTTATTCCATATACTTGTTTGCTTGGTATATTAGCTGAGGGAAATGATGCAGGAGAGGTCTAGGTGGAGACAGAGATAGTCTAGAGTAAGCAAGAAATACCAAAAAGCTCTCCTATTTAAAATACTGCTGCCATAGCTTATCAAACTGAATATTTATTTGGGTTAAGGAGCTCCTATGCTTTTTTCCCATAAAAATCTTTAGTGGCATATTTAGCATGCATATATAATAAGACATGTCTATTGTTTAAAGACTAATAATAAAATAAACACTGACCATATCTTTTAAATCTTTTCATATCCTATATTTAAAGAAAGGTCTACATTAACTAAATGTTACCATATTCCCTGAATATTTCACCAAATTTAAGATGTCACTGGTGGTAAGAGATAGCATTATTGTAAGATATACACACACTACTAAGAAAGAATAAACATTACCAATAAATTTTAATTCTTAGAAGTTTTATTTTATGTTCATATAAAAGGTTCCTTTAGACCTAAATACATTTTTTAATCACACTTGTTTAAACTTAAAAAATTGTGAGTGAAATAAATCAGAAGTCTGATGTATCTGAATGATTTTTTAACCTAATATCCATACACGTTTTTTTCCATCCAATATATTCTCTGGAAAAGGGGAACAAGGGATTACAAAATGCCATCAATTGTAAGATGCAACTGAGACATAATAATGTGAAAGAATGTGGTATTCCCAATCCACAGAAAAAGTAACTAAAATATATGGAAGACAGTGATGTCCACAGTATATATTGTGTTTCATTGCTCTGACTAGTTGAGCATGACAGTCTTAGACAGCTACCATTGATTTCTACTATGTTGTAATTAGAGGGTATATTAGGGTTGCCAGCAAGAACTGGAACTAAGAGAAATAACTTTGCCTCAGGGAATAGGTAGATAAAGGATCCAAACAGAGATAGATAAAGTCACACAAAAGAGAAAGACCGTGCCAAGTCCCAATCAAAACCATTCCTCCCAATCCTAAAGAACACCTAGGGCATTATATAGGATTCTACAAAGGTTCCATGCACTCGGGTAACTCTCCAAAACCTACAACCTCCAGATGGGTCCCTGGACCAGATAAGTCCTGAAATGTGGAGGGGCCAGGCTCTCCAGAACATCAACTCTAGTTCCATCTCCCTCTCCCATATGATCAACAGCCCCATCCAACATGAAAAAGTTACCATGGGAATAGCCCAAATATCCCTAAAGAGTGGGAGAAAGATCAAAGGTTGTGGAGTTATACAGAGAAGTCAGGTTTCACAAACTAGTATGATTGTTGAATCATTAAATTGATATTTCTTTTAGCCTCCAGTACCTTAGAGCAGCTAGAAATAAAAACCTAAAATTATGGAATTGTAACCCATACCAAACTCCAAAATCTGCTCTACAGCTAATTGTTGCAATGTACTTTAAAATTTATTGTTTTTATGAATATACATTATTTAAAGAGAAGGAGGAGTATAACAAAGAAAAAGAAGATAGGATTTAACAAATGAGTATGACTGCTGAATCACTATATTGACATTTCTGTTAGTCTCCAGTATCTTGGAGCAGCTAGAAGAAAAAACATGGAACTGTAACCCATACCAAACTTTAAAATCTGTCCTATAACTACTTGTTAAAATGTACTTGGAAATTTATTGCTTTTTTGTACATGTTATATTTCACAACTTAAAAAACATCAAAAAAAAAAGAAAGAGAGAAAGACTGGTTCTTAGATCCATAAGTCAATAATATATTGGTAATCTGGGGAGATCAAGTGTGGGAAAGGGATTAAAATTTTTTTTACCTTTTTATTTTAAATATACATATTTTTTAAAAGCATAAAACATAAACTGTAATCACTTCTAGATTTTCTTTACTATATTATTCTCTAAGTAGGCAACCCTTAAAAATATAGTAATATACTGCATGATCCCATTCCCATTTATATAACACTCTAGAAACAATGAAATAATAGAGATGGAGAACATATTAGTTGTTGATGAGGGCTGAAAGAGAGTATGTGTGTGACTATGAAGGAATATGCAAGGGAGATCTTTGTGGCAATGGAAAGGTTTCATGTTTTGACTGTGGTGGTAGTTACATGGAACTTCACATGGAATAAAATAATAGAGAACCATATACACACACTACACTGATGTCAATTATATAAGATGCAACCGTTGGGAAAACTGGACACACAGGTCCTCTCTGGACTATCTTCGCAACTTTCTGTGACTTTATAATTCTTTCAAAACAAAAAGTTAAAAAAACAAACATAATTTTGGTTTTGACCTTTATGTAAGTGGCAATGACACAGAATGCTTTTGCGTCTGGCTTTTTGCTTAACATATTTCAAAAAATTCAAACATTGCTACATGAAGTTGCAGTTTGCTCATTTTCGCTGCTATGTTCTATCTCACTGGATCCATGTATCACAATTTATTCACTCTAATGTTTATTGACATTGACATTGTTTCCTGTGTTTGGTTATTATGAATAACAATACTATTAACATTTTTGTACATGTTTCTTGCTGTGCATGTGTATACATTTCCGCTTTGTATATACCTAGGAATTTCTGTATTCCTAGAATTTCTGGGTCATACAGTATTATGTTCCAACTGCTTATACGAATTTACATTTCCACAAGCAATGTATGAGAATTCTCAATTCACACCAGTATGTGTGGGTGGGAATAATTTGAATTTTGTGTAGGTTTTAACAAGTATTTCTCTGTTAACAAGGTTGAGCATCTTTTCTTATATTTATTGGCTATTGGGATGCCCTTTTGTGAAGGGCCTAGTTGAAGTCTCTTGCAAATTTTTCCTACAGGGTAAATTTGTCTCTTTTGTATGGATTTGTAGCAGTTTATTACATATTCTGGACACTAGTGTTTTTAAGTTTTACTCAATCAAATATCTTCTCATACCTTGCCTTTTTACTCTCTTGATGTCTTTTGAGGAGCAGAAGCTCCTTAATTTAATCTAGTTTGAATTGTAATCAATCAATTTACAGTTAATTTTCTTTGTGTCATCTTTAAAAAGTCTTTTTCTACAAAAAGGTCATATTATCCCCTCAAATAATTTTTGTCTTTCATATTTAGGTTTAGTTTTTACCTGGAATTAATCTTTTAAAATGCATGGTATGAAACAGAGGTCCAATTTCATTGTTTTCCTCATATGAAAACCTAATTTTCCCTTCAGTATTTATCAGAAAGATCATTCTTTCCCCACTACATTGCAGAGTCTCTTCTCTCGTAAGTCACATATCCATATATGAATGAATCTTCCGGTTCTCTTTCTGTTCCATTGTTCTTCTCTTTATTCTTATTATCAGACTATCTTAATTACTGTAGCTTCCTTAAGATTTGATATTTGGTACAGAAAATCCTCCAGTCTTCATCTCTTTCAAGAATGTCTTGGCTATTCTTTGGTTTTTGCATTTCTACAGAAACTTTAGAATCTGTTTGTCAAGTTCCACCAAAAAATAAATAAATAAATAAATAAACTGTTAGGATTTTGACTGAGAGTGCAGTGACTCTAAGGTCAGTTTAAGGAGAAATGATATATTTTCAATATTGAGTATTCCATTCCTTGAGTATCTCCCATGCCCATATTTAGGTCTTCTTTAATTTCTCTAAAAAATTTTATAATTTTCTCTAGAGATATCTTGCTCTTCTTTGGTTAGATTCATTACTGCACACTTCTTATCTTTAAAATATATTTGATATTTAAACCACTTCTTTCCCTCAATTTCATTTTCTAACTGTGGAAATATACAATTCAGTTTTACATATTAATTGTGTATCTGGAAATCTCTTAGATTATTAACAATTTATCTGAAAATTATTTTAAACTTTCTACATATATAATCATTTCATCTGGGAATAACAAGGTTTTAGTTCCTTTCCTTTCCTTTCTTTTGTGTCTTACACCATTTCCCCCCCCCCCCCACCTTTTCTTGCTGTTTACCACATGCTGTTTACCACACTGGCCAGCACCTTCAGTGGACTTCCTTGTCTTGTTCCCATAAGGAGAAAACTTTCAATATTCCATCACTGAGTACTCTTTTTTTAAATAACTGCTTTATTGAGATATAATTTATATACCATAAAATTCACACTTTTAAAGTATAAAATTCAGTGGATTTTAGTATTTTCACATAGTTCAGAACCTCTCCACTACCAATTTTTCAAATATTTTCATCACCCCATAAAGAAACTCTGGACCAGTCACTACTCATCTCCTACCCCTCCTCTGTCCCCTCACTCCAGGCTCCTAACAACCACTACCTACTCTCAGCTGCTACAGATCGTCTATTCTGGGTATTTCACATGAATGCAATTATATCCTACGGGGTCATATGGTAAAGCAATTACACACTTGAAAGGAAAACTAACTCACTGGTATTCTGTACCTCAGAGATTAAAATATTGAAAAGGTGACTTTATTTAAAGCAAATGGCATCTGAAGAAAATTTTCTGATGTACAAATCCTCACTGGCAGACAGAAACCTTGTGGCAATGGATAATGCTCTTTTTGCTCATTTTGTATTGGCAAAACCAATAATACACTCTTGCAGAGCTGCTTCAGAATTAAGTTTCAGAATGTAATTATGTCTGCAGTAATAACAGGGGTAGGATAAAATGTACTACCAGCATTTTCCATGTACTATTGTGGTTAAAATAGTTTCAGTGAAAAGACTCATGTAACAATCCATTAAACCACAGAATTTTAGAGTACAGACCTCAGAAACTGTATAATTTGGTTCTCTCCCTCCTTGACCATTGTAGCATGGTAGCTATGGCTACTCTTTTATCCTGCTGTTTTAAAAATTATTTTTCTGATTGCTTCTATCCTTTCAAAAATTATTCTTTTTCTGATCTAGTTATAAAAAAGGTCAAAACATTATACAAATACAAAATTATGCAATAAAAATCCCTCCATAATTCTATCAAACCCAGAAATATTCATTAAGTTTGTTGTTTATTTCTTTCACTTTGTTCTCTAGTAATATGGTAAATTAAAAAAAAAGAGATCATTGAACATGTACTGTTGTAAACATTTCGTTTTTCATCTTGGTATATTGTGGATTTCCTTCTCCAAATAGTTCTATGGGAGTCCATTGTCTCCCATCAATGCACAACTGGGTTTTTTTTTCCATAAATTGCAAATGCCTCAAGTATTTCTCTAGAGATATATTTTTGTACAGGAAGTAGCCTTTCTGAATAATGCATTCTTAGAAGTGAAAATGCTGGGACAAAAAGTTTAGCTATTTTTGAGCTGTCTTCCAGTTTACAATCCTGACTAAGAACTTGTGTCTTTGCCCCACATACTTACCACCACTGCATATCATTGGCATTTTTTATATCAATTTTTAAATTAAAAAAATACATTTTTCAAGAAAGAAACACAAAATTCTTAACATATGATCATTCCGTTCTACATATATAATCAGTAATTCACAATATCATCACATAGTTGCATATTCATCATCATGATCATATCTTAGAACATTTGCATCAATTCAGAAAAAGAAATAAAAAGGCAACAGAAAAATAAAAACAGAAAAAAAATTATACATACCATACCCCTTACACCTCTCTTTCATTGATCACTAGCATTTCAAACTCAATTTATTTTAACATTTGTTCCCCCTATTATTTATTTTTATTCCATATGTTCTACTCATCTTTTGACAAGGTAGATAATAGGAGCATCAGACACAGGCTTTCACAATCACACAGTCACATCGTGAAAGCTATATCATAATACAATCATCATCAAGAAACATGGCTACTGGAACACAGCTCTACATTTTCAGGCAGTTCCCTCCAGCCTCTCCATTACATCTTGAATAACAAGGTGATATCTACTTAATGCATAAGAATAACCTCCAGGATAGCCTCTCAACTCTGTTTGGAATCTCTCAGCCATTGACACTTTGTCTCATTTCACTCTTCCCCCTTTTGATCGAGAAGGTTTTCTCAATCCCTTGATGCTGAGTTTCAGCTCATTCTGGAGTTTTTCTCAATCCCGTGATGCTGAGTCCCAGCTCATTCTAGGATTTCTGTTCCACGTTGCCAGGAAGGTCCACACCCCTGGGAGTCATGTCCCACGTATACAGGGGGAGGGTGGTGAGATTGCTTGTTGTGCTGGCTGGAGAGAGAAGGCCACATCTGAGCAACAAAAGAGGTTCTCTTGGGGGTGACTCTTAGGCCTAATTTTAAGTAGGCTTCACCTATCCTTTTTGGGGTTAAGTTTCATATGAACAAACCCCAAGACTGGGGGCTCAGCCTATAGCTTTGGTTGTCCACACTCCTTGTGAGAATATCAAATTCAACTTGGGGAGGTTGAATTTTCCCCTGTTCTCACCATTCCCCAAAGGGGACTCTGCAAATAATTTTCCACTCTGATCAAATCACTCTGGGACTCACCGGGGCATCACTCTGGACAAACTAACAGAATCTCATGTCCTACCCAAGGTTTCATGTACTTATGTTATTCAACCAACTATCTACATAAGCTATATTAGGAAATGCACTAGTTAAAATATAAATTTTCTACCAAATAAACATTTTTTTGCTTTAGTCTCACACATAAGCCGAAATTTTAAAATATTAATTACCATCTATTTTCAGCACCCTGCAGTAATGACACGCCCCAATCCTCCTCATGCAAAAATATTTTTTAAATTTGTACATTTAGTCACTATCATTATACACTCTAGACATTCCTAGATTATACCATTTCAATCTTTATTGTCTCTTTCTTTATGATTTCATTGATGCCCCCAGCCCTCCTCCCTCTATCATTCTCACATTCAGTTTCAGTGTTTTAACATTCATTGGCATTTTTAATCTTTGTAAACCTGATGGTGAAAAAATACCTTACTGTTTTAATTTACATTTCTTGATTCTTACTGAGGTTGAGAAACTAACAACTTTTCTTTTGTTTATTTGCCACTGACATTTCCTCTTCATCACTTGTTTAATGGCTTTTGCCCATTTGTGTACCAAGTTGTTTTTCTCTTGTAATGACTCTTTCAGTTTTCATGAAAATTAGTTTTTTGTTTTATTATGTTACAAATATTTTTCTAGTGTAATGTTCTTACCATACTGGTTTAAAATTTTTATTCTACCTAGATGATGAAAACAACATTTATTTGTGTAAGTAATTTGCAAAATATATTTCCAGAGTAAAAAAAATTAAAGTGATATCAACAAAGTGTGATTTGCTTTTTTTTTTTTTCTTCTCCAATTTAATCTATCAGGATGATCTGGTGTATAACCTTCTAGACCTGTGTCATGTTATATGTACACGGTAAGAGGAAGGATAACTCAGTTATTGGGAATTGGGAGGAAAGAGAGGTTTCCTTTTCACTCTATACTTTCTAAACTTTTTGAGTTCTGTGCCATTTACATATATTACCTATTGAAAATGTAAAAGGAAAGATATTGCTCCACATAAATGGAGGTATCATAGTTATAATATTGTTCAGCAGCTTGTATTCTATACTGAATAACATATTTTAGGTTTCTGTGCAGGAAACATAGTCTAACATCCTTTTTAATTGTTTTAAAGTATGTGATGATAAGGACTTACCACAGTATATTTACCATTCCTCTTTTAATGGGCAATTAAGATATTACACTGTCACAATGAAAATTCTTCATGCATGTGTCTGAGTGTTTTTGTAGAATAGGGTTAGTCTAATTAAATTAATTTTTATTAAGTGCTAGAACAAAATATATTCCTACTAATAGTATACCTATTTGTTGTCTTAATTATCAGCAACTCTGAATTCACAATAGTAAGGCCGAGCACCCATTCATGTGTTTATTGGGCGTTTTTATTTTTTCTTCTGAGAATTGTACTTCATATTATCTCCATATCATTTTGCAAGGAGTTTTTGCTCTTACTGATATAATTTGATACTGTATAATTCTCTGCTGCAAATAATTTATTACTGCCCTTTGTTAAAGATATTTTTTACAAAGCATAAGTTTTTTATTTATTATGGTCAAGTCTATCAGCATCTTTATTTTATCATATATACTCCTTAAGAACATCTTCTCTAACCCAAGGTTATGAACAGATTTTCCTATTTTTCCTCTCCATTATTTTATTAGTCTGCTTTACATGTAACATTGATATTCACTGGAATTTATGTTTGCATTTGGTACGAGGCAGGAATTTATTTGAAATGTTTTCCTAAATGGAAGCCAACTGTCTGAATATCATCTGTTGAGGGGCCATCCTTCTCACTGACTTGAAATGGCTGCTTTAACTTAATTCCCATAGATTACACCAGGGTCTGTGGGCTGGGCGAGCTCATGGATTCAGGACTGTCATTGCTTTTAGGCCCCTCAGTAGGCAGAGCTAAGAAACCTGTGTATTTGTCTCCCTCTCTCCCAAACTCTCTATGTAGATACGTGTATATGTATATACACATGAATACATGTACAGATATGCACGTTTGTATGTGTTGTATGTCTGTATCTACTGTATCTATTACAAGCTATGAGTTCCCACTGGTACCTCCAAGTCCACAGGGTTCATTCTAGCCTCTGCTTTCCTTATTTGTAACTTCTCTCTCTGACTGTGAGAAACCTGTCTCTCATTAGCTGCAAGATAGTTACCTGTTTGTTCAACCCCAGAATATACATAACTATCACTGTGAAAAGCAAGTTTATGAGCTAGAGTTCACTATTTTCTGTATAGTTCTTTATGTCTTATGTTATAGAATATAATAAAAATATTGTTTTTCCAAAATTCTTTAGGTTTGCGATAGCTATTTTTTCAATTTTAGACATTGTCTACTGACTTTCTGTAATGGCACATGAGATCTCTTACACCATCCTATTTTTCTCTACTACTAGATTCCTCCAATACAGTAATATCATTTCTTGTGAAGTACATCTTTAATATGTACCTTATTATACCTGTGCAGATTTTATGCACAGGTAGGCATTACTTCCTTCTTTTCAATTTTTAATGTACTTTTTAAATGTGGTAACATATAAAACATAAAATCTGCCATTTGAATCATTTTGAAGTATAAATTCTGTGGTATTAATTACATTTACAATGCTGTGCTATCATCAACACATTATTTTTTTACTTTTAATCTTCCCTAAGGTTAATAACTTTTTCCCATTTACTTTTCTTTATACCTACTGATAGCTCTTTTTACAGCTTCCAAAATTCTCGCAGTATAATATTCCAGAATATTCAGACCAGGTAATATATTGATTCTAATTACTTCCTTGGTACCATGTGTCCTGAAAACTCTTCTATCTAAAGTGGTTGCATGCTAGGCCCATGTACCTGGCATTTTCTTTGTTCTTCTCTTGTGTTGGATTTTACTCTTTCCTGGTCTCTCGTATTTTCCTTTCTTGCCTTTCTCTCTTGCTTTGTTGAAATCATACTCCAGGTGTTTCCTCATGTTCAGATGGTTCAGCAGCTACGGGAATGGTGATAGTAGCTCTCGACATATTTGTCCTCTGTGGTCTTGTTCCAGTCTGGAGTGGGTGCCTCTATCACTTCTGCCCACTGGGCCTCCCTTCTCTGTCATCCTGGCTCTCTTCTGGGTGAGCTGTCCTGTTTTTGGTATCTTATGTCTTCTTTTTGTATTGGTTTATCCCTTATTTTTGTGAAGTATATATTATGTCAGAGTCCTAAGGAATGGTGCATGGAGGCAAATTGTTTGAAATCTTCCACGTATAAAAGCATTTTTCTACACTCTCATTTGATATAGTTTGGGTGGGTATAGGATTACAATTGGAAAAAAATTTTCTTCAGAATTTTGAAGGCATTTCTTCACTATTTTCTTGTTTTTAGAATTGCAATTGAGAAGTGTGAAGCCATTCTAATTCCTGATTCTATGACTTATTTTTGTTTCTGCAAGTTTGTAGGATATTCTTTTTAAAAAACATTTTTTATTATGAAATATATATTTAAAAAACAATAAATTTCAAAGTACATTGCAACAAGTTATAGAGCAGATTTCAGAGTTTGGTATGGGTTACTGTTCTCCAATTTTAGATTTTTCCTTCTAGCTGTTCCGAGACACTAGAGATTAAAAGAAATATCAATATAAGGATTCAGGGCGGGCCACGGTGGCTCAGCAGGTAAGAATGCTTGCCTGCCATGCCCGAGGACCCGGGTTCGATTCCTGGTGCCTGCCCATGTAAAAAAAAAAAAATATATATATATATATATATATATATAAGGATTCACCAGTCATACGCATTCGTTAAATCCCATCTTCTCTATTACAACTACTTCTCTGATCCTTCTTCTAATCATTATGGGTATTTGGACTGTGTCCTTTCTAACTTTTTCATGTTGTTAAAGGGTATGAATAAGATGGGAGAGGGGGATGGAAGTAGTTGATGTTCTTGGAGAAGCTGGCCCCTCTGGGTTTCAGAACTTATCTGGCCTAGAAACTCATCTGGAGGTTGTAGATTTCTGGAAAGCAATCTTTCTTTTTTTGCGGGGGGTGCATGGTCTGGCAATGGAACCCAGGTCTCCTGCATGGAGAAGCGCACATTCTACCACTGAACCACCCATGCACCCACTGGAAAGTAATCTTAGTGTGTGAAACTTTTGTAGAAGCTCAGATAGAGCTCTACATGCTCTTTAGGGTTAACAAGAATGGCTTTGGTTGGGGGCTGGCAAACCATGGTAATTAGCAATATCTAGCTAAAGCTAGTGTAAGAGTAGCCTCCAGAATAGCCTCTCTACTCCATCTGAACTCTCTTAACCACTGACACCTTATTGTGTTATATTTCTTTCCCCCCTTTTTGTCAGGAAGGCATTGTCAATCCCATGGTTCCAGGCCAGTCTCATCCCTGGGAGTCTGTCCCACATGGACAGGGAGACTTTCACTCCTGGATGTCATGTCCAATATAGAGGGGAGGGTAATGGTTTTACTTGCAGAATTGGGCTTAGAGAGAGCAAGGCCACAGGTGAGCAACAAAAGAGGTTTTCTGGAAGTAACTCTTAGGCATAACTATAGGTAGGCTTAGGTTCTTCACTATAGAAATAAACTTCAAAAAAGCAAGGATCAAGAACAAGGGCTTGGGAGTCCCTAATATTTGAGACAGTATCAGGGGTTTCCCCAATGATAAAGCTTAATAGTTCTATATATTTCTCCCATCCCTCAAAGGACTTTGCCAATACTTTATTTTTTTGAAAATGCAAAATTATTTTCTAGTGATAACATATCCACCAGACCCCATATAGTATAGGCAACATTCCCAATTCTTTTTTTATCACATAGTTGTATATTCTTCACTATGATCATTTTTACATTTGTATCACTCCAGAAAAATAAATAAAAAGAAAGAAAAATGAACTTATACATCCCATACCCTTTACCCTCTGTCTCACTGACCAACAATATTTCAATCTAACCAATTTTTACCCTTTATCTCCCTGTTCTAGTTTGCTAGCTGCCGGAATGCAACACACCAGAGATGGATTGGCTTTTAATAAAAGGGGATTTATTTTGTTGGTTCTTCAGAGGAAAGGCAGCTAACTTTCCACTGAGGTTCTTTCTTACGTGGAAGGCACAGGATGGTCTCTGCTGGTCTTCTCTCCAGGCCCCTGGGTTCCAACAACTTTCCCCGGGGTGACTTCTTTCTGCATCTCCAAAGGCCTGGGCTGAGCTGCTAGTGCTGAGATGAGGAATGCTGAGCTGCTTAGCTGTGCTACGTTGCGTTCTCTCATTTAAGCACCAGTCAATTAAGTCAAACATCATTCATTGCAGCAGGCACGCCTCCTAGCTGATTGCAGATGTAATTGGCAACAGATGAGATTCACGTACCATTGACTTGTGTCCGCAGCAACAGAACTAGGTATGCTCACCTGGCCAAGTTGACAACTGAATCTAACTAACACACTCCCCTATTATTTATTTATTTTTATACCTATTATTATTATTTTTTAACTCATCTGTGCATAGCCTAGATAAAAGACACAGGGTTTTCACAATCACACAGTCACATTGTAAAAGCTTTTAGTTTTACAGTCTAAATCTAGCCTTTCTTTCAAGTAATTTGGACCCCTGATGTAGAGTAAGACTTAAAAAGTAGTTATTACATAATTACAGTACGCCATGCATTGAGCTTACTTATTTTATCTTCACAGAAATTTGAAAGGTAGATTTTATTTTATTATCTTAGTTTTAGTAGGCTAAACCTCAGTAAAAGACATCAGGTAGCTTGCTTATGGTTCCCCAAGAAGCAGCATTGTTGAGCTTGGAACCTTGACCAGTCCCTACCTCGCTCATCTGCAGATGAAGAAACAGTCCAAAAGAGACAACTAATTTACCAGAGTAGCAGATAACAGGAAGCCTCAGGTGTGCCCTGCACATTTTCTTTTTCTTACTTTATAGTTTCAAATGGCAGTTATATATCGGGTTTTTTGTTGGGTTAACAATGATGTGTATGCAGTTAGGATGGTTGGACAGAGAGATGAATAAAACACAACTGAATTTCCAGTGTCATTCCAAATATCTACAACCTTTTCACTTGGCAAGTATATCATATAGTCTAATAAAGCTAAAACAAAATTATGCAGGCTAATGTGAACTTTAGGACTTTTTATGCAACTGTCTATGAAAATCATAGAGTTCTTAATCCAGATTCATTTTGTGCTTCCAACTCTGCCTTTTTAGGCTACAGACTAAATGCTTTATTTGCACCTCCTCTTCCTCCTCCCGCTCTTCCTGCCCCCTTCCTCCTTCTCCTTGTCCTCTTCTCCTCCTCCTTCATTTTGTTGCTGTTGCTTTCTACTTTTCTTGTGCTTACAAATAATATTTCCCTTGGTAACCGTTTTTCCCTGGTTACTTTACTGGCAGATTTTCTGCACAGGGAACTGAGAGGCATTTATCCCCAAGGGAAGCAGTTATTTTGGATTTTACTAAGAAGTCAGTTAACATTTCTTCAACATTCCTTTCTGTTGCTCTCTGATTTAAAGAAAGCTCTGGTTTTGTTTCATTTTCATCTGGAGACTTAAATGACACCAAGCAAAGTCTACTTAGTTTAGATTTCCAGGTAAAAAAGTTTTAAATTTTAAGTTTCTACTAGAGCATGTGTAATGGTTTTAATATTTGGGTGTTTTATGTTGCAAATATGTATAACACCGTAGGAAATTAGCTCTTTACTAATAGATTTAAAAGTTTAAAGTATGCATTATTATGTTTACTTGATTTTTCAGGATGCATATTACCCAAGTACTTCAAGCTTTACAGAATTAGAAATAAAGTTACTTTTATGTCTAGATAGAATTATGGGTTCAATAGAAGTATAAATTGGTTTGAAAATATCATTCTTTTTCTATTTTTAAGTCCTAAAAAGAACATCAAGGATAAATTTAAAATGTTTTTCATTTTAAAGTTGATGAGTGAAGTGCAAGGAGATGAGACATCTGGCAACATTTGTTTAGAAGTTTAAAATTCTAATATTTTTAAAGCTTACTGAAAATACATATGATGAAAAACATTAAATGAAGAAAGATAACAAAATTCAATCAAGGTTTACAATATTAAGATGAACACAGAAAATGTTAGAACAAAACGTACTTGATCAAAATGTTGTCTAGTGTAGAGTGCTATAAAGTTTTACCCCTAGAAACATATTCAATAAATTATAAAGTTCTTTTTAAAGAAAATATTAAACACAAGTAAAATTCTATAAATCATTAAAAATAACAAAGGCCTAAGCTTCAATTATACAATTAGTTCTGAGAGTTCATTTCACAACGATTATTAAACATTTTAATGAGACTATTTAGATGCTGATTTTGTGAAGATTAAGCTAGCACTTTAAATTTATTTCTGGACATATCTATTTAAATTTCTGGATAAATAAAAGTTGCCCAATTTTGGTGGGGGGAATGAAAGACTAAGGGAGTGATTCCCAAGATGTGGGAGTGGGAACGGGGTGCTCAGCTGTCCACAACTGGCTTATTCTCTCCTACCCACTCCCTCAGGCAATGCCTGGGCAAGTGGGTGTTTATTTAAGGACTACGGAAAACAGGGTGCCACAGCACCAGGTCTAAGAGGTGGCACTTCACAACTCTTACCCTTCCCAGGGTGGAATCTGCTCATATGATTCTCAAAGCAAGGAAATGTCAATGTACATATTATTTTATGCAATGCAGAGAATTTATACTCTCCTTCAGGGCCCACTCCCTGCCCCTCAACTCAGCAAATCCTACTCTACTCTGACTCACAGTTTAATTTTTCGTATTGTTTTCCCCTGTTCGTACAGTCATTCCTTCCCAACATACTTGCTTGCTCTATGAATTGACTTTTACAATTTCAGCTGCCAATCAGTTAAGGGATTTGCTACATCCTTAGATTTTGCATGTTAGTTTTTCTAAACTAAAGTGGATTACAAAAATTGTTTAAATGAAGTTCCAATTTAATGACCTATGGCAATGATTCTGAAATGACTGAGGTAATTAATGTACATTGAACAAAATTTTGTATGTTGAAGTTAGCTGACACAGAAATACTGCTATTTGCTGAGCTAAGACAAGGTAGTGGCTAGTGAGAATATGAACAAAATGAAACCTAACTAGAGGAGAAAGATTCTGGTAATTGAAGTTACAAAAAGAACTATTGAGCTGCCTGAGGGCAAACTGAGCAGACACCATAGCCTCTTCTCATTTCACCAATCCCTAGAAACAACAGAAAACATGTTACAAACAAATACATACATGTGTGTGCTGCACTCGGAAATAAGAAGGGAAATTCCTGGTGGAATAGAAACCACAAGGAGTCCTTGAAAGATAGAGAGAAGATGGGACTGAATTTAAGGAGGAAAAATGAAGCATTGGATAGCCAATGAAGAGAACTGAGTATAAGAGAGCTTGTATGGAAAAGAAAGAGGTTGTTAGATTAAACAATCCAAAGAAGGATAAAACCAACAAATCAACCCATGGCAAGGTATGTTATTGGTCTGAATATTAAAGAGGAGTTGAAAATCTGGAAAACACCTATAGAGAGGAAAAAGGTTTCCTACTAAGGGATGAAAATCAGCTTCAAGCCAACATCTCATCAGCAATACTAGAATACTAGATATAAGAAAATAATGGAATCATAACTATAAAGAATTAGAGGAAAATGATTTTGAAACTGTAATTCTATTTCCAGCTAAAGAGAATATTTTCAGACATACAAGAATTCAAAAACTTTGCAAGCCACAAACATGCTCTGAGAGGAAATATTTCAGCAAGAAACAAAATGAATCTGAGGGAACTTCTGCCTTTGATAATGGCAAACTAGATAATTCAGACCAGTCCACCTGCGGAAATAATTAGAAAAGCTGGCAAAAACAGCAAGGCCGATATTTGGGACAGGAACCCAGAGAGGGTGTGGTAGCTTTTCTTTTAGAGTCATCTGAAGATTCCAGAAAAGGCAGCTGAAAAGCTTAGCAGAATGTTCCAATAGCCTCATAAGGCAAAAGAAAAATAAAAATAGAGGATTAGGGCCAAGCAAGGGGCAGGTGGCAGGAGGGAAGACTGGTGCTGGTGGAAGCACTAAATGGCTATAGCGAAGCCCAGTTTCCAATCACTTAGTCTCTGATTGGTAGAACCCTTAACCTCAAGCCTAAAGCAGATAAGAGTCTTTTTTGGATAAAGGGGACATCTTTCTAGGTCTATAAGTATTTTCATAAAAAAATGAATGCCACAATCAAAATTGATCAAGCACATGATGAGGAGAACTACTGGCTAAAAACCTAGAGAAATAACAGACAGTAGGAAGAGAAGCATAGGGAGCCTATTAAACGGAGTCTTCTGATAGACTTTTAAACAAATGTGATTAACATAATCGAGAAAGTAAAAGATGAAATTGAGAATTTCTGCAAGAATTGGAAAATATATAAAGAACCCACTGAAAACTGTAAAACTAAAAGATACAATAACAGAAAGATGAAAGCCAATGGATTAGTTTCATAGCAGACAAAGCCCTGGTGTAAAAAGAGAATTAAATAACTAGAAGATGGGTTAGAATAATAATAATGAATCATGGAGGGAAAACGTAAAAGGCAGGGAAAGCAAAATTAAAGACATACAAGAAGTTTATCATACATGTAACTGTAGTCCTAAAGAGAGAGAAGGGGAAAACAGTATTTGAAGAGATAATGGCTGAGAAGTTTCCAAATTTGTTAAACATCAGGGCATAGATTCAAGAAGTGCTACAAAACCCAAACAGGATAAAAACAAGAAAATCACATCTAGATACATCAGAGTAAACCAAACATCAGCTGAAAACCAAATGACAAAGAGAGTATTTCAAAAGCAGCCAGAAAAAAGGTTATCTTTAAGAGACAACTATTGTAACAAATGACCTCTCCATGGAAACAACAGGACATTGGAATGTTATCCTTTAAATGCTGAAAGAAAACACCTGGACCTAGATATTCTCTATCTAGCAAATAATCCTTTTAGAATGAAGGTGCAATATAAACATTTTCAGGCAAAGAAAAAACGGAAAATTAGTTATCAGTAGAACTATACTAGAGAAATTGTTCTTCAAGCAGCAAGACTATGGTCCGGATAGAAGACTGGAGACACAGCAAGGAATGAGGAGGCACAAAAAAGGGTAAATGTTTGGGTAGATCTAAATCAGTGGTTCTTAACTGGGGTAGGGTGGGGTAGGGTGATTCCCTTCCCCCCACCCCCCAGGGGACATTTGGCAATGTCTGGAGACCTTTCTGGTTGTCACAACTGGGGAAAGGCTGTAGTGGCCTCTGGGCCAGGGATGCTGTTAAATATCCTAAAATACACAAGACGGCTCCCACAACAAATGCCCAAAATGTTAAGAGTACTGAGGTCAGAAAGCCTGATTTAAACGAATTTCAGAATAAAACAATGATAATTATCTCTTGAAGGTTTCAAATCTATATAGAATTAAAGTACATTACAAAAACAGCATATATGCTGGGATGGAGTAACTGTTATTGAAGTTGGTCCTGGTCCTTTCATTGTCCAGGAAGAGGTAAAGTTACTAATTTATATTAGATTTTGATAAGTCAAGGATGCATGTGGAATCTCTAACGTAACCTCTATATCCTCTATATATGCCACTAATAGAAAGTATATAAAAAATAAATGATTATAGAAAGTTTGAAAGTAAAATGATGTAAAAATATTATATTCAGATATTAACCAAAAGAAAGAAGTATATCAGTATTAGGCAAGGTGGACTTCATGGCAAAAATGACCACTAGAGACACAGAAAGTCTTCTTGTAATGATAAAAACACCAGAAAGACAATTCTAAATTTGTACATACCTATAATACATCTCAAAACATTAATAAACTTGATTAAACTGATGTAAATATTATACTACATCCGAAAAATAAACTCAAGTAATAATATTCGTTAAAATATAAGACAATATTATTTGTAAATTAGAAATTAAATTAAGCATCCAAAAATAGTTCCAGAAGAAATATGCATATGGATGTCTATAATAACCTCCAACCCCCACTCCAAAAATGGAAGAAAATTAAATACCCATTACTAGTTGTTAAATAACTTAAGGAATGAACATAAACTCTACAGATCACATGATCATGATTTACATATACTGGCCTGGAAAATGTCCACAATTTATTACTGAATGGAATGAAAATGCAGTATAACATTTATAGAAGAATTCAATTTATACTTAAATGCATATGTACTTATATTCATAGAGTCATGAAAGATGACTAACCTAGTGGTTGACAAACTATGGCTTGCAGGCCAAATCCTGATTTTTAAAATAAGTTTTATCAGAACACAGCCACACTCATCCATTTGACTTTTTTGCCTATATATTTATGTATCATTTTGAGATTAAAAAAACAAGTATGTACTATTTTTATAAATTCAAACAGATTTTACAAAGCATTAAAAAAAAGAACTTAGGAAAGAGAAAGCTATATGTGAATGTGACTTTTTTCTTTAAATCTCTTATGGGTGATCATGCTGATGACAATTTATAGCTCAACTTAAGAAAGAAGAACTTTCTGACAGAGCTGTCTAATCTTGGAATATGAGACCTGAGGAGACAAATTTGCTATTAATGAAACAGTAGAGGATTCAATGCCTGATTCAAGCTGAGTTCTATACAGTGGAGCACCATCATAGACAGTGAGTGCCAGGAAACAACAGCTTCACCTGAGCACATCAGAAAAGAAATTAGTTGAAAGTAGGATCATAAATAAAGGAACAAGAAATTTTGACTACACGGGCATTGGTCTTGGATTTAGGAGAAAATCTTAGGAAAGACATTACCACTGGAAATGATATTCATTTATTTTCTTTTATTCCTTTTGATAACTAACCACTAAAAGACCTCCTCTAATTATAATTCATTTTTTGTCAAAATAAATGACACATGACTGCCTTGATTAAAAATCTTCAGTAACTCTTCATTTCTTTGAACCAGGGTCTCTCAACCTCTATACATTTGGGGCCAGCTAATCCTTTGCTGTGGTAGGTTGTCCTGTGTGGTATAAGATGTTTAGCAGCATCCGTGGCTTCTATACACTAGATGATAGTAGCACCCTTCCCAGTTGTGAAAACTAAAAATGTATCCAGAAATTGTCAAATGTCTCCTGGGGGGCAAAATCACCCTTGATTCAGAAGCACTATTGTATACTCTGGATTGCCAACCTTATTCTGTAAAACAGTTTAGACTTTGTGTGCCATATTGTTAGTCACTGTTAAAACCACTTGACTCCTCCATTTTAGGACAAAAGCAGCCATAAACAATTCATAACCAAATGAGCATAGTTATGTTACAATAAAATTTTATTTATGGATATTGAAATTTAAATTTTATATAATTTCACATCATGACGTATTCTTCTTTTAATTCTTCAGCCATTTAAAAATGGGAAAACCTTTCTTAGCTTGTGGGCTATACAAAAATAAGCAACTGACCCCATTGGTCCATGGTCTATAATTTGCTGACTTCTGTTCTAAAGTACATCAACTGCAGAGCCTGGTTCCCAACGATTCATCCATAATATGACTTAACCTCCTCAGGACAGTGTTTGTAGAGCCCTACAACACTGTAAGTACCTTGAGCCAGATTGGTCTGTACAATTTGCTCATTACACCAACTAGATTTGTGATTCCACACAGGTTTTCTATTACTCATAACATCAAAGTAGTAGCCCTGTTCGCATATGGTGGTGTAGACAATTGAACAGTACAGTGCATATATTTAAAGTATATTTGTAAAACCATGACCACAATTAAGAAAATGAACGTATTTATCACCTCAAAAAGTTTCCTTGTGACCTTTGGTAATCTTCCCAACCCTCCCTACTGTCAATTCCAAGGCAACCATTCACTTGCTTTCACCATAGAATAGTTTGCATTTTCTACAATTTTACATACATGAATCATGTATACATCCTTTTGTGTAAGACTTCTTTTATTCAACATAATTATGTAGAGATTCACCCATTTTTATTGCTATGTAGTAAAACTATATGGATATATTCCAATTTATTTATCTGCTAACAAATTGAAGGACACTTGGATTGTTTCCACATTCTGTCTATTATAAAGAAAGGGGCTATGAACATTAATATATAAATTTTTGCATGGACATATGCTTTCATTTCTCTTGTGTAAATACCTGGAAGTGAAATGGTTCGATAAATGGTGGGTACATATTTAACTTTCAAAGAAATTGCCTACTATTTTCAAAGTGGGTGTAAAATTTTACATAACCAAAAGAATTGGATTGTTCTAGTGACTCCATATTATTGCCAATAGTTGCTACAATCTGCCTTTTTAATTTTAGCCATTCCAATAGGTGTGTAATAATATCTCATTATGGCTTGAATTTACCATTAGTAAATTAGTACATTAGTCTCTAATGACTAATTATGTTGAGCATCTCCTCATGTGCTTATCTGCACATGTGTCTGTTCAAATCTTTAGACTGTTTTTTTTTTGGCATGGGCAGACTCCAGGAATCGAAGCCAGGTCTCCAGCTCAGTAGGCGAGAATTCTTTCCATTGAGCCACTGTTGCACCAACCTCGAATGGTTATTTTTGTTGTTGTTTGTTTTTCGGTGCATGGTTCGGGAATTGAACCCGGGTCTCCCGCATGAAAGGCGAGCATTCTAACCACTGAACCACCTGTGCACTCCCTTAACTGGTTTTTAAAAATGCATTGTCTTATAATTGAGTTCTAAGCGTTCTTTGCCTTTGATACAAGTCTTTTGATGAATATATATTTTGCAAATATTTTTTTCCAGTCTGTGACTTGCCTTTTCATTTTCTTAATAGTCTTTTGAAGAGCAAAAGATTTTAAATGTGATGAAATCCAATTTATTATTTTTATATTTCATGCCTTTCATTGCTACACTTAAATCTTTACTAAATCTAAGGTTAAAATTTTTCCTATTTTCTTTTATAAGTTTTATAGTTTTAGTTCTTCAAATAGCTATGACCTATATTTTATATTGTATTATTGTTTTGTACATAGCTGAAATTAAGTATAGAAAATCAGGTAGTGTTAGGCCTCCAATACTGTCTTTTTTCAAGAATGTTTTGGCTGTTCTAGGGATTTCTGCATTTCCATATATCATTTAAAAACTGTGTTGGAATTTAGATCAGCATGACAAATCTATAGATTAATTTTGGGGAGAACTGAGAATTTAACAACATTGAGTATTCTGATCCATATACACAATATATAGCTCCATTTATTTAGGTCTTCATTAGTTTCTCTCAGTTTTCAGGGCACAGATCTTGCACATCTATTATGAGAAGTATCTTTTAAAAAGTACTTCACATTTTTTGATCTATTATAACTGGTACTGTACTTTTAACTTCAGTTTCTTATTGACTGTTCTTGGCACATAGACATAAAACTAATTTTTGCATATTGATCTTGTATCCTAAAACCTTTCTAAATTTGCTTATTAGCTCCACAAGCACTTTTGTAGACTTAGGATTTTCTAAATAGATAATGTCTACAAATAAATCCACTTTCATTTCTTCATTTTTAATCTGCATGCACCCATTAAAAATTGTGCATTTGTCTATTTCTTTTTGCAGGTCTATCATATTTTGCTTCATGTATTTTGCAGTTGTGTTACTGAGTGCATAAATGTATAGGATTCTTACAACTTCATGATAAATTGTCTTATCACTATGCAATTACCTTCTTACCTCTAGGAATATTCTTTGCTGTGAAACTTACTTCATCTCATATTAATATAGCCACTGCAGTTTTCTTCTGGTTGGTGTTACCATGATGTATTTTCTTCTATCCCTTTACTTTTTTTTTTTTGCATGGGCAGACACAGGAAATCAAAGCCCGGTCTCTGGCATGTCAGGCGAGAACTCTGCCTGCTGAGTCACCATGGCCCACTCTACCCTTTTACTTTTAACTTTATATCTTTTTATTTAAGATGGGTTTCTTGTAGGCAGCAAGTAATTGGTTCTTGTTTCTTTAGTTCAATCTGATAATCTTCGGCTTTTAATTGTGGCATTTAATTCATTTATATCTAATATGACTCATGATATAGTAATGTTGAATTCTACCATCTTGCTATTTGTAGCAGCTGTTCTTTGTTCCTGTTCTTCTTTTTCTGTCTTGTTTTGAGTTTTTTTTTATGATTCCATTTTATTTCCTTTGTTGGTTTATTAGGTATAGCTCTTTTTTGTTTGGTGGTAGCCTTAGGGCTTACAGTATAACTCTTTTTTTTTTTTTTTTGCATGGGCAGGCACCAGAAAACGAACCTGGGTCTCTGGCATGGCAGGCGAGAACTCTCCCTGCTGAGCCACCATGGCCTGCCCTACAGCATACACCTTTAGCTTATCCCATTTTACCTTCAAGTGATATTATACCACTTCATATATGAGAACTTTACAAGAGTATGTTTCCATTTCCTATTTCTTCCTTTATGCTACTGTTATATATTTTACTTTTACTTATGTTAAAAACTCCAAAACTCATTATTATTGTATTTACAGAATTATTAAACAGTTGACTGTACTAAATAGTCAATAATCAGTTGCTGTATGGGGTAATACTGACTTTCATAGCTTCAGAGTTCTAACTGAGTCTCAGGTGTCACGCAGATACGTGAAGTTTCAGGGAACAACCAGGTTATACTCAAATAGGTTAGTATCTCAGAATTTAGATATAACAGTTACAGCTCCAGAATAGATGTGATTGCTCTCAGAGTTTACAATCTGGGAACCTTTAATAGGCCCCAACCTGATAATTCATGCTCTCAACTTTAATTCTCTGAGTTTGTATATTATAGTTACTGCATATGAGTGAGGCATGATAATATTTGTAAAGCTGATCTGGATAGGACTAAGGTAAATCAGAACACAGGGTAAAGGATGATGCAATCTGCATTTTAAAATTTCAACTTCTGTGTGAGATCCAAAGAAAAGATGTTTATTTGGTGCAAAATTTATATTTGAGGTAATGCATTATTTAACTTAACTTGCATGGTCAGTTTATTTGAACACCATGATTACATGGAATCTTGAATAGGGAGTGACATTTTGTTGGTTTGTACAAATTAGTGTGATGCCCCGATACATCTCAGAGTTATTTGGGGAGAATAAAAAAGTATTTACAAAGTTCCTTGGGGGACTGGGGAGAAAGGAAGAAATATTAAATTTCTCCACCTGGGAAATTCCTGATAATTTCGCAAGCAATGGGAACAACCAATTCAATAGGCTAAGCCCTCAATCTTGGGGCTCGCCCCTATGAAACTTAATCCTGCAAAGAAGAAGCTAAAACCTACTTAGAATTATGCCTAAGAGTCATCCCCAGTGAACCTCTCTTGTTGCTCAGATGTGACCTCTCTCTCTAAGTCAACTTGGCATGTGAACTTACGGCCCTCCCCCCTGTGTGGGTCATGACTCCCAGGGGTGTAAATCTCCCTGGCAATGTGGGACAGGACCCCTGGGATGAGCTGGGACACAGCCTCATGGGACTGAGAAAGTCTTTTTGACCAAAAGGGGAACAGAGAAATGAAATAACATAAAGTCTCAGAGGCTGAGAGATTTCAAACAGTGCTGAGAGGTTATCCTGGAGGTTATTCTTATGCATTATATCAATATCCCCTTTAAGTTTCTGGTGCATTGGAGTGGCTGGAAGGAAGTACCTGAAACTGGAGAACTGTGTGCTAATAGCCTTGATTCTTGGATATAAGTTTATAACTATTAGCTGTGACCATGTAACTGTATAAACCTTGTGGCTAATGCTCCCTTTACTCAGGGTATGGGCAGATGAGTAAAAAGATAAGGACAAAAAATAAATAATGTCAGGTGGGGGATAAGGGGTTAAAAAAAAGTGAGTAGATTGCAATACTAGTGGTCAATGAGAGGGAAGGGTAAAGGATCTGGGATGTATTGGTTTCTTCTTTTTATTTCTTTTTCTGGAGTGATGTAAATGTTCTAAAAATGATCATGGTGATAAATACACAACTATGTGATGATTTTGTGAGCCAGTGATTGTATACTTTGGATGGACTGGGTGTGCATGAAGATATCTCAATAAAAATATTCTTAAAAAATAGCCAATTATCTTTTAAATATACTACAAAAAGAAAAAAGAAAACTTTCATATTTACGTACATATTTGTCATTTCCTGTGCTCCTTGTTCTTTTGTGTTGATCTACAGTTTCATCTGGTATAATTTTCCTTCTACCTGTAGGAATTCCTTTACCATTTGTTGTAGTGCAGATCTGCTAGTGATTCTTTCAGCTTTTGCATGCCTAAAAACACCTTTATTTTACTTTTGTCTTTGAAAGATATTTTGGCTGAGTATAGAATTCTATGTTGATAGTTTTTTTTCTTTTAATACCTTAAAGATGCTGCTCCATTGTTTCTGGCTTGTACTGTTTCTGAAAAGAAATCTGCTTTAAGCCTTATCATTAATTCTTTGCACATAAGGTATCATATGTGTCATATTCTCTGGTTGCTTTTAAGATTTTCTAAATTGGTTCTTTTTTTTTTTTTTTTTTTTGGAATGGGCAGGCTCTGGGAATCGAACCTGGGTGTTTGGCATGGCAGGTGAGAATTCTGCCACTGAGCCACTGTTGCACCACCCAGATTTTTTTTTTTTAATCACTGGTTTTGAGCAATTTGATTATGATGTATTGGCACAATTTTCTTCATATTTCTTATGCTTGGGATTCGTTGAACCTCCTGAATCCATGGATTTATAGTTTTCCTTAAACTTGAAAAATTACTGGTCTTATTTCCTCAAATATTTTTGTCATATTTCGGACACAGTAAGTGGTATTTGTGCCCAGGCAAAGGACCCAGGGAGGCAAATGAGACAAGGTCGTACTATTTTACTACACTTAAAACAATCACCCACCATTCTATAACATTTGGGTGATAGACAATGTAGCTTGAGGAAGGTTTGCTTTCCCTAGTTCATTTCAAACTCCATAATTTTGATTGGCTCATGGTTTTCCAATCAGGCTCCCTCAGAATCCCCACAGCTAAATTATAAGTGTCAAAGCAGATACAGCATATTAAGAGATGACTTCATTTAGTCAAATGGTTGGAAAGAAAGGTTTAGTCAAATAATTCCTCAAGGGTCATTTGGCTACTTCCCAAGGTCTGAACAAGAGACTGAATTGATAGAGTCTATGGCTCCTTGTTACACCTTTATACTTTGAATATCCTTCTTATTCATTTTTTTGTATAATACTTATACAAAGCAAAGAAAGAAAAACGCAATAGTTTTCAAAGTGCTCAACAAGTAGTTACAGGGCAGGTTTGTCATGGGCTACCATACCATCATCTCAGATTTTTCTTTCTAGCTGCTCTAAAACATTGGAGGCTAAAAGGAATATATATATTTTTTATCATTTTTTTTTGAAAAATAACATATATACAAAAAAGCAAAAAATTTCAAAGCACAGCACAACAATTAGTTGTAGAACAGATTTCAGAGTTTGGTATAGGTAAAAATTCCACAATTTTAGGTTTTTACTTCTAGCTGCTCTAAGAAACTAGAGAGTACAAGAAATACCAAGATTCAGCTATCATACTCATTTGTTAAATCCTACATTCTCTGTATAAGTCCACCATCACCTTTGCTCTTTCTCCCACTCTTTAGAGGTAGCTGGGCTATGCCCATTCTAACTTTTTCATATTGGAAAGGGTAGTGAGAAAGAAATAGCTGATGTTCTGGAAAGGCTGGCTCCTTTAGGTTTTAGGACTTATTTGGTCCAGGGATCCATCTGGAGGTTGCAGGTTCCTGGGAAGTTACCCTAGTGCATGGAACTTTTGTAGAATCTTACATATTGCCCTAGGTGTTCTTTAGGATTGGCTGGGATGGTTTTGGTTGGGGTTTGGCAAGTTATGATAGGTAGCAATGTCTAAATGAAGTTTGCATAAAATCAACCTCCAGGGTAGCCTCTTGACTCTACGTGTAAAACTCCTTCTTATGTGATGACACTTTGAGCCAGTGGTTGTAGACTTTGGATAGTTTTAATGGTGTGCAAATATATCTCAATAAAACTTCACTAAAAAAAAAGCTCCTTATTTGCAATTTAGAGTTTTAAACTCTATATGTAACATCACTCTGAACATTTTACTATTCTTATCCATTACTACTCAGTGTGAATACTTGTGAAATACAACTTGCTTTTTCACTCTGGTCAATGGATATGATCAAGGCAAATCAGGGAGGACTGGGATAAATGTCGTAAGTGAACAAGGCTGCTGTTTTAACTAATTTTTTTATAAAACCAAGAAATACATTAGATTCTCATTAAAGGTTGATAGCAGCAAAGCTTTTGCAATTCTTGGTCCTTAAGATCCCTGTGGTTTCAAATTCTCCTCCACACAATCCCCTGCTGTGTGGGAAAGGTTCCCTATTTCAGAGAATATTGGCTGTAAGGGAGTCAGAGAAGAGAGAGCAGCAGGTGAGGTTGGGGACACTGACCAAAGTAGGTCTCAGCTGCTGAAATTTGAAAAAGGACTAGAAACTACCAAAAACTTCCTTTGCAGCTCTAAGTATAAATCAAGAAGGTTTTGCTGTACGAACCTTTAAAAAAAATTTTTTTTTGTAAACAACAACCATCAAAATTCTTGACATACAAACATTCTACACATGGTGTACAATCAATGGCTCACAATATTATCACATAGTTGTGTATTCATCATCATGATCATTTTTTTCGAACATTTGCATCTCTCCAGCAAAAGAAATAAAAAAAGAGAAAAGAAAAAACTCAGATACCATACCCCTTACCCCTCATATTGACCACTAGTATTTCAGTCTACCCTATTTATTTTAACCTTTGTTCCCCTATTGGTTATTTCTTTATCCATATTTTTTACTCATCTGCCCATACAGTAGATGAAAGGAGCATTAGAAGGTTTTCACAATCACACAGGCATACTGTAAAAGCTGTATCATTATACAATCATCTTCAAGAAACACGGTTACTGGAACACAGCTCTACAGTTTCAGGTACTTCCCTCAAGTCACTCTAATACACCATAAACTAAAAAGGAGATATCTGTATAATGCATAAGAAGAACCCCCAGGATAACCTCTCGACTCTGTTTGAAACTCTCAGCCACTGACACTTTATCTTGTCTCGTTTCTCTCTTCCCCCATTTGGTTGAATAGGTTTTCTCAATCCCTTCATGCCAAGTCCCAGTTCATCCTGGGATTTCTGTCCCATGTTATGTCCCACATAGAGGGGGTAGAGCTGCTGTGTCAGCTTAGACAGAGAGAGGCCACATCTGAGCAACAAAAGAGGCTCTGTGGGGGTGACTCTTAGGCCTAATTTTAAGTAGGCTTAGCCTATCCTTTGCAGGGATAAATTTCATAGGGGCAAACCCCAAGATTGAGGGTTCAGCCTATTGATTTGATTGTCCCCACTGCTTGCGAGAGTATCAGGAATTCTCCAAATGGGGAAGTTGAATTTTTCCCCCTTTCTTACCATTCCCCCAAGGGGACTATGAAAATATTTATTTATTCTCTGTCTGAATCACTCTTGGATTTATCTGCACATCACACTAACCTGGATAAACCAACACAATTGCATGCCCCATTCAAGGTTCCATGTACTTATGGTGTTCAATTAGACTGACCATACATGTTAAATTAGGAAATGCACTATTCAAAATATACATTTTGCACCAAACATCTCTCCATTTAGTCTCACTCAGAAGTTGAAGTTTTAATATATGAATGACCATCTAATTTCAACACCCTGCAATACTGACATTCCTTTGTTCTTCTTCACACAAAAACATTTTTTAATTTGTACATTTAGTCACTATCATTGCACACTCTAGGCATTCCTAAATTATACCATCTCAGTCTTTATCGTGTATCTTTCCTTCTGGTTTCATACATGTCCCCAGCCCTTCTCCCTCTATCATTTTCACATTCAGCTTCATTCAGTTGTACAAATCTTTTGACTCCAGCCCCTGCCATTACTATGCAGAAGATTTTTCTTTACCTACCCCTGCTATCTGACTTTATAGTGACTGGGCCAACCTTTCAGACCACAATACTACTATTGAACTTAGCCTTTATCTTATCATCAACAGTATCTAAATATTCATTTCTCAAATTATTTTTTCAGCTTTACCATGTACATGGGTCCTGTACTGCCCTGAGATCATTTAAGAGTTATTCTTCATGCCTCTTGTCTCTGTATAACTGATGCTAGTTTACTGTTATTTTCATATGGTACCATCATGCCAATCCCCACCCCCATCCCAACAACATAAAATTATAGAATTATAGAACAAACTAGAAGAGTTGGGAAAATGGGTGGTTGATGACACCAGTCAGAGAACAGATGTAGAGTAATCTCCCAAGTGAACTATGAAAATATACAATGCAGTGGTCCAGAAAAGGGCAGGCAAACTATGGCCCATGGACCAAATCCAATTTGCTGCGTATTTTGTAAATAGTTTTAATGTAGCACAGCTACACTAATTCATTTATATATTGTCTACGGCTGCTTTCGTGCTACAATGGAAGAGTTGAATAGCTGTGACATAGAATATATGGCCTGCAAAGCCTAAAATATTTACCATCTGGTCCTTAATAGAAGAAGTTTGCTGGTACCTGATCTGAAGGTAAAGACCAAAGTTCTTTGATTCTGATACAAAAATTCCAAATTCTGATTTGGCAGTACTGCTTTAACATATAGCCCATATACAATATTTGTGTTATTTCTCAGACTTGCTAACTGGGCATGCAAGAAATTATGAGTCAATTTTTAGAGGTAAAAATTTGGTCACCACTAACTCCAATTTTAAATTTTATTCTCATTTTAGAAATTGGCTGGTAAAAAGTCAAACATGAAGTTTTCGGTTTTGTATTATTTTCTTCTGCTTATGACTTTTCATGTGGACTTTGGACAAAATGAAGAAATTCCTAGGAAACAAAGGAGGAAGCTCTATTACCGAAGATTGAGGAAAAGTTCTCTATCCAACCACAAGTCAAATAGACAGCTTGGAATTCAGCCAACAACTACGGTTGCACTAGCAGCAAAATTTCCTACAGTTAACTTTGATTATAGCACAGAGGAAAAATTCGAATCCTTTTTAAGTTTTCCTGGAAGAGAATCAAGCTATGATGTGTTACCAGGTAAGAAAACCTTCATGTAGGTAATTTACCCCTCCCCTGCTCCAAAATTATTATATTGTGGTTCATCTATAACGATTCATTTTTAAATAATTTTAAAAATCATTTAAGGAATGTATTTATAATACAAAATCATTGGACAAAAAAAGTACTTATTCTACCACTATCTTATAAAACCAAACTTATTATTTTGGTTTATTGCTTTATAGTCTGTTTGTTACATATATATTTTAAATAATTGTAATAATTTAAGTATACATATATCTTTGTAAAATGCTTTTTCATTCAGAATGATAGATCACCTAGAAATAGAGCCAAATTATTCAGATGATTCTATGAACACATGGCTGCTAAATATAGTCTTTGTTTAAACTTTCTTCGTAGTCTTCCCCATATCTTACTTCTCACTCCATCTTCAATATCTCCATTTTATATTTGTCTACTGCTTTCTTAATTTTGCCTTCTCTTTTTTAATGCTTCATCTTGCTTTCTTGTGTCTTATGTTAAGACACAAGCTGCATGAACTTGTGAGTCTGGCAGCTTCCTAGAGCATCACAAAACAAAGGAACTTTCATGCCGAGCTTAGCCTAGCCTATTGGAAAAATAGGAGAGGATGACAACAAGAAAGCAGCATGAAAACCTGAATGAATTTAAATATGTTTAGATGTTTATTCCATTACTGAATTTACTTTAAATTCTGATTTTTACACTGTCAAATACCCAGTGTAAAAATGGGTATTTTACTAGGTTGCCGAAAAAATTTTTCTGGCTGTAGTACTGTAATAGTAATTTTTTCATTTTTTATTTGTAATAGTAATTTAAAAATATATATTTTTGTTTCAGTTCTTCATTGAGGAAACTAATAAATGCACAACTGATACATAGATAAGTATTGTCACATTTCAGTAGAGAGCTTTGTCATGAGCCTTTTCATTTTTTCTTTCTTATTTTAATGTAGAAAATTTTTAAACCAAAAATGGACTTAAAGCAACTGAATTTTATATATATATATAGAATAGCCTATTGAATTTTTAAAGGTTGAAAAAACTGGAAATTCTGTCAAAGATGTCAAGTAGGCATTTGTTAAAAGCTGGTATTTGATGACTGTGTTTTTCCAAGTTTGGAAGAAAAATTAATTAAATTATAGACGTGATGCCATTAAATAAAACTTTCAAAAGAAAATATCACTGTGCGATTTTTTGAGGCCAATAGTTTCATACATTTTCTCAATAAAACCAAATGCTTCTAAATGCTATTATTTTCATAAAGTTAACAGGAATAACATACTCTCATCATGAAACTACGCGATTTAGGTCATACTTACAGCCCAGTGGAGAAAAAAGTCTGGAGGCAGGAAACTCAATTAAAAAGATGGTTTAAAAATGCTCTCCAGGACTTCCGGAGAAGATGGCGGCTTAGTAAGACGCGCGGGTCTTAGTTCCTCCTCCAGAAAAGCAACTAAAGAAACAGAAACAATACGAAACAGCTCCTGGAGCCACGACAGAGACCAAAAAGACAGCGTACCCCATTCTGGAACAGCTCAACGGGCAGGGAGAATCCTCTGCGGTGAGATACCCGAGGGGCGCGCGTTTTCCCGGCCGGGGCGGCTGGCGACTGGGGTCCCCTCCACGCACGTGGCTCTCCAGTCTGACTGGGAACGTTGGATAGTGGGGCCCTCCCACCACGCTTGGCGTCTCGGGCCAGCTGGGCAATTTGGACCGGCACCTCCCCAAGCCGCGGTGGCCGGCGACCCCCCGCCCATGCGCGGTTTCCCGGGCCGACTGCGGGATTCGGATTGGCAAGTTAAAGGAGCCACAGCATCTTTTACTGGTGGGACCCGCAGACAGACGAGCGCCACGAGCGCCACCTACTGGGCAGGAAAAGAAAAACAGAGCCCAGAGATTTCACAGAAAAACCTTTCAACCAGCCGGGTCCCACACCCAGGGAAATCTGATCAAATGCCCAGACACCAGCAGAAAATAATGGATGATGCTCGGAAAATTGAAGATATGGCCCAGTCAAAGGAACAAACCAATAGTTCAAATCAGATACAGGAGCTGAGACAACTAATGCTGAATATACGAACAGAAATGGAAAAACTCTTCAAAAACCAAATCAATAAATTGAGGGAGGACATGAAGAAGACATGGGCTGAACAAAAAGAAGAAATAGAAAATCTGAAAAAACAAATCACAGAACTTATGGGAGTGAAGGACAAAGAAGAAAAAATGGAAAAAACAATGGATACCTACAATGGTAGATCTAAAGAGACAGCTACAATTAGTGAACTGGAGGATGGAACATCTGAATCCTAAAAAGAAACAGAAACTATAGGGAAAAGAATGGACAAACTTGAGCAGGGGATCAGGGAACTGAATGACAATATGAAGCGCACAAATATACGTGTTGTGGGTGTCCCAGAAGGAGAAGAGAAGGGAAAAGGAGGAGAAAAACTAATGGAAGAAATTATCACTGAAAATTTCCCAACTCTTATGAAAGACCTAAATTTGCAGATCCAAGAAGTGCAGCGCACCCCAAAGAGAATAGACCCAAATAGGCATTCTCCAAGACACTAGTTAGAATGTCAGAAGTCAAAGAGAAAGAGAGGATCTTGAAAGCAGCAAGAGAAAAACAATCTGTCACATACAAGGGAAACCCAATAAGACTATGTGTAGATTTCTCAGCAGAAACCATGGAAGCTAGAAGACAGTGGGATGATATATTTAAATTACTAAAAGAGAAAAACTGCCAACCAAGACTTCTATATCCAGCAAAATTGTCCTTCAAAAATGAAGGAGAAATTAAAACATTTTCAGACAAAAAGTCACTGAGAGAATTTGTGACCAAGAGACCAGCTCTGCAAGAAATATTAAAGGGAGCACTAGAGTCAGATACGAAAAGACAGAAGAGAGAGGTATGGAGTAAAGTGTAGAAAGATGGAAAATCAGATATGATACATATAATACAAAAGGCAAAATGGTAGAGGAAAATATTATCCAAACAGTAATAACACTAAAAGTTAATGGACTGAATTTCCCAATCAAAAGACATTGAATGGCAGGATGGATTACGACCCAGCAATACCACTGCTAGGTATCTACTCAAAGGACTTAAGGGCAAAGACACAGGCGGACATTTGCACACCAATGTTTATAGCAGCATTATCTACAATTGCAAAGAGATGGAAACAGCCAAAATGTCCATCAACAGACGAGTGGCTAAACAAACTGTGGCGTATACCTACGATGGAATATTATGCAGCTTTAAGACAGACTAAACTTATGAAGCATGTAATAACATGGATGGACCTAGAGAACATTATGTTGAGTGAGTCTAGCCAAAAACTAAAGGACAAATACTGTATAGTCCCACTGATGTGAACCGACATTCGAGAATCAGCTTGGAATATATCATTGGTAACAGAGACCAGCAGGAGTTAGAAACAGGGTAAGATAATGGGTAATTGGAGCTGAAGGGATACAGACTGTGCAACAGGACTAGATACAAAAACTCAAAAATGGACAGCACAATAATACCTAAGTGTAATGTAACTATGTTGGAACACTGAATGAAGCTGCACCTGAAATATAGTTTTTTGTTTGTTTGGTTGTTTGTATCTTTTGTTTTTGTTTTTTTTCTTTTTCCTTTTTATATATATATATATATTTTTTATTAGTATTATTATTTTAATTCTCTTCTCTATATTAACATTCTATATCTTTTTCTGCTGTTTTGCTAGTTCTTTTCCTAAATCGATGCAAATGTACTAAGAAATGATGATCATACATCTATGTGATGATACTAAGAATTACTGAGTGCATGTGTAGAATGGAATGATTTCTAAATGTTGTGTTAATTTCTTTTCTTTTTTTTGATTAATAAAAAAAAATTTAAAAAAAATGCTCTCCAATGGTGGTAGTACTTTTAAAAATTGCAATAAAATACACATAAAAACTTTACCACTCTAACCATTTAAAAGTGTACAATTTCAAGTTCATCTATGTTGTATCTGTACTTTATTCTTTTTTTGTGGCTGAATAATATCCCATTCTAAGGACACAGCACATTTGTTTACCCATATCTGTTGACAGATATTTGGAATGTTTCCACCTTTGGCCAGTTGAATAGTGCAGCCATGAACATTTGTGTTCAAGTTTATATTTTAACATCTGCTGTCAATTCTGGTTGGTATATACCTAGGATTGGATTTGCTGGGTTATATGGTAAATTCTATGTGTAACTTTCTGAGGAACAACTAATTGTTTTCCACTGTGCCTTTGGTATATTTAAGAAACCACTGCTAAATCCAAGGTCAAGAAAATTTAGTCTATATTTTCTTTACAACTTTTTTCATAGCTTTGTCTCTTATATTTAGGTCTTTGACCCATTTTGAGTTAGTTTTTCATATGGTGCAACTTCATTCTCTTGCATGTGGATACCCAGTTTTCAGTACTTCAATCACTTGTTGAAGAGACTATTCTTACCCAGTTGAATGGACTTGGTACCCTTGTCAAAAATTGATTGGTCATAGATATATGGGTTAATTATTGGACTCTCAATTCTGTTCCATTTGTCCATATGTCTGTCTATCTTTATGCTAGCACCATGCTGTTTTGATGACTGTAGCTTTATAATAAGCTTTGGAATTGGGAAGTGTGAGTCCTTCAACTTTGTTCTTCTTTTTCAAGTTTGTTTTGGCTATTTGGGGCTCTCTGTAATTCCATGTGAATTTGAAGATTGGCTTCCCCATGTCTGCAAAGGTCATTGGAATTTTGACAGGGTATAGTACTTTTACAATGAGGTAAAAACATCACATATGTATTTTTTTTTCTGAGAAGGGCATTTGGGGAGAGGAGGGATGATTAGTCTATTGCATTTATCTAAATGAGAGACGGTTAGGGCCTGGATTGGGTTGAGATAGTGGTAAAGGAAGGGATGGTACAAATTTGAGAACTTATTTGGGGATGAGTGGCTCAGCAGATGGAGGAAAGTTGCCAGGAATGATAACTGGACTGGAAGGAAAATATCCCCTCTAATAATCTGCTTTGTGGATACACTTATCCACCCGTCTGTATGTATGTATTCCTACTTACAACCCTGTATGCAGAGAAGTTAATATACTAAAAACACTGCAATGTACACTTTGAAAGGATGAATATTATAGTACAAGAATTATAGTTCATTTTGGTCATTTGTATATCTTCTTCAGTGAAGTGACTATTCAAATCTTTTGCCCATTTTTAATTGGCAAGTTTGTCTTCTTATTGAGTTATAAAAGTTCTTTATATATTCTGCATAAAAGTCCTTTGTACAATATCTGTATTGAAAATATTTTCTCCCATTATGTGTAATCCTTGTGACTGTCCTATATTGTAAGTACTATTTTTATCTGCAATTTACTGATGAGGAAATGCAGATTTGGAGGGGTTAAGTAATTTTCCTCAGTCACTTTGTTAATGTCTTTCACCACTGCACTTTAGTCTGTGTCACCCTAAGCAATATTATTAACTCAAAGAACATATTTTACTGAGAATCTTAATATATTTATATAAATGCACAAATACAAAAAAGAATTATAGTCCAATAAAATATTAATAGCCCTAAAATGAGGTGGTCACAGTATCTCATTAAGAATTCACGTTGGTTCACTTTTCCCCATCTACACGTCAAGAAGTGTGGGATGTGGGCTTGCCGGGTGCTGTTCCAGCTCTCTGATCTGTCCAATGAGGGAACTTGCCTTGCCTTTTCTAAAGCGTACCCTATAATTTGTTTTGGCACTAACAAGACAGTCTTTTAGAGTCCATGTGTGATTTGCAATCTGTCCGACCGCTGGGGATATCATGGCAGCCTACTTTGAAATGCAGCTTGCTGTCTGGACTGCTCAGTGACTATAATATACTGAACAGAGCCCCCTGTGTACCTACATGGGACATGTAGTATGAACATGAAATTAATGGAGATTTGCTTGTTGCTGTTGTGTAATTTAGCCTATGCTGAGAAACACACGGCAGCACAGTTCACAGAGTCTGATTACCAAGAGGGGTCACTCCCATGGACTAAATGATATGGACTGAGAGGAGATGTGTGTGAAAGCCATTTCAGACACTTCCTATACAAGGCATTTTTACTCTATGCATGAATGCACCTAGAGTGCTATTCTTGTGTAGTTATATGTGAAGTTGGACTTCACATCATGTTTATTTCTATTTGTAGTTGCTGAAAACTACATTAGGAAGCTAATGCATCCTATATGTGTTTTCTGTTGTCCTCCAGGAAAGAAGGGGAGCTGTTTGGTAAAGGGGATGATCATGTACGACAAAGCCGTATGGTCTCCTGAGCCTTGCACTATTTGCCTCTGCTGGAATGGAAGAGTGCTTTGTGATGAAACCCCGTGCCACCCTCAGCTGTGCCCCCAAACGTACATACCTGAAGGAGAATGCTGCCCAGTCTGCTCTGATGCTGGTAGAGATATAGCCAAAACAAAATATCACTAACTTCAGTTTTAAATTATGATAAACTAGTCATCAGGGCACTTAAAATATTGGCACAATGCTGATATACACAGAAAATCCCTGAAGAAGTATGGAAACAAAAAGATCTTGCCTTTATAGTTCTAGCTTTCTCAGATCGAGTATATGGATCAGATTACATTCTAATTTGGACTGTTTTGAGTAATATAACATGTATCAGATTTAGAGGTGCAGTGAGAATTTTCTGTACCCAATAACTGAGTTTTTATTTTGTGTTAAGATCTCTGCTAGTGTTTGACCTGAATTATCTCATTTAATCCCACTCAACAGGAGTATAATTATCATTCTAATTTTAGACTTGAGGAATTCACGGTGAACAAAGGGAGGAGTGGCTTGCATCCAGAGAAGGAAGCTCTAACTCTCTAGTCTGTTGTCAACCACTCAAAGGCAGTACAGGAATTTGAGGGTCATGATTACTTGCCTCATCCTAAAATAATCCAGGAGCACAACCTTGGAGCAATGGTTTCTCTTGTGGCACTTCTGTGCATAGGAAGATCATAGTTTATGGTTTTGTTGGCTACTCACTGATCTTTTATCAAATGAGGCTTATACCTGATTGAGCAGAGGGCACTTGGGAGGAGCCCCGGGTCTTACTTTATCTATATATCCTCCCAGAAAAGCCTAGCCAACACCGTATTAAATAAACAAATAAATATCTGTTTTGATGATGGGAAGGGTTAGAAAAATTTTCTATTGTCTACAACAAAGGTAAATTATTCCCATGCACACAGGAAAATTGGAAGGTAAGTGACTTCAAAAGTCTCCTGCCAGGAAGAACAATTAGAATATTTAGGAACTGCATTTTGCTTTATATTACCAATTATTTCACTAAAGTATAATGCCTTTTCAAAAAATTTTATTTTCTAATAAAATTCTTAATAATTCCTTGGTGTGAAACACAGATTTATAAGGTAAGATTCAGAAATTCTCAGGCATTTTTCAAAGGACATGGACTATTCTTGAAATGCTGTAGGTATTTTTTTTAAACAAAAAAGTTAGCTATATAGGAAAGATTTTTAAGTGTTCCAGTGTGATAGCTTTTGTCTTCTTTTACTAAATGTTTTCCTATTCTTCTTTTGCATGTTCTGCTAGATATGTGAAAAAATAACTCACAGACTTTATAATATATACTGAATTGATATGTCAAGTAATTCAAATAATCAAATTTTTATATTTCTTTTTTTTGGATAATCTGGATAATTATAGTATTAAATGAAAGTAGGGAGATCAAATAAGTTTATAACTTTTGATGAAGAAAACTTAGGGGTTGAACCCAATTCTCCCTAGAACTCTTCATTAGGTGGGTAAGTTTGAACTCTAGTCTTTGTTATGCCTTCCCTACTTTCTGCCAAAAATAATAATATATAAATATAAAAGTGGATTTTCTACTATTATCTATTCTGCTTCTATCACCAGGGAATGATAGAAAGCACTCCTGTACATTTGTCTAAGATAAAACAACACCACTTAAAGTATAAGTCTCTAATACATCTTAGGTAGTAAAAATGATTAAGTAAAGAGTATGGGAGTGACGTGGAGGAAAACGTCTTACACTTCTAAATTTTGGGGTATACTTTTGGGCCCAGGAAGCTGAAAAAAGGAAAATCAGACAATAATAAATGTCTAAATAAAACCCAATTTTACTATCTTAAGCAAGTAAGATACTTTTCACTTGTTTATGTCATTATCATTTCACATGATAATGTCCATATCTTACATTATAAATAACCACAATTAACTGAACAGTATCTATTATAAAGATAGCACATCTGATTATATTGCAATCTGATAACAGGCTTGCTTACCATTTTTGCATTATGTGGCAATATTATTCCCTCTTTAGTTATCAGGTAACATGATTTTAGTAAAATAGGTATTAAGACCCACAGATAAAAATAAACTTGTTTATAATAGATATTACAAAATAGAAATAAAATTACTATTAAAATTTTTCAAGCAAAAATTTCCAGAGGCATTTCACCTTTAAATTGCACAAAAACACTTGGAGGAAATAATATTTACTAATCTTGTTTTCATTATGATTTTTCTTATTAATATCATCTACTTGCCTGCTACCTCCTTCTGCCTGGTCATTAGTCTCCTATTCTCTGCTCAGTGATATAGCATTAAATGATCGAACTGAATTTTCTGGTGATTCTTCAGAACAAAGAGAATCTATCAATTCACTTCATAAGCAACTGCCACCTACTCAGGTGGAAATGCGAGTGGTAAGAAAAGAAGCACTTCAATCTGAGGAGAATGAAGAAGAAAAGGAAGACAAGGAGCCAGAGAGAAAAAACAGTGGACCTGTAGATCATGAGAATTCTTACAATGAGGAGAGCAGAGAAGATGAAAAGCACAGCTCTCAAGTGGAGGAGAGGCAGGCATATCAACATCTAAACTACGGGAGGGAAGAAGAGGAGGAGGAGGAGGAGGAGGAGGAGGACGACGACGACAACGACGACGAAGATACCTTAAGAGGAGATGTTTTCAAAATGCCCTCTCGATTTCCAATACCTGCTCCTCCTAGAAACACACCCACTCTGCCAAGCAGATGCTCTCTGTCTTACAAGACTATAAGCTGCATTAATGCTGAGCTCAGGCAGATACCACCAATAATAGCACCAGAGATAACAAGCCTGGAACTTTTTGGTAAGAGATGCTGACTTCTGTTTTATTTTGTGCTTTAAAAGTAAATGACATCCCATTGGACTGTGAATGTTACATTTTAATTTCATAATATAAATTGACCTCAAATAGACTAATTTCATGATCTTCAGACATAAACTTGGCAGAAGAGATGAAAGATGTGTACTGCAGAATGGTATAGATAGGTATAAAGCAAATTCCTTCAAATTAAACCATGATCTCCCATTGACTTTTTTAAGGGGTAATTTAAATGTAGTAAAATTAATTTTTACAGCTCTATCAGTTTTGACAAGTGCATACAGTTGTGTAACCATTGCCACAATCAAGATGAAGAACATGTCCATCACCCCCCAAAACTCCCACACGTCCTTTCTTCCACCAGCCTCTGGTAAACACTGATCTGTTTTCTGTTCCTATAGTTTTGCCTTTAACAGAATGCCATATAAGCGCAATCACATGGTCTGTAGCCTTTTAACTTGGGCTTCTTTCCTTATCACAGAATTTCATGATTCCTCCATGTAGTTGCCAGTAAGAGCAGGGCATTCCTCTTAATTGCTGAGCAGTGTCCATTGTATGGATGGACCACAGACCAGATGAAGAGCATGTGGGTTATTTACAGTTTTGGGGGATTATATATAGAGCTACTTTAAACAGATGGTTGTGTGGACCTAAGTTTCATTTAACTAAGGTTGGCATTGCTGGGTCATACAATAACTGTACGTTTAACTTTACAAGAAGCTGCCAAGCAGTCATCTGAGGGGATCTACCCACCCTCTCCTACCCTCCCCCAACCCCAGCAGTGCTGGCAAGTTCCTGCTGCTCTGCACACTGGCCAGCACTTGGTATTGTCACCTCCACTCCCCCATTTTAGCTATTCTAGTGCTCTGTAGTTCAGATCTTTTGCATGTGCTTTTACTGGGTCAACTGGCAGGGTGTAGAATGGAGGAGCAGCATGATGTGGTGTGTGCCTGAGGCTGGCTGGTGCAAGACTGACTCTGGGAGGGCCTGGACGTTCATCTGGTTGACAATGAATGCCAGGTCATCCTCTGGCGTTCATCCACGCCAGAGGATGACCCTGAAGGTGCAGGCATCAGAGAATCTGAATATCTGAATGGGGTTTCAAAGCGTGTTTCAAGAGGAGGGTGACTCCTTGGCTGCTATGTTCACCACTGACTCAGGTCAGGGACTCCAAAAGTGACCCCAGGATGAGAATTTTGGTGCAAGTAACTTATAAGGGAGTGACCCAAGAGAAACTGCTCAGGGAGTAGGACCCATTCACGTTTTTTTCAACTCTAAAATATAATAACATAGAAATAAATTCTCAATAAATAAAGGCCAACACTGCTGATCAGGAATGACCAGTCTGTGATAGGACAGTGCCAGTGTCAAATTTACTAGCAGCTTCGATGACCTTTCCTAAATTAGGATTTTCACTCCACTTTCATTATGATCAGCTCTCTTACCTAGAGACCTGCAGCTCCAACACTGCTTCCTTCCTGCTTTGGCTGCATGCTGGGTACATTTTGCATTAAGAAAACCTGGTTATGGTAAGCTAAAGTCTTATGAAAGATAAATGACCCCTGGTTAGTCACACTGTCTTATAATTCATGGCTTGACAAGATCCCCATATTGTTTTTTATAGTTTTTATGACTTCTGGTAAGCTTGTTTTCTATGTTTACAATCACTGACTACTTTATTTGACCAAATATCAAATGCCAAAAATCAGTGAAACTGAAGCATGTAGGAATTTTTGTAGATTGAAGATAAAATAGAGACAAGGACAAAATTAATAAAAGAATAATGTTAGATTTGGAGGGAGTCTGAAGGATTATCTTCCTAAACTTCCTATTTAGAGAAGGAAATTGATGCTTAAAGGCAAGTAATTTGCCTGAGATTTCATCAATAAAAATAGCAATTTTCAGTCCAGGGTCTAAGAAAGTGAATATGAAGAACTATAAAAATCAATTTTGCTATAACCTTCCAGAGATACATCTTTGTTGTAAACTGCATAATACTAATAGAATTGTCAAGCAGACCACATTCAGGCTGCTTTAAGCAGCTTCATCTAACACATGATGTACTAGAATACAAGTCCTTAGAAAATTTTGACTATGTAACACAACCTAGTTTCAGTTTTCTTATTTTTCTAAGCACACATTTGTTGAGAGCATATCTATTTTGTGTTTTTTTTTTAATGGGAGTTTAATAAGTTGCAAGTTAATGTTTTTAGGTCATAGAAATTTCCCAATTAAACCAAGTCTATAGAAATGTCCAATCTAAGGCATCCAGGGAATGATACCTTGATTCAAGAAGGCCAGTGAAGTTCAGTGTTTTTCTCTTAAGTGGAAAGGCACGTGGTGAACATGTTCAGGGTTTCTCTCTTGTCTGGAAGGGCACGTGGTGAACATGGCGTCATCTGCTAGCTTTCTCTCCTGGCTACCTGTTTCATGAAGCTCCCCAGGAGGTATTTTCCTTCTTCATCTCCAAAGATCACTGGCTGATCTATTCTGTTTTTGTTCTGAGTATTGTTCTCTCCTCCAAATAAATCTCTTTTTATGTTCATGTACATATTTGTATGTACATGTGCCTAAAACACACACTGCTGTCTGTCCTAGGGAATGCCATCACTTCCATTCCAGATGAAGCATTTAATGGATTACCTAATTTGGAAAGGCTTGATCTGAGCAAAAATAATATCACCTCTTCAGGCATAGGCCCCAAAGCTTTCAAGGTAAACATTATAATCTAATTTGTGAGTAACATATTTATACTGTTTTCCTGTATGATGTAAATTGATAATGGTTGAGGGGGCGGGGGAAGGAAGGAAGAGTAAAGTATTTTTAACTGATAGTTTTTTCCTATCTTTTCAAAAAAGTTTCTTTTTTGAGAAAATTTAAAAAAAAATTGTTTTAAAGGAATTCTCCTCTCTGATGTCCCTAAACTACATTCATGTTTTATCTTGAATATAGTTTGTTATCCTATATATTTCTAGCTTCATTCTTGACATCAACAATAACATCAGTGACAAAACTAATGTTTTGAACTTATGGAGTAGTTTCTCCCAGGTAGCTGAAGACATAGTGAAAAATAGTCTCTTAGGCACATAAAGTATTTTCTCGGAATAGAGGAGACTCATCTGGAAATTCTCTTAACAGTTTCAGGTTAACAAGATAGTGCTTCCTTATTTTTGTGCAATGGACAAAATCTGAAGAAGGCTATACTATGGCAGGAGGGGTTCTGGAAGAACAAACAAGCTAAGAGGAAAGTTAGCACGGAGTAAGACTGTAGAAAAGAAAGAGCGAGAATAGGAAACAGCATAGAATAAACCTGTGACAGTACAGATTTGACTAAAAATTTTTTTTAAAAAAGGAGAAGAGTGGATTGAGGAATTTCAGAGAAACAAAGGTATAAGCAAGATAAGAAGGGCTCATGTGTGTAAACAAATACACATAATGTATGCTCTTTAAAAAGTCATGAACAGAACACCCTACATCCCACTAGATCAAACTTTTATTCCATTGGACAGTCTACCATCCACTATATTCTGTCCACTTTATGGTCACATCATTGGCCTTTCTCATTCTCCTGGTTTACATTCGAGTCTAGAGTGGCATAACGAGCTCCAGTTTCACAAGGTACTCCTTAGTCTTATGACAGAAAAACACTGGTATTAGGGAAGACTTTTTCTTTATCCAGATGAAGATATTGTAGGAAATTACCTCCTTTTCTTGTTTTGGGACTCTCTTTCCCATTCCAAAATAGGTAAAATTTGAACATGAGAAATGGAGAATAAACCATTCCATGCGGCCTCCACTTTTATTGGCAGAGGCTAGGTTTGCCCCAGGACCACGCAATTCCAAACGTGAAAATGCACCTTTTCCCAGACACTGAAAATTATTTGGGTGTTATGTAGAAATACCTTGCAATATTAGAAGCACTTATACTTGAAATATTTCCACAATAACTAGTTCTATTTTTTTGGGGGGGGGGGAGAATGCATGGTCTGGGAATTGAAATCGGGTATCCCACATGGAAGGCGAGCGTTCTACCATTGGACCACCTGTGTACTATTCAAACTTTTTTTAAAATTAGTTCTATTTTATGACACTGTTTCTACTTGGTGTCGATAGGAAACTGAAATTTATAAATATGTTGAAAGGATTAAAATTAGTATCTTATTGTCAGCATTGATGATAGATCAGATCACTGTATGGTTTAATTTTGTGTCATTGTTATTAGGGTGATAACCTAAGATCTAGCAAAATATGACCAATTCAGTGGCAAGAGTGACCTTTTCCCACTTATTGAAGCTGCAATATAAATGTGGGTGAGTGGACCAGATAATCATAAAATGCAATTTACTGAAAACTCCTGAGAATATGTTATTAACAGGATCAGTATCGTCCAATTCATTCTACCTGGCAAGGCAAATATGGGGATTTCTAATGTGGCCCAGGCATTACTGTCTAAGTGATATTTTTAACTGACTACTTCAAATTGATCATTAAGGAAGATCTGAAAGCAGATGAAAAGGTAATTTTGGGATTTGTTTTTTAAGCTTCTGAAGAAGTTAACACGTCTGAATATGGATGGAAACAAACTGACACAGATTCCTTCAGAATTACCATGTACATTAGAAGAACTTAAAATCAATGAGAACCATCTTCAGGCTATTGATGAAGAAAGTTTATCAGGTTTTAATTTTTTTTTTATTATGTTTCCTTCTAACCTTTCTTCTATAGTTGTGTGGAAATTTTATTTAAAGTATTGCTAAATGAAGAGATAATGAAAATTGTTAGGTCACTTTATCATTTAAGTTGAGAAAACTTTTTTTCTTATTACAGAAATTGTGGGTTTGCAAAGCAATCATGCATAAAATTCAAGATTCCCATACACCACCTCACCATCAACACCTTGCATTGGTGTAGAACATTTGCTACAGTTGGTGATAGAACATTTTTAGAATTGTACTATTAACTAAAGTCCATGGTTTCACTTAGTGTTCACTGTGTAGTGTACTTCCAAGAACATTTAAAAAAAAATTTTATTCTGTTACCATATATACAATCCATCAAATTCAGGTATACATTTTAGTACTGTTGTGTTCAAAATATTGTGCTACCATCCATTACCAAAACATTTCTATCATTCAGATAGGAACATTGTACATTTTGAGCCCTAACTTCCAATTCCCTATCCCAACCCATCCCCTGATAACCTGTATTCGAGATTCTGACTCTATGAATTTGCTTATTGTAATTATTTCAAATCAGTGAGATCATACAACTGTCTTTTTGGTTTTGGCTTATTTCACTCAGTATGTCTTCAAGGTTTATCCATGTTGATACATATATCAGGATTTCATTCCTTTTTACAGTGAATAATATTCCAATGTATGTATATATCACATTTTATTTATCCATTCATTGGATGATAGACACATGGATTGCTTTCATCTTTTGGCAATTGTGAATAATGCTGCTATGAACATTCATGTGCAACTATCTGTTCGAGTCCCTGCTTTCAATTCTTCTGGGTATATACCTAGTAGTGGGATTGCTAGGTTATATGGTAGTTCTATACTTAGCTTTCTGAGGAACTGTCAAACTGTCTTCCACGGTGACTGCACCATTTTACACTGCCACCAGCTGTGAAAGAGTATTCCTATTTCTCAGCATCCTCTGCAATACTTGTTAGTTTCCATTCTTTTTTTAATAGTAGCCATTCGTAATGGGTGTGAAATGGTATCTCATTGTGGGTTGGATTTGAATTTCCCTGATGGCTAATGATATTGGGCATCTTTTCATGGCTTTTGGGCCATCTGTATACCTTCTTTGAAGAGATATCTGTTCAAACCTTCCAATCATTCTTAAATTGGGTTGTGTGTCCTCTTGTTAAGTTGAAGAATTTGTTTATACATTCTGGATATTAAAGCTTTATTGGATGTGTGGTTTCCAAATATTTTGATAATGTAATCAACATATGATGGGGTGTATTTTTCTTCATATTCATCCAGTGTTTTCTGGGCTTCTTGGATGTACCTATTCATGTCTTTTCCTAAGTGTTTTAGTTTGTTAATGCTGCCAGAAATATAATATACCAGAAATGGGTTGGTTTTTATAAAGGGAATTTATTAAGTTACAAGTTTATAATTCTAAGCCATAAGTGAGATACCATAAGTGAGATACCTTGATTCATAGGTGGATACCATAAGTGAGATACCATAAGTGAGATACCTTGATTCAAGAAAGGCCAATGTCTGTTACATGGGAAGCTATATAACTGGTGCCTGCTGGTTCTTGCTCCCAATTCCATTCCAGCTTCAGATGCCAGTGGTTTCCTCTTTAAGCATCTGTGGGCCTTCACTTAGCTGTATCTCTGGGACACAACTCTGCTTAGCTTCTCATGGGAAGACACATGGTGACATCGCATCTAGGTGTCTGCTCTCTATGTCAGCACTCCAAGCATCTCCAAATGTCTGCCTCTCTGTTGGCTCTGAAGCAACTCCAACATGGTTCCCTTTTAAAGGACTCCAGCAAACTAATAAAGACCCACCTTGAATGGGCAGAGCCTTAATCAAAAGGGCACACTCACAATTGGGCAGGTCACATCTCCATGGAGATAATCTAATCAAAGGTACACTCACAGTTGGGTGAGTCAATCTCCATGCAAACAATCTAATCAAATGTTCCACCCAACAATGAATCAGGATTATAGAACTTGGCTGCTCCCACAAGATTGGTTCAGGATAGAAAACATGGCTTTTCTGGGGTATATAACAATTTCAAATTAGCACACTAAATTTCAGAAGTTCTCTATTATTATTTCTTTGAATATTCCTTGTGCTCCCTTCCCTTTATTCCCTTTATTCTCTTTGTGGGAGTCCCATAATGTGTATACTGGTGTACTTGATGGTGTCCAGAGCTGTCTAAGGCTATTTTCACTTTGTATAATTCTTTCTGCTCCTCAGCCTGACTCTTTCAAGTGTCTTGTCTTCAAGTTCACAGATTATTTTTTCTGCTAGCTCCAATCTGTTCTTGAAACCTTCCTTGGAGTTTTTCATTTTAGTTACTGTGGTCTTCAACTCCAGTAGTTCCTTGTGGTTCCTTTTTAAAATTTCCATCTCTTTACTAAGATTCCCATATTGCTCATTTGTTGTTTTCCTGATATCCTTTAGTTCTTTCTCTATATATTTCTTCATCTCCTTGAGCATTTTAAGATCTTTTTTAAAATTAATTTTTAGATTTTTTAAAAAAATACCAAAAAACACCAAACAAACGCAAACATTCTTAACTTTTGATCATTTCGTTCGACATATATAATCAGTAATTCACAATATCATCATAACATTTTGTGTATAGGAGGTTCTGACTAGAAAAAAGAGGAAGGGGAGGTGCACTCTTCCTAGCCCTAATTATAAGAAAAATGAAAGAGGAAGAAAGCACCCTCTCTCCTCCCTGGTGCATTGTACAAAGAAAGAAGGAGATGAAGACAGATAGATGATGAGCCATATTTCAGAGTAAAATTGAGACATTAACTGTGAAAGATCTGAAGCAAATATGACAAAACGTTATCCTTTGTCAAATCTGGGTAGCAAGTACAATGGTGTCTATTATAATCAGTGTATTCCAGAATTTCCTAATTTAAAATATGGATCATATTTAAATAACAGTTCTCTGCCAACTCATCTTATTGATGCACTATATCCAAGGGTGGGGGGGAGTCACCTCTAATATTTACAATTCTGAAAATTTCATTATGACAGTATTCACACAAATTCTGCTGCATTGAGGTAAAGACAAGCTGGTAAGCAGTTAGGTAAAACGAGGTAGGCCTCACTCTTTCAATTACTGCATGCAAAGAATCTCTTTTTTTATTATTTTACTTTTTATTATTTTTTATTAAAAAATGTATAACAACAAACAAAAGCAAACATTCTTAACTTATGATCATTCCATTCTACATATATAATCAGTAATTCACAATATCATCAAATAGTTGCATATTCATCATCATGATCATTTCTGATAACATTTGCATCTATTCAGAAATAGAAATAAAAAGAAAACAGAAAAAAATTCATACATACCATACCCCCCACCCCTCTCTCTCACTATCACCAGCATTTCACCCTAAATTTATTTTAACATTTGTTCCCCCTATCATTCTTCTTTATTCCATATATTTTACTCATCTGTTGATAAGGTAGAAAAAAGGAGCATCAGACACGAGGTTTTTACAACCAGATAGTCACATTGTGAAGGCTATATCATTATACAGTCTTCTTCAAGAAACATGGCTGCTGGAGCACAGCTCCACATTTTCAGGCAGTTCCCTCCAGCCTCTCCACTACATCTTGACTAACAAGGTGATATCTATTTAATGCGTAAGAATAACTTCCAGAATAACCTCTCAACTGTTTGGAATCTCTCAGCCACGGACACTTTCTTTTGTCTCATTTCACTCTTTCCCTTTTGGTCTTAAGATCATTTTTTTTAAAGGCTTTGCTTAGTATGTCTCCATTCTTGACCTCTTCCTAAGTGTTTTTTGGATGTTTATCCTCTTTCTTTGGATGAGCCATCATTTCCTCTTTCTTTGTCTTACATTCTTTTGTTGTACACAGTACATTTTAACATAACTTTAGAATTTATTCCCTGAGATGTCTACTTCCTGATTTTGTAACCATCTGGGGATAGGACAGAGATCTTTTTGAGCTTCAGCCCTTCTATCAGGAAGGTCTGCTCGACGTGAATGCAGTATGCATGGTTTTCCCTGTCTTTCTGGGCCTCTCTCTTGTCTTGGGGTTTTGCTTGTTAGTTGTTTTGGAGTTCCCCTGTTTACAGGAGTTTGGGTGTCCACTGTGTTTCCTAGGACACAGACCTTTCTCTCCTGGGTGTTGGATAGCAGCAGGCCTTTGTCCCAGACTGTCTATCTTATAGATTTTTACACTCATTTTGTTGTGTCAAGCTGCTTTTGTCTGAAGGGCAAATTCTGGGAGGAGGGCATACCAGAGAGGACTTTCCCACATCAGTCTTTCCCAGCTAAAACGTGACCAGGGACCCACAAAGGGGACACACACTGGCTCCAAGGGGCCTTGGGGAGGGGTTCGAGTAGGGTGCCAGTAGCTTCTCTGATGGTTCCCCAAAGCTGAGTTTTCCTGGCCAGTCCAGCAAATGCAGCCCTTCAGCTAACTGTCCTTTGAAGCCCAGAGGAAGTACAATGTCTCCAAGTCTGTACTACTACCAGCCCTGTGTGTGGTGGGATGGAACAATGCTACCACTGCCTTTGTCTGGTTAAGGTGAAATAATGTCTGCTGTTGCCTTTGTCTGGGTAGGTTGAAACAATAGCCCTGAGGTCCGGGCCCCTGCAATCTGAATTCACTAATCAAAAGCCATGAGTAGTTATCAGCTTTGTCCAACCCTAGTCTTGGGAAAGAAGATTTTTATGTTCTTCTCTGTCACAGGTGAGCTAGCCAGGGTCTGGACCCCAGGACAGCTTGCCATGAGAGTGGAGAATGGGCACCTGTCACTAACTGAGAGAGTAATTTTCTATTCTTTACCGTAATTTAACAACCTCTTTCTCCTGCTCTTCCCTGGATGTTGTACAGTGTTCTTCTGACTTCCAGAGTTTCAAGTAGTTCTTTCAGATGGTTCCTGCCTGTTTAATAGTTGTTTCAGTGAAAGGACTGAATTCTGAAGCTTCCTACTTCACCATCTTTCCACAATCTTTGATAAAACTTATTTTAATTTTTGACTGATGAAACATTAAAATGTGTTGTAAACTACCTGTTGTCTTAAAAAGTACCCTAATCACAAATTAACTTTCTTTCAAAGATTTCAGTTTATCATTATCCACAATACAATGACTGTACTACAAATCCATAGATATACCAACCGTTCCTCAAACTACTCTGTACTTTGCATTTGTCTATAGAAAAGTTAACATGTATTGTAAACTGCCTGTTGTCTTAAAAAGTACCCCAACCACAAATAAAACTCTCAAAGATTTCAGTTTATTGTTATCCACAATACAATCACTATACTACAAATCCATAATCTTTTAATTTTTACACCAAATATTCCTCAAACTACCCTGTACTTTGCATTTGTGTTTATTTACGTTTTTATTTTATTTCCCTAGGCAGTGACTAACACAGTGCCTTGCTCACGAGGCACTTATAAACTCTGTTGATTGTGTCTTCTCTATTACTCTTACACAGTCAATATACTTCACCACAACTCTCCCTCCGTATTTTCTATTTTAGTTTGTCATGTGCTGGAACCTAAAACCAAGCACAGGCAAATTGTGTATAAAATGTGAGTAAAATATCAAGCTGAGACACTATCCTATAATGAAATACATAAACTATAGTACATGAACTTTATGGTTATATCTTTGGCTTTGAAATATTTGTTTCTGTGAGGGCTTGTCCTGAGTAGCTGTAGGAAATTGAGATACTGCTATATTCATACTAGGTGGCAAGTATGAACAAATGTGCGTTTATGTATTACTATCATGATGTCCTGGCTTTCTGATGGATTAGGCTTTAGTGATGGTGCACCCCATGTTTGGTAGATTTGATATTGCTGGAATTGATTTTTTTACCATGTCTGGATAACGAAGTTGTCGCATTTTTAATGCTGTATAAAAAAGACATTGTCAATATTTAGTTTTTCACTTACTTCTACCTAATATCTTTAATAAGAGCATATGCTTTAAGATAAACACTTAATTTTTCTTTTTACCATCATAATAGCCTCGCATGACTATTGAGGTATAGTGCTCAACACTTTTTCTTTACTGGATTTGAACTATGTTTATTATGTAAATGTTGATAAACTAAGGTTTTAAAGGAATAAAGCAATTTCCTATTACTCCCAAAAAACCTCACAGGAGTTGAAGGAGGCGATGGGAGAAGAACAATAGTAATGAGAACTGCCAAATTTGAGGACTACATAGTTATGGAAATACTCATTTTCCAGATGGATTTCAGGGTACACATTTAATAGATATAAATTTTGATGGGCTTTGTCATATGGAAAGGACAATAGAAAATTCCATTTCTATCCGCTGAGTAAAATAGAAACCAAAGGGAACACTTAATTTAAAACAAGTGTACTAATGAGCTGCATGTGAATTATGTGTGAAGACCATATTTCTAGCTGTATTATCAAAATGATACATCATAAAATATAAGGTACTGTCATACATATCTTTCTGTTGTTTCCCACAGCAAACTGTCCTCCTCAAGCACAAGTGTTTCTACTATTTCCAACCTCTCTATGTGCAGTCCCGGGTACACTGGCCTCCCATTCATCCCCCTCCCCTCCTGTCTCCAAAGTCCAAGCACTGCAGAGGCCTTGGCCCTGCACAGATGTCCGATAAGAAGGCTCTCTGCTGTCATCTCACCAGAAATCTCCCCTGAAATCTTGTGCAGGTTGAGGGCTTTTCTTTTGTTTGCAATAGGTTCTTAGTGCTTTAGCGCTGGTCCCTCAGGTACTGAGTTCTCAGTCTTGCTCTAGGGCTGGCCCTCTGGGTGGTGAGTTCTCTCTCAGCTGCTGCGGTTGCTGGAATTTCACACCTCTTATGAGACCTGCCACAGTGAACAGGCAGGCTAGCAGGCAGCGAGGAGGGTGAGCCTGAGCACAGACCAATACTCAATGCCAAATCTGACCATCAGTGAGCCAGTGCTCTTCTGTTCTCTCTCATGGCAGTTCTTCACTCATGTCCTTTCACATTATAGTTCTAGACAAGTAGGGGAGAGAGGGTGTTACATGGACAGAAAACAGCATGTGCAAAGGCATGAAGAAATGAAAAGATTTTGGATGCCCTGGGAACTGCATGCAGTTCTTTGAGATTGGCATACAGGATGTGTATGATGTGAGTGCGAATAGCACAAGATGAGGCAGGGATCAGATAGTTAAGAGTTTTATATGCTAAGGGGTTTAGAATTTACCCAGTAGGAGAAGCAGAGTTTACTTTTAAGCAGAAGAATGTCTTGATGCATACCCAATAAGCAGAAAAGGAAGGTCATATAAATGAGGGAAAAGGGTATAAAAAGCAGAACTAGGGGAGACTAGGAAAAAACTGGACACACTTCAACTGTCTTCACTAATAACTGAAATAAATAAAAATCAATTATCCTTGAGGCCGTTCTAGCAATGAACATATGTCGTTATTCACTAAGAATACCTACAAGATTCATGTTCTTATATACTTCTATCAATATCCATTAATTTGCTCATGTCATTCCCCTAGCACCCACAAGTAGAATGACTTCCTCCCTTTTTTATGCTAATGAAACCTTCTTTCAACATCTACCTGAAGTCTGACTTACAACAACAAACCTTCTTTAATGCCATCCAATTTTCTGTTACTTTGTTTCCTATAAATACAATCTAAAACTAGACTAGAGAGGGCAGGCCATGGTGGCTCAGCAGGCAGAGTTCTCACCTGCCCTGCCGGAGACCCGGGTTTGATTCCCAGTGCCTGCCCATGCCAAAAAAAATAAAAGACTAGAGAATAATTGGAAAGTAATATGTAATAACATCAATTTTTATGTGTTATGTTTCTCTCTCCTGTGAGGTCATGTAATAACCACTAGCCTTCCTCTATTACCTATTTTTAAATGAAAACTGTCTTACATTTCAAAACTTCCACTATGCTCTACATAAGTATGCTGGATTTCTAGATCTTTTAGTTTTGGAAATTTAAGAGGATATGAAGGAAATACAGCTACTTACCACAACTAACCAACCGGCCTCCTATTTCTTGTTTCTCAGTCTTTCCATTTATCCTAAACACTACTACCAGATTAATTGTTTTAAAATTTAGCTTTAGTCATGCCGTTTCCCTACTTAAACTTGTACAGAAACCTTCCATGGTGTAGTTCTATCCTATCCACCCAACCTTTGCTCCTGCCATTCCATTCTCAGCCCAAACCAGCCACTCTAGGTCAGGCCTGGTCTCTTTTCTACTCCCTGAGCACAACCACCTGAGCTCTAAACCTGCATTTATTCACCTTGTTGTTTAGCCTGGATTTCCTCCCCTTTCTATCTAAATTTCTATCTAAATCTTTCTATCCTTAAGAGCCAAACGCTAGTTCTACAACCATTAATTTTTCTCCAATCACTCCCATCTCCTCCTTGTAACCTGAGCACTTATCCTCTGTACTTCTGATGGTACTGTCTGCTGCTTTTGCTTCAAGCCCTGCTTCTCTAATGGAACCCTAATATGGCTAAGAGTAGGAACGAGCCACATAAAGGGCAATGCCTGTGACTGAACAAAACACAAAGCTACACCCTGAAAGTCTGACTCAAATGCCTCTGGATATCATCACTGCTGAGCTGTCCATTCTTTGTTTAAACTCTCAATTGATCTGTGTCATACCAATTCTAAGGCCAGTAGAAATAGTTTTTTGTTTTTTTTTTAAATCTGTTTATGTCCAAGGGCTTTCTTGGTACCTCACTCTGAATACATAGAGAACTTTTTATTGCCCTTCTTTCAAAACTTCCATTTGGCTGCATTCTACATTGGAATTTACTGCTTTGCTTTACTGTTCTAACTTCCCGTTTCAGAGGCTGAGGGTTTCCCAACCCTTTATATGCCCTGGAAAAAGGAAACTCATTGCATTAAACTCCCAATCACTCTTACTCTACCACTTCACATTTACATGTCTTTTCAAAAGCTAAGAAGAATCTTCTACAACCTTCTACTTCTTGTCTACCTGAGTTCCAAAGCTGTGTTCAGCTGTTGCTGCCTCTGGGGATTTTCCTGATTCTCCTCATCTCCCTCTAAACTTTTACTGACCAAAATAATTAAAAATGCCACTGCCACCCTCCCCTCAATCTTGCTTCTGGTCCTGACATGTACTTTAATAATGATCAAAGTCAGATTTGCTTCTCCACTGGACCATGCATTTGGGCCCTAGCTGAATTGACTGAGCAAATTTAGGACATGGAATATATTTGGGAAAAAGCTCTGTGGGGGGATACAATGATAAAGAAGCTATAATATTTGCCTCCAATAAATGAAATATTTCATATGACATTTTGAAGGGCTATACAAATTGTATATTTTTTCAATTATCCTAATATTTCAATTTTATTTTTTTATAGACGTAAATCAGTTGGTCACCTTAGAATTGGAAGGAAACAACCTCAGTGAAATCAATGTCAATCCTCTAGCTTTCAAACCTTTGAAGAGCCTATCCTACCTGCGTTTGGGAAAAAATAAATTTAGAATTATACCACAGGGTCTTCCTGCTTCTATTGAGGTACTAATATTTCTCCTAATGTTTTAAATATTTTGCATGTTAAATGTAGTAAACTACAATGAAGCAAATCATATATTTTGAAGCATATTAAATTCTGGGTGCTGATATACAGAATGTATTATATTCTGAACATTGGTTCCTCTTCAAACAATACAAAAATAAGAACCAATATTATATTACTAAGTAAAGACCCCTAATAAAGTAAAAAATGACTGACAGCAGGGTAAGCTTATGGGGGGGTGGGTGGAGAGAAGAACTGAGAATTGAAATAGAAAAAGAAATCACAATTTGCAAAAAGTACCTTGACCCACAGGCCATTAAGCTGTACTAAACCAAAACCGTGATGTTCATCACAAACTAAGTGTGAACTTTTAAAAAACCAGTTTGTTCAAATCCATACGTTTTAAGGTAAAACCATAGGCAAAATTATCTAACAGTAACCCTGCATGGGCTTGCATGTTTTAAAGAGAAGGCCACTGACTGTTCCAGCAACTTCATAGTTTAGAAATTTTGACCAATTTCCACCAAAACTGTCCTATGACTAACTCCAGGCCCTACAGCCCTATACATGTTCCTTCATTAACTTAGCTCCTAGGAGATGCTTCACAGTTCTCCATGATGTGTAGTCTCTCTCCCTTGATGTAGGAAATAATAATAAACCTGATTTTGTTAACTAATTGGGTGGTAGTCTTTGGCTGATGAGTGTCAACACTCCTCATTTTATGCATTAAGAAATCAGCGGTCCAGAGAAATTCTATAAATATTCACAGAACCCAACTAGATACAGGTTTTCTTATCTGAGTTCTTTTTTCTGTCAAATCACATGATCATTCAGCCAGAAGTCAGGATGGTGTTTCCTACATAGGTGGCTCCAGTGAGACAGAAAAAAGATTTATCTGTCATGAACTTATGCTACTGCCACAGCTGTCATCTTTCCTCTTCCTCCTATTTCCACATTAAGAGATAGAGTTAAATAACTTTAGAATTTATCAAAACTTTAAAGATCAGTTTAATCTTTAAGGTATTAGTTTAATCTAATACCCTACTTTACAACATAAGTACCTGGGTTCTTAAGAAATACAGATTCCCTGGCCCTATCCCAGAAATGCTAAATCAGATTCTTTGGGGAGTAGAGCCAGACAAATGTTTCAAAATTAAAACAGTAAATGGATAATGCATACACACGGTAAAAATAATACACACAATTTGAGTAATACAAAATAGCATTGTGTCTCCATCCACATTTGAACTTCCCATCCCTGGTTTCTCTCTCCAGAGGGACCCACTTTTACTAACTTGGGAAATTCTAGGTTTACAAGCACATATGCTATAAATCTTTCTTAAAAATCACTGCTACACACCTTCCCTGCTTAACCATATATCTTGAAGACTGTTTCATGTCTATACATAAAATGCCTTCTCATTCTTTCATATAGCTGCAGAGTTTAGAATGTATGAATGGGTACACCATGGTTTATTTAACTACTTTCTTACAGAAGTACATCTAGATTAGAATTTATACTTTTAAAAAGCTCCATAGGTGATTCTAATATACAATCAAGTTTGGGAACTTGCAAATTTTCTTTACCCACTTCTAATAAATACTAAAATTAGGTGACAAAGAGTGAAAATTTGCCATAATATGAATAGAAAGTGACATTGAAGATATATATCCATTCTGAGTTCAGATAAGAGAACAAGGAGAATTTTGTGTTACAAATCATTTAATGAAAAATTAAATTTAACTTGAAAGCAGGTAGCCATTGAAAACCTTCTAATAATTCTAGCCAACTTCACTCTTAAAATTAAATTAATTACAATATAAGTGGATCTAATAAGATGTGAACTTAAAAATATACAGGTAGCAAGGATTGTGGGAAACACACTTGAGTTGGAGCTAGGGGCTCGAAACTGGATGAGTTTTTCACATGTATCAGCCACGTAACCTTGGAACTAGGGGCTTGAGATTGGATGAGTTTCTCAGCTGTATCAGTCATTAACCTTGGAGCTAGGAGCTCAAACTTGGATGAATTTCTCACATGTATCAGCCATATAATCTAGGAGCTAGGGGCTTGAGTGAGGATGAATTTTTCACATATATCAGCCATGTAACCTTGGGGAAGTCTCACAATTTCGCCAAGTCTAGACTTCTCCAATGGTAAACAGAAATAATTTCTAGATTTTAGAAGCCCAAATAAGATCACTCAGGTCAAAAGTGTGGTAATCTGGAAAACATAGTATGGTATATCATGCAACATCAGCTAAACACATTAAATAAAATTCATTTAATTTCATAATCATGAAATACAGTACATTTTATTTCACTAATTAGAAAATTTGATATCTTAAAAATTCTGAACTTTCTTGTAAATTCTGTAAATGAATCTTTAGATAATAATAATGAGAATAAGCTATTAAGCTATTAGAGTCTGTGAAAATGAATATATTTATGATCTAACACAAAAGGAAGAAAAATAATCCTTTTTTCTCTAAATTATAGGAATTATATCTAGAAAATAACCAAATTGAAGAAATAACTGAAATTTGTTTCAATCACACCAGAATGATAAATGTTATTGTACTACGCTATAATAAAATTGAAGAAAATAGGATTGCTCCTTTAGCCTGGATAAATCAAGGGTAAGTACATGCTACAATCTGACTTAGCCCAATTCTTCCTTTTGCTATTAGTAAACAGGACATAAAAATTGGGAGTGATATGTGAGGGAGTGACTGCGAAGGCACTGAAGGGCTCTAGAGAGAATCCCTTCCTCGTAAACCCACTCTGTCCGCAAAACTTCATGGAATTTCTACACTGTTAATGATCTGACTATAGAGGTCTTATCATAATGGTAGAATGCTACTCTAACTCATGTCTGCTCATGGGGTTGACATGAAGCTTAAAGGAGAACCTCTTTCACATTGTGAGTAAGTAGGCTGCTACCTCCTCCTTCTTCTCATCATTAGGTAAAAGAACCAAGCTTCAAAACCCCGGCCTTTCCCCCTACACTACACTCTCTCCATTTCTCCAAACTGTTTGTTTATCTCAAGTCTTACAAAACAGATTCAAGAATGTGACAGAATCCATCTTTCTGCAGAGGAATCAACAGGGTCAGGCTGCAGCACTTAATGAAAGGGGCTAGAATGTGGAGCCATGCGCCTTAGGACAGGGAAAGGACAAGCGATGCAGTGAAGCTCTGGTGGTAAATCTGTCCTGTTCTCCTAATGGAGAAGATCTGGAGCTATATATATATGTGTTCACGTGGGCAGTGTATAGTCATCTGAGTAGAATGACCTGGCACACTTGTTTTTCAGAAGTAGGACAGAGAAAGATATAAAGTGACCAAATGGATTCAGGCAGGGTGTGGGACTGGAAGGGTAATTTATTGGGCCCTATGGATAGAGGAACGTATTCTTCATTAGGTACAAAGCAGGGGTGGGGCAAGAACTATAGGACACTCAGGTAGTTCACCACATTTCTCAGATCTTCTGGCTGATTAGCAATGTTTTCTAGATACTCCCCCCACATCACCACTATTTCACCTCTTTCCTAGGTATGCCTGCCCATCAAATCAAGTGGTGAACAAAACAGCAAAGTTGTCTTTGTTGGAACTAGAGACAATTTTAGGGATAGGTGGTTTGATGTTAGATGGGATTCCAGGGTTTCATTTCTAATTCAACAGTTTGATCTCTGGGATATTTCTGGACCTCTTTGGGCCTCACTGTTACCTCTAGGGATATAAGAGTTTTTCTCTCCTGAGCTTTGTTATGCCTCTCTAATGGAACTCAGAGAAGTCGGAAAGGCAATATGGTTCATTGGTAAACACAGGAGCTAGAGTGTCCCAAACTGATTACATATCCCAGCTTGTACTGCCCAGAGTAACTCAGGCAGAGGATAAAAAAGTATTTGAAAAGTCCCTTGGGGAACTGGGGAGAAAGGAGGAAATATTAAACTTCTCCACTAGGGAATTCCTGATATTCTTGTAAGCAGTGGTGACCACCAATTCAATAGGCTGAGCCCTCAATCTTGGGGCTTGCCCTTATGAAACCAATTGCTGTAAGAAAATGGACTAGAGTGAAGACTGGCCTTGTCAGAATTTAGAGTTCACGGTCATGACCCTCATGTTTCCTACCCTGTTTACTCTTTCCTTTGCTGCAGAAATCTAGAATCAATTGATCTCTCCTACAACAAGCTCTATCACGTCCCCTCCTATCTTCCCAAATCTCTGCTGCACCTAGTGCTCATTGGGAACCAAATCGAGCGGATTCCTGGCTATGTATTTGGTCACATGGAACCAGGCCTGGAATACTTGTACCTGTCATTTAATAAGCTCACCAATGACGGAGTGGACCCCGTTTCATTCTATGGGGCATACCATTCTCTGAGAGAATTGTTTCTGGATCATAATGACCTAAAATCTATACCACCTGGAATACAAGAAATGAAGGCACTACATTTTCTGAGGCTGAACAACAACAAGATACGGTAAATGGCTTTTTCAAGTATGAATTTAAATTGTTGCAGTTGACAAAATAAATGATTAAATGACCATGGCACTTAATAAATGGAACCTTGAATAGAGTGTGAGATCTTGTTGGTTTGTACAGGCTAGTGTGATGCCTAGATACATCCCAGAGTAACTCGGGCAGAGGATAAAAAAGTATTTGCAAAGTCCCTTGGGGAACTGGGGAGAAAGGAGGAAATATTAAACTTCTCCACTAGGGAATTCCTGATATTCTTGTAAGCAGTGGTGACAACCAATTCAATAGGCTGAGCCCTCAATCTTGGGGCTTGCCCTTATGAAACTTATTCCTGCAAAGGAGAAGCTAAGCCTACTTATAATTATACCTAAGAGTCACCCCAGTGAACCTCTTTCGTTGGTCAGATGAGGCCTCTCTCTCTAAGCCAACTCAGCAGGTGAACTCACTGCCTTCCCCCCTGCATAGGACATGACTCCCAGGGGTGTAAATCTCCCTTTTAACATGGGACATGACTCCTGTGATGCGTCAGGACCTGGTATCATGGGACTGAGAAAACCTTCTTGACCAAAACGCGGAAGAGAAAAATGAGACAAAATAAAGTTTCAGTGGCTGAAGATTTTAAACAGAGTTGAGAGGTTATCCTGGAAGTTATTCTTAAGGATTATATGGATATCCCCTTTTAGTTTATGGTATATTTGAGTGGGTAGAGGGAAGTACCTGAAACTGTTGACTCTATTCCAGAGTCTTGATTCTTGAAGATGACTGTATAGCTATATAACATTTAAAAGAGACATGTGATTATGAAAACCTTGTGTCTTATGCTCCCTTTATCCAGGGTATGGACAGATGAGTAAAAAATAAGGACAAAAAGAAATAAACAATAGGGAGGGGATAGGGGGTAAAAAAATTGGATAGGTTACAATACTAGTGGTCAATGAGAGGGAGGGGTAAGGGGCCTGTGATGTATGAGTTCTCTTTTTATTTCTTTTTCTGGAGTGATGCAAATGTTCTAAAAATGATCATGGTGGTGAATACCCAACTATGTGATGATATTGTGAGCCATGAATTGAATACTTTGAATGGTATGTGTGTGTATGAAGCTATCTCAATACAAATATATTTTTTTAAATGTCCATGGCATAAGTCTGGAATCTACTTTTAAATACTCAGGCAAGGAGAAAAAAGTGATAAAGGGTTAGATTAAACATGATTGGCAAAATGTTGCTAATTATTGAAGATGTAAGACAGATACATGAGTAGTAGTATAGTTTTTGTTACTTTGTACATGTTTGCAAATTTCCATAGTAAAAAATCTTTTTAAATAATAAGAATTATTATATAATACTTGGAAACTTAGAGACAGGTTCAAACAAGGCTTTAAAATAATAAAAGGATTATGGTACTACTCTCATTTCCATGTATAATTTAAAAAAATCTACTCTGTAAAACACAAAACCTAAATACATGCTAAAGTTAAAACTGCTTCTCTCTAGTTTTTTCTGAATACAGAATTCCAAATAAATTTATTGAGACTCAAGTTTCATCATTTTGGGGAATGCATTTTTCTGTGTGAGTCCAGCTTACCTATTTAGTCATCCAATCTTGTCTAGATAAGAATGTTTTAAGAGTCTTTATCACTGGCACTGAGGGAGACATCACTAAGCTCTTTTTGTTGTGTCATTGAGTAGTATACCCCTTTCTCCTTCCCCACCTATAAAATTCCAAACAAACTTAAATTTGAAGAAAGAAGGAGAGGAGGAGGAAGAAGAGGAGTAGAAGAGGACAAGAAAGGAGAGGAGAGGGCTAGCATACTCTATTTTTACCTGTAGGTTCGACAGTCTGAATACATTTCTTGTAATTTACTATGAATACAAAAATTATATTGTGACAGAAAATTTTAGATGTCTTATGGAATGTTAAAGATATGATAAGTTAATAACACAGCACCCATTCTAAATATAGCCATTTTAAAGGCTTGAAGGTTATAGAATTAATCACTTGACTGATTCTGATGCTCCAATGTATGAAAGATAGTGACAGCAAAATTTCACACTACTATCTAATGTTAACAAATTAGTTGTAGGGACAAATTGTTTTCTATTAAAGGTCACTGACCTCAGGAAAATAAATTATTTGGTGGTGACATATAAAAAGGTAGCTAACTTGGGATTTATCACAGAGAAGTAAACTAACTACTAAATAAAGAGAAGAAATAGAAATTTTTATTGAATAATCATTTCAATATACTTTACTATCATATTATAGTCAGTAAAAGGGTCAAAAAAAGGGAGGTAATTAAAAAGAGAAAAAGGCTCCTCTCGGTTCCAGACAAGATAGAGTAGTCCTATTTATCCCCATTCCTCCTGCTAAGTACAGCTAAAACCCCAGAACATTGTATATAAAACAAACATACGAAGATTAGGGAGCTTAGCACCAAGGAATAATGGGTTCCTTGGGTTTTCTTTCGCCTCATATATCACAGACTGAGTGGCAATTTGAAAGTGCCAAAGGGAGGAGCACCAAAAAGAGCCCTAAGAAAAGCCTGCTCTCTTTATTCAAAGAATCCGGAAAGAAGAAACCTACCAAGAAAGCTTTTAGACAATAAAAAGCTTATCTAGCCAAACACTATGGTCCCACCCCCACAACTGTCAGCAAAGGCCTAGTAGTAGCCTAGGTTTTCACTCCCACCTGGATGTAACGTGGCATGGTACCCTACCCTTGTTTGGTTTCAGAGAAGACCAATGGAGAGCTGGGACTCTCATCCACAGCTGGTGGCAACGAGCTCCCCTAGCCAGGCCAAAGGGGAACCTGGACTTTCATCCCCACCTGACAGTAACAAAGTGGCACCCCTCTTACCCCACCAGCGTGGTGTCACAAAAGGCTTGCTAAAAGAGAAAATTTAAATAAGACCCAGAGTCTTTAATATAATGCTCAAAATTCTAGGATATAATTGAAAGTCACTCATCATACTTAGAACTGGGTAAATCTCAACTTGAATAAGAAAAGACAATAATGAGAGGACCAAGATAGGAATTATGACAAGGATTATAAAGCAGCAATCATAAAATGCTTCAATAAACAATTGCAAAAATACATTTAAAAATGGAAAGTCTTGGCAAAGAAATAGAAGGTATAAAGAAAAAGTACAAATTTGGGGGCTAAAAAATATAACAATGAAAAAAAGTCAATGGAAGGGCTCAACAGTAGAATGAATCAATGACCTTGAAAACAGAACAATAGACATTATTCAATCTGAACAACAAAGAGAAAATAGGAAAAAATAAGTAAACAGACTCTCAGGGAGAGGGGAACAATAACAAAAGAGTTAACATTCATGTCAGAGTCCAAAAAGGAGTGGAGGAAGAGGGCAGGCTGAAAGAGTACTTAAAGAAGTAATGGCTGAAAATTTCCCAAATTTTGCAAAAGACATAACCCTACGAAGAAAGTGTGCAAACTCCAAATAAGATAAATCTAAAAAATTCATGCATCATAATGAAACATCTGAAAACTAAAGACAAAACATCTTGAAAATGGCAAGGAACAATGTACACAGAAAAAATGACAGAAACCACAGAAAGCCAGAGGAAGAGGCACAAAGTTTTTCAAGTGCTGAAAGAAAAGAACTGTCCATCCTGAGTTTTATGTTCTGTAAGACTGTCCTTCAGGAATGAGGGACATCCTCCAGATGAAGGAAAATTAAGGGCACATGTTGCCGGAAGACCTACCCAAGTAGAAAGGCTGGAGGAAGTTCCTGAAATAGAAAGGAAATGATAGAAGGTGCCTTGAAACATTAGGAAGAAAGAACAACAATGGAAAGAACCAAAGTATGAGTACATAAAATAGACTTTCCTTCTCCTTTTGAGTTTTCTAAATTATGTTTGATGGTTGAAACATAGGCATAAAATTGTGTGATGTGGATATCAATGCATGTACAGAAAATAAGACAATTATAAACAGGGAGGGTAAGGAGCTTAAAGGGAGGTAAGATTTCTGTACTTCACTCATACATGTAAAATACTGACAGTAGTAGATATTTGCAGTGAAGAAATAGTTCTGTATTTTGATTGTGGTCATTGTTTCACAACTCGACATGTGTGATAAAATGGCATAGAAAGATATACACACAATTGTACCCATGTCAATTTCTTTGTTTGTACTGTATTTATATAAACTGTAACCTTTAGGAAAGGTTAGTACAAAGGATAGGAATTGGATAGTACATCTACTGTGTACTATCTTTGCAACATCCTGTAAGTCTATAATGGTATTAAAATTAAAAGTTTAAGAAATAAGGTAAATAGTCAAGAAGCTGAATAAGATTACCTGAATCTTGAAGTGTGTGGCTTTAATGTGTGGTGCAGTGGTTCATTAACTTAGGTGGGCAATAAAGTTTTTATAACAAATATGAACAATTTCCAAAAATATTTTCCTGACAATATTACTATAATATTTTAAGTCCATAAAACTAACTTCAAGTGAAAAAGGCAAGAAAGAGTGCCTAAATGTCTTTTTCAGAAAAAAATAAAAGTAGATTTTGATTTTGATTATGGTGGTACTCAGGTTTTTGGGATAGAGTGACTATTGAAAGAAAAAGTACAAATGAAGCCTTCTAAAATCGAAGTAAACCTAAGGGCTGGATAGAAGTAAGCCTTTCCACGTGTTAAACATTAAAACCACTAAGGCCCAAACAAAAACAGGCAGATTTCAGGAACTGCAAGAACATAGTCAAGGGATCTCCAGGCATATAACAGAAAATCTTCAGGTTGTATTGAAAAACAGCAGAAGATTCCAAAGTAGGGAAGTCACCAGAAAAGAACTTCAAGTACTTAAATATTCTTGGCATCTTGAATATGAACACTGTTTACATCCCTTCATCTCCAAAAGTTTTTAAATCACTGAACTTTTTTCCTATTAGGCAATACTGGGGTCTAAAACTATTCCCTTAATAACAAGCACCGTTGGAATACATCCATTCTATGATACCTGAAATATTTACATTTCAATTTTTTTCTTGTTTTAAGAAAATTTTTAAAAATTTGCATTTTAAAGCAAACTCTAGGTATTATATGCTATTTTATCCCTGCATACTTCAAAATACATCTCTAAAAATGATGACATTTTCTTATATAACTACAGTGCCACTATTAACAACTTAGAAAGTTCACATTAATTCCCCGGTATCATATAAATACTCCCCATTATTCAAATTTCTCCAACTGTCTCAAAAATATCTTTCTATAGTTGGTTTTGTTTGAATCAGGATCCAAATGTGGGCCACATGCTACATTTTGTTATCTCTCTTTTAACCCAGCGCAGTCTCTACCCCCAACTTTTTTTTTTTTTTAACATTTTCTTTATTGTGAAAAATGACATATATACAAAAAAAGCAATAAATTTCCAAGTAGATTTTAACAAGTAGGTTATACAACAGATTTTAAAGTTTGGTATGGGTACAGTTCCACGATTTTTCATTTTTTCTTCTAGCTGCTCCAAGAAATTGGAGACCACAAAGAAATATCAAATAATGATTCAGCAGTCATTCTCATTTGTTAAATCCTATTTTCTCTATTATACTCTTCCTTCTCTTTTTCTTTTTTGTAAAAACAATATATACAAAAAGCAATAAATTTCAAAGTACATCACAAGTTAGTTTTAGAAAATATTTCAGAATTTGGTATTACCCCCAACTTGTTTTTTTTTTTTGAAAAACTACATTTTGCTGCCTTGTGATGTTATTGGACTTATTTCTCTATCACCTTTCCTTTGAAGTGGAAATTAACTCTAAAAGCTTTGTAAGATTGTTTCAACAGTTTTTGAAACTGACAAAAATACTTCATAGGTCATGCCATGTGCTTCACATTTCCTTGTATCAGGAGGCATATAACATTTATGTATTCTACTTCTGGTGATTTTAAAACTTATCATTGATGTCAGCCTGATTGAAGTTTACCATCAATGTTTTCAGTCACTGATGACTGCTGCTTGAATCTAATATTTCATTAGTGGTAGCAAAATGGTGAATTGCTATTTTTTGGTCATTCCTCCATTTATTAGCTGAAATTCCTTTATAAAGAATTTCCCCATATCAACAAGGACCATTCTGTTACGCTCAAAAGTGAGATAAATACTCAGTTCTCTCCTTTTAACTGCCCATAAGAATAAGAAGCTGGTGCCTCGGTCTTTTTTGCTTTGTTGTTTTACTTTTGGTTTTCTCTCTTTTTCCCATTGGAGAATCAATAGGAAGTTATGAGTCATATATTCAGTGTGTTTCAATCACTTGTAATCATGATCCCTTCTGAAACTTAAATTGCCCTATCTTTGGCCAGTGGAGGTCCTTTGAGCTGGCCCTAGTCCTTTGACATGTCTCCATTAATCCTATGTAGTTTACTTACTTTCAGACACAAAAGCATGCCTCGGGATCCCTTCCTATATTTCCTCTTGAAGGCCTGTAATCAGCCTTCCTCCAAATAGCTGCATTTATTTCTGAGGAAAAGTATTAGGAGACTACAATCTGGGCACCAGGTGTGTTCATTTCAATTGTGTGGTTATTGCTTCTAGGCCTTTTTCAGTAAACTGTAAGGAAATAAGCTTTTGTTTTTGAAATATGTATTTTTTTAAGAGCCATAAAACATTTTTATTGAAGCCTCTTGCTGCTTTCTGTAGGAAATGTTGCCCATAACAAGTCATAGAAAACAGGATCATTGCAGGAAACAAATATGAAGGTCAAACTGATGAGTTTAACAACATCAGAGCATATCAAAGGTGCTTAAAACCCTTTATTGGCTCAGTTTCTTTTACAGTATTCAGCACATTGTGTGGACAATACTGGCCCTGTATTGCACCACCTGTTTTAGTTTCCTAGGCTGCTCAGAACAAATACCATGAAACAGTTCAGCTTAAACCATGGGAACTTATTTGCTCATGGCTTTAAGGCAAGGAAATGACCAAATCAAGGCATCATCAAGGTTATGCTTTCTTCCTAAAGACCAGCTAGTGGCAAGCCTTGGCTTCTCTGTGACATGGCAAGGCACATGGTGGCATTTGCTGGTCTCTCCCTTCTCTGCCAGGTTTTGTTGATTTCTGTTTCCTTCCTTCTGTGGCCTTTTTTCTTCATGCCTGAATCTATTCCACCCATAAAGGACTGAAGTAATAGGATCAAGACCCATCCTGATTCAGGTGGGCCACCTTAACTGAAATAACCTCATCAAAAGTTCCTTCTTACAATGGGTTCACACCCACAGGAATAGATTAAAGAACATGTTTTTTCAGGGATACATACAGCTGCAAACCAACACATCTCCCAAGCCACCAATCTGCTCTGTACAGGCCTGGATTATGTTGTGTTTGTCATTGGTGACCAGCACAGTGCCTGGCATACAGTAGCCGTCAGTGGACATTTGTACAAAGAATATTTTGTCAACATTTGGTTATATACGCCATGTGCTTGGTGATGAGGCTTCAAACTATCAAGTACAAAGTTCCCACCATTGAGAAATTTAAAGCCTACTACTGCGTTTCCCAAATCTGACTGATCATCAGAATCACTCAGGAAACTCTAAAAGTAAAGATTTCCAGGCCTCACCTACAGAAACACTAATTCAGTAGGGTTGGGTAGGGGTCCAGAATTCAATATTTTTAATAAGCTCCCTAGACCCTTCTAATAATCAAAGTTGGGAACCACTGGTCTTATGGGTGTTAATAAAGCCTTATGTTTTTATATCACTTTTCCTATGTAAAAAGTTTTTTTTTTAATTAATTTTTTTATTCAACATACAAACACAAACATTATTACCGTATGATCATTCCATTCTTGTTATATAATCAATAACTCACAATATCACATAGTTGTATATTCATCATGATCATTTCTTAGAACATGAAATATGTATTTTGAAAAGAAGAAATCTGAGTTCATACTGACAATTCCAATTCAAATATGTTATTATTTATGTAATTCTTTTGTTTTAAACTCGTTTCTCTTACACTGAAAAACTAAGCTTCCCAACAATATTAACTTACTTTAATTAACTCTGTGCATTTGGCATTTCATATTTTTCTACGTTAACACTGGGATAGAGCTCTAGCAGTAGGATTCCTGGGAAAAAAGGGTAAACTACCTCTGTAATTTTTCTAGATATTGCCAAATTCCTCTCCTTAAGATAGAGGTTGTGCCATTATTTGCTTTCTACAGACTCATCATGAGATTATATCGATAACCTTTTGGATTTTTTTTTCAAATCTGTTACGTGAGAAGTGGTATGTGCTAGTATAGCTTTAATTTGCATTGCTTTTATTAGGAATGAAATTGAGCATCTTTTCACGTTTATAGACCATTTTTAGTTTTGCGTGTGAACTGGTTACCCATATTTTTGCTCTTTTCCTTTTTTCTCCTAGATTTTTAGGAGGTCTTTGTATATAAATCTTTTATCTGTGATATAAGTTACAATACTTTTTCCTAGTTTGTCCTTTGTACTTTGCATATTTATGTTTTTTTAAAACCTGTAGTCAATCTATTAATATCTTCTCTTTAATGCTTATGGTTTTTGAGTCACAAATAGGAAGATTTTTCCATACTCCCAGAATATACTCCTTTATTTTAGTGGTTTAATGGTTTCATTTTTCATATTTAGATCGCTGACACATATGGTATTTATTCTGGTGTATGGTATGAGAAAATGATTCAATTTTATTTGAAGAACAAAATCATTATTTTATCAAATGTAAAATTTCACTCAAATTATGAAGGCAGATTATTATTTGGACAATTTGTGACTTAAATGTGTATTTTTCCCTAGGAATATTCTTCCAGAAGAAATTTGCAATGCTGAAGAAAATGATGATTCAAATCTGGAACATCTTCATCTTGAAAATAATTATATTAAAACAAGAGATATATCATCTTATACATTTTCATGCATAAGATCGTATTCAAACATCATTCTTAAACCACAAAATATCAAGTAACCCAAAGTTTTCCTTTGTCATTTATAAAATGTACTCATATATTTGCTGTAATATTTGTCATTAATAAGAGAGACAAAATTCTCATGTTGTGCTCAGTATTATCATAATAGTCAACTTGACTCGCCAATCTAAAAACGATCAACCAAATACATATCTGCAAGGTGTGAACATCTAGGAATTTCCCACCACTAGAAAGAAGCCGTCTAGTTATAAATTTTTTCTCATGAGAACAGGATGTTATGCATTGCTGAATTAGACTGAGAATATAGAAAAAAAACAAAAACACATTCTTTTCAACAGACTTCAGATAAGAACTTCCCAAGTACCATTAAACATGATGTATGCTATAGTTCAAGACTAAGAAGTATATTGGCAGGAAAAATAATAATTAAAATTTATGAATTAGTGTTCTATTTCTTGTTCTTTTAAAACAATAATTAATAATTTCTCTAACCCCCTATGTTATAGTTACTGATATAAATATACTTAGCTTTAGTTCCTTCTATTAATTATAGGTATGAAATTAAACATTATTGTAATGCTAATTTCCTAATTAATGTAAGTTGTTAATATTAGAGGAAGCTGCGAGAAGGTTATATGTGGAAACTATGCCAATTTTGAAACTTCTGTAATTCTAAAATTATTTTTCTTGAAGCCCCCCCCACTGACCCTAAAATTATTTTTTAAGTTAAAAAAACCTTACTATCTTAAGCTCTGGTCTCATTATTCTTTACTCAAGATCAAAAGATTTTATGGAAAGCAGGGCAGTTTGCCTAAATTACAAGTTGATTATCTTTGACTATTACCTTGTAAATGTAAACCTAACATGCATTTTTGAAAAATTTTCCTCCATTGATCATTGTTACCACTTATCTCATTTGCCCTAATTTGCTGAAATGCATAATTTTGTCAGTTCAATTTAACATCAAGTGATTCCACTACATAATGATCTTTTATCTATGTATTGCTAAATAATTTACAAAAAACAAATATAGCAACTATGTTGACTTGTTGGGCTACTGTCAGTTTTGTGTCTTGAAAACACACCAGCCTAAGAACTTGAGCTCCAGTCTTGACTCCTATGTCTTGTCAGCTGCACCTTGGGAAGCTTACTCTCATTTCTCAAACTTCAGTTATTTAATTTCTTAATAGTTTTATCACCACCCTAGGAAACTTCAAGTCCCACTTTCACTGGGTTATAAGAATCAGAGAAGATGTAAAGCATTTTGAGAAGTATGTTATGCAGGGTGAGTATACTTATTATTATCAACATTTCATATAAAATTGACAATAACCAGAATATTCAAACAAAGTTTAAAATTTTCAAGATGTTAGAGTTTGGTTTATTCCATTTGAGCTAATACTATTTCTAAGGCCATCTTTCTAAGTCCCTCTCTTTATCTAGGAATCTGAGATTATTGCATAAATAAGAATAATAATATTATCAAGAATGTTAGAAAAAAGAGTCCAAGGCTTAAGGCAGGTACATACATTCAAAGAGCGTTTACTACATTTTTACTGTAGAAATAGAATTTTATGGAACAAAAAATTGAGACTGAGAATCAGTTAGGAATGCAGGAGCATTAACTAATTTAAGTTGGTCAATTTGAACGCAAGAGAGGATAAAGTTATCCATTCATTCAAAAGAAGATAAAGTTATTCAATCATTCAAAAAGAATCCCTGTAAAATGCTTCTTGCTGTGTGAATATAAATACATTCAAATAAACAGCTTAAGGCAATCTAAGCAGTAAACCATATAGTGTCAAAGGGTACTCAAATTGAAAACAGTGAGTCAATAGAATTAGCACACTGAGACAGGAGAGACATTGATACTGAACCATTCATTTGTTTTTCTAACTTATTCAGCTACATTCCAGAAACTGTTTAGAGCAATTCAGTGATGAATCCCAGAGTCTCTGGGAGCTTAAAGTCTGGTGGGGTATCAGCTGTAATCAAACAGACAACTAAATAAACAGGCAAATGCGATGAAGTCAATAGAACAGGGTGGTAATGCAATTATGCCCGTCAGCGTGTTTGGTTTCCTCTGCCCGGACCCCAGGACTCAACAGAATGCCTCACAAGTCCCAGTGACGATAAGGCCATTCCCAAAAGGCTTGTAGTGAGGCCCAGCAGCATGTGAAACAGGGAACACTGGAGAACCTATGGCATATAACTCTTTTCAATGGTAGCGGAATCTCTAAAATAGGTGAACATCAGAACAACTGATTGAAGTTTTACAATCTGAGAAAAGAACATAAATCTAGTATTGAACCTGTGCGGCCTTGAAATTTTATCATGTTCTGGATGGAAGTTCTAACTCCATAAAAAAAGAGTATTAATGATGAATGCCCTTACAGTAAACAGTCTTCATGGTATAATGTTTTAACAAACATATTCATTTGGCTTCAGAAATATGATATAATTACAAACATATATGTACACAAAGAAAGTCCTAGCCTAGCCACTATCTGAAAATATTCAGTGTTTCCTCTTTGCACATACGTACAAGGAAAAGCTAACCACATTTTTAATTTTCAGATTTGGCTAATTGTAGATAAGAATATTTTAAATCAGAAGTTGATTTTAGTAAAGCACTAAAGATAACATCAGGAATCAGGAAACACTGGTTCCCATCTCTCTCCAATGATTAATGTGCAGATGTTTCGCTTCTCTGGGATTCATTTGATTCAATCACAAAATAGAGCATCTAAATGGGTCAGTGGTTTTCAAACATAGCTCTTAAAGGGTTCGGGGAGCCTTAGGGCATGAATGTTACTGAGGAGGAACTGAACAGACTGGAGCACCTCTCCCATCAAATAGAACCATTTTGTTATCATCAGGCTGTAAGTCCCTTTCCCTTATTTTTTCTTAAACTAATGGACTAGGTACTATCTAAATTACATACTTGGTTTCAAAATCTGTAAAGAACACGGAGCCAGAGTCTCCTTGTCCTTCCCTCCTCTTCCCCCATCAATACCTATATTTCTGGAGCACCTGAGCTAGAGAAACTTTGCCTTGGGAAAAGGCTCAGACATCCTATTTTCAGCTGTGATGCAGCAACCTATCACGTATGCCAAGGGCAGTGAAGTTTAGTTGGTGTCTTGGTTTCTTTTGAGCTTTCGTACAATAGGGAGGGAAATAGTCCTGCACAGCATCACAACAACAAAAGACTGAAGACCATCCAATCTGAAAGACATTAAAGGGTTAGTCAGCAGAGCATTCATTCTGTAGGAAAGAATCAGTACATCAGTACAGTGCTGTAGAGCTGACAAACTGGCTTTACATCCTCAATCTCTTCCCAAACTCGTGATTTCGCCATGAATTAGGTAGGTAAGGCAACTGGGGCTCAGAGAGAATAAAGAGCACCCAGAAGAGGACACAGTAAGTAAGTGTTGAGTCTGGCCTTAATCTGCTTCTTCTGTCTCTAGTCCAGCTCCTCTTACTAGACCCAATTGCTTCCTTAGGAGAGTTTGGATGGGAGATCTGGAAAATCTGGATATTGGTATGTTACCCAATAAATGGGAGGAACCAAGTGGTATACTTGGGCGGCTGGTGACTAACTTGAGGGCAAGAGGCAAATGGGAGGTGCTGCCAACAGGAGTGGAGGAAGATACTCAAACAATCTTTCCTTGAGCTGGCACTGTCAAAGACGCCATAGATTTCTTATATGATTCATCCTCATTAAGTCAAATTAATTATTCTTTAAGATGATTGCTTTCGTTAAAATGGGGGGGGGGGGGAGGGTATGGCCCCAAGATAATGCATTCTTGAAAAAATGCATATCCACAGTGTTCCCTAAAGTTCACAGGCTCCTGTAAGAGGCAACCAGATCTAGGATGGTTATCCCTGTTTACATATAAGTAATATTATTATTTCAATTGTTAGTAATAAGTACTGTAAAGCTTTAAATTCCTTTGGAAGTTTAATAAATTATGATAATGCTGACTTTAAGATTACTTTAGATTCAGTAAGTATGTGAAAATTTAAGCCACAGATACAGCTAAATGATAAAATCCCAAGGTTTTACTGGTGACTGTTTTTTATTGTGTTTAGCATAATGCTATGTGCTAGAGGCAAAAATGGTTTCCCTGAACTGATGACAAATTTAGATAAAGAGTAACAAAGGAAGCCTGTAATATAATACAGGATAGAATGAATAATAAATTACACAGTATGTACACAGTAGCTTGGAGTAGAAAAGGTCACCAGGCTTGAGTAGGGCCTTGAAATAAGATTTGGATCAACATAGGGGAAAGGGAATGACTGAAATGAAAGAGGGCACTGTTCAAGTCTGGGTTTGCTGGTCAAGGAGGAGCCTAGTCATTACAATAAACTAGAAAAAATAAGTAGGAAACTAGGCAGGAGAAAGGACAGTGGGAACACAAAGAGAGAGGAAGAGATATGAGAGAGTTTTCAAAAGCAGAATCAGTGCTCAGTTGTCTGACAAGATAAGGGCTATAGAGAAGAGATGTGAGTTAAAGAGGAAAACTGCTTTGAGTCTCAGTGATGCTGCTGCGGGATACAGGGGAGCTGAGAGAAGGGGACAGTTTGTAAGAGAATATGCTGAATTTGGGGAGTTAGAGTGGCAGTCAGCCAAGAGAATGGAGTAGTGGTATAGATTTCAAAGCACAGGAGTTGGGGTGGAATCCACCAGCAAGGATGGACACTTGAAGGGGCAAAGGAAGAGAGGAATAATTTAGCCAAACCTTAATGGGCAATGTTCTAGTTTGCTAGTTGCCAGAATGCAATAAATCAGAAACAGAATGGCTTTTAAAAAAAAATTTATTTATTAATTAAAAAAATTAACAAACCAAATAAAACATCAACATATATAATCAGTAATTCACAATATTATCACCTAGTTGCACATTCATCATTTCTTAGAACATTTGTGTCAATTCAGAAAAAGAAAAAAAGACAATAGAAAAATCAATAAAACAAACACAGTAAAGAAAAAAAAAAGATTATACCTACCATACCCTTTTCACTGATCACTAGTATTTCAAACTAAATTTATTTTAGCATTTGTTCCCCCTATTATTTATTTTTGGAGTGGCTTTTTAAAAGGGGAATTTAATAAGTTGCTAGTTTACAGTTCTAAGGAAGAGACAATGTCCTAATTAAAGCATGTCTATAGAAATGTCCAATCAAAGGCATCCAGGGAAAGATACCTTGGTTCAAGAAGGCCAATGAAGTTCATGGTTTCCCTCTCAACTGAAAAGGCACACGGCGAACACAGTCACAGTTTCTCTCAGCTGGAAGGGTACATGGCAAGCACAGTGTCATCTGCTAGCTTTCTCTCCTGGCTTCCTGTTTCATGAAGCTACCTGGGAGGCGTTTTCCTTCTTTATCTCCAAAGGTTGCTGGCTGTGGACTCTCTGCTTCATGGTGCTGCAGCGTTCTCTGCTCTCTCTGAATCTCCCATTCTCCAAAATGTTTCCTCTTTTATAGGACTTCAGAAACTAATCAAGACCCACCCAAATGGGTGGAGACATGTCATCACCTAATCCAGCTTAACAACCACTCTTGATTAAATCACATCTCCAGGGAGATGAGCTAATTACAGCCTCAAACATACAGCATTGAATAGGGATTAAAAGAAACAGATGCCTTCACAAATGGGATTAGGATTAAAACATGGCTTTTCTAGGGTACATACATCATTTCAAACCAGCACAGGCAAGGACCCCCAATTTCAAGCAAGGAGCAAAGAAATAAAGTTCACAGCAACCATCCATCTGATGTGAGCCCTGCTGTCCGACTCTCAGGAACCAATTTACAAAGCACAAAATAAACTGTACCTAAAAGGCCCAGCTCCTCAGGAAGCTACCCCTCTCCTCTTAGCACTCAGTGTCTGTGCCACAATCCTGAGATATATCTCATATTGGTAGCTATATTTTTGTATTATTCAATTCTTTGCATAGGCGGGGATGTTGCATGTTTTTTTAAAATTTTTTATTAATAAAGCCAATCAACATATAATATGAACATTCTTTTTTTCTTCACATAGTTGTATATTCATCATCATGATCATTTCTTAGAACATTTGCATCAGTTGAGAAAAAGAAATAAAAAGAAAACAGAAAAAAAATTCATACATACCATACCCTTTACCTCTCCCATTCATTGATCACTAGCATTTCAATCTTCTAAATTTATTTTGACATTTGTTCCCCCTATTATTTATTTATTTTTAATCCATATGTTTTACTCATCTGTCCATAAGGTAGATAAAAGAAGCATCAGACACAAGGTTTTCACAATCACACAGTCACATTGTGAAAGCTATATCATTATACAATCACCTTCAAGAAACATGGCTACTGGAACACAGCTCTACATTTTCAGGCAGTTCCCTCCAGCCTCTCTGTTATGCCTTAACGAAAAAGGTGATGTCTATTTAATGCATAAGAATAGCCTCCAGATAACCTCTCGACTTTGGAATCTCTCAGTCACTGACACTTTATTTTGTCTCATTTGCTCTTCCCCCTTTCGATTGAGAAGATTTTCTCAATCCCTTGATGCTGAATCCCAGCTCATTCTAGGGTTTTTGTTCCACGTTGCCAGGAAGGTTCACATCCCTGGGAGTCATGTCCCACACAGAGACTGGGAGGGCAGTGAGTTTGCCTGTCGTGTTGGCTGAGAGAGAGAGGTCACATTTGAACAACAGAAGAGGTTCTCTTGGGGGTGACTCTTAGGCCTAATTTTCAGTAGGCTCAGCCTATCCTTTGTGGGGTTAAATTTCGTATGAACAAACCCCAAGATTGGGGGCTCAGCCTATTGTTTTGGTTGTCCCCACTGCTTGTGAGAATATCAAGAATTCTCCACTTGGGGAAGTTGAATTTTCTCCCTTTCTCATCATTCCCCCAGGGGGACTCTGCAAACACTTTTTTATTTACTGTTCAAATCCTTTTGGGATTTATCAAGGCATCACTCTGGACAAACTTACAAAATCTCATGCCCTACTCAAGGTTCCATGTACTTATAGTGTTCAATTAAGCTGTCCACATAAGTCATAATAGGAAATGCACTAGTCAAAATATAAATTTTATACCAAATATACATTTTTTGCTTTAGTCTCACTGTTGCACCTGGCCACCTGGCCAAGTTGTTTATCTAAAGTCTGTAAAATTTAGGAGAACCTTGCACTCCATACACTAAGTAAGTGCTAAAATGACTGGTGACTCAAGAAAGAATCCCGCCTCTTTGATACCCGAGTCTAAACTTGATCAGCTGAGTCGTCCAAAGTTGATATTAATGCTACTTTTAAACAAAACAGAAATGAATCCGTAAAATTTAAGGAATTTTAAAGAAAAAATGAGAAACAACTGAAAAGGATTTATATGGAGGTCATAAAATTAATAGTTTCTTATTAATATTTCCTGACAAGGACATCAGAGTGCGTAGAGCATATTTTTTTAACAATTAAGTCATGCTGTGACATACATAGTAATCAATATGATTGTTTTGCATAATAGCAACGCTGACTGTGTTAGTTAGATTCAGTTGTCAACTTGGCCAGGTGAGCATACCTAGTCTTGTTGCTGCGGACATAAGCCAGCGGTACGTGAACCTCATCTGTTGCCAATTACATCTGCAGTCAGCTAAGAGGCGTGTCTGCTGCAATGAGTGACGTTTGACTTAATTGGCTGGTGCTTAAATGAGAGATTGCAACGTAGCACAGCTAAGCAGCTTGGCATTCCTCATCTCAGCACTAGCAGCTCAGCCCAGGCCTTTGGAGATGGAGAAAGAAATCACCCCGGGGAAAGTTGTTGGAACCCAAGGGCCTGGAGAGAAGACCAGCAGAGAGAAGAAAGAACCTCAGTGGAAAGTTAGCTGCCTTTCCTCTGAAGAACCAACAAAATAAATCCCCTTTTATTAAAAGCCAATCCGTCTCTGGTGTGTTGCATTCCGGCAGCTAGCAAACTAGAACACTGACCATATTTTCTAAAGTCATCATTTAAATATACTATGAATTACTATGTTCATAAGATGCTGACCTAAAAGAATGAAATACTCAAATTCTGCTGTTCAAGAGAAATCTCAAAAGGCAGGGTAAAACCCTCTGTGATATCTAGTCCACCTCTTTCTCTTGCTTAGAAAAAGGTTAGAATGTTTCTTCAGAGGAGGAGTATTTACAGACTGTCAGATGATTGAACTATTTATCTATCCGTGAGTTCAAATCCTTGATCAACTTCAAATTCAAAAATATTAAAAGTTCCCATAAAAATAGAAGTTTCTGGCCAGTTCAAACCTAATACCAGATGACCCTTCGTGGCCCTTAAACCGTAGAGGTCAATGAAATCTTGAGTCTGGTTTCTTGTAGTTAAAAATATAAAGGAAAGGAGCGTGGTTTTGAATTTATTGGTTGCAGTCTTGGCCAAGGTATTTAGCCTCTGAATTCCAAGTTCATCACCCATAAAATTGGGGAAAACAATATCTACCTCACATGGTTAATGTGCAAATAAAATGAGGTGAAGTACATAAAAGTGCTGGGTACATGGGGGACATTAAATAAAAATGAGTTTTATTATCTTCATTTATAGCATCAGAAAACTGGCAGGCAGAGAGGTTAGGTTTGCTCTTAATAACGTAGATGCTAATTATTTGAAGCAATTAATTCTTTAGATTGATGCAAACTATCATGGGGAAATGGCATGGGCCGATTTCATCGGTCAGGGGTCAGCAAACATTTTCTGTAAAGGACCAGATAGTAAATATTTTAGACTTCATGGGCCATCCTCGTTCTGTACAATATTCCACCTGCCATTGTAGTGTCAACACTCAAATGAAGAGTATGAACCTGCCCTCAGGCCAGGGCTGCAGGGCCCATACTAGACTTTGCAGCCACATCCTCAGTGGTTTAGCCAACATACAGCTCTCCATGTATTACTGTATCATCTTCCTGATAAGAAGGTAGAAAATTAATAGGAAAACCCGATTTTAACATCCTACTATTTCACTTAAATGTTTATGTCCATTGCATAGAACAGAATCAAACATAATATGGGATGTACTTAGGCATGAGGGTCATCAAATGCCGATTCTCTAGGCTGGAGCCTAGTGGGTGAATGTTTCATCTTAGGAAAGGGAGTAGTTTAGAAGCAGATCTTTAAAAATTCTGAACATAAGAAATAAAAGTAGGCTTGACCTGTGATTACAATTCACTGTGGTTACTTATAATACCTACAAAGGGGAAAAAACTGTATTTAAAAGATCCAGTCACATTAGCAAAGTATTTGATCAATAAGCCTGTCATGCAGATGGAGTCCTACCTCAGAAATAACCTATGAATGAGTCTACAAGGATAGAATAGGACAGTTTACCTTTATAAACCTAGGATTTACCATCTTTTGTGTGCAATAGGGTTCTCCTAGGAAGGTTTGTTTCTTTAAGTATTTCATTACTGGACCTATGAACATCAGCTCCAATTGAACCTAATCCAATGGAACCAGAGGGCATTTGTAAAAGACTTTTGGAGAAACTAAAATCTACTGTAAACAGTGTAGTCATGGGTTGATACATGTTTGATTTTATACATCTTAAACAATGCTTCAGCATATTTTAACATATTACTCACATATCATTTGTTTTGACACGAACAGGAATATTAGAGACTATAAAGTCATGGCTGGAGGTTGGTTTGTCATAGGCTTGTATTTGAAAGTAGTGAAGTTTCTGACTGTAAATAGAGCTTAGAGATTTTACAACTAAAAAACAAAAGCAGGACCATTTCTTCAGTGAAGTTATATTTCCCTTTCTATATGAAAATGGATAAAGTCAAAACCTACAGTCAAGCATATTTTTTCCTTTTCATAAAATGTGAAGAATGTGAGTCCTTCTTCACATTTTATGAAAAGCAGGATTTTATTAAAAATAACATGTGATTATACTAAACACGTATTAGTTTGGAAAAGAAAAGGAATACATCATGCTACTAAAATGTCCTGTGGTGTTTCTAAGTAACAGAATTTCTGTGGTCAAATAAACCTAACATTAAACTATTAGCTGATACACGCGAATCATTTTGCAAGTTGGAATCTGTTGAAGATTCGTTTGCTTTGCAAAAGCTGGGAATGCCATTCACAATTACCAAATTTATATGTGAACCTGTGAAAAGTTAACTTAATTAGTGCTGTGGCACTCAGAATGTAATATATATTGCGCTAGAACAGTAGTTCTTAATTATTTGAAGGATGGACGTCCTTGAGAGTATGATGAAAGCTATGACGGCCATTTTACAGAAAAACAGATAGATAAAATGCATTTTGCATGTGAACCCCAGTTAAGAATTCCTGTCTAGGGTAACTCTTTCAACTTAAAATAGAGTTTATTTGTAAATATTTCACTAGAGTGAAGGATAAATCAACCAAAGGGTTAAAATTCATTTAACGCAAATTACCTTATTGTCCCCAGCTAATTATTTAGAAATATTTTCAAATAAAGTTGAAAGAATAACTCAATGAACATCTATATACCCTCCTCTTACATTCACCAAGTATTAATTTTACCTTTTTCTAACTTTCCATGTCCATATCCACACTCATTTCTTTGTGTGGGGATGAAGACTGAGCCCTTGGAATGTAAGCTGCAGACAGCATGACACTTCACCCCAATACTTCAGTAAGAATAAGGACATTTTCTTACATAACCGAGACAATTACCACAATCTCTAACACTATCCAACCAAAGAAATTTCATGTTGATTCAGTATCATCTAATATATAGTCTATATTCAGATTTCCCCAGTTTCAGTAGTGTCCTGAATTGCTGTGTATGTGCGTACATGTGGGGGCAGGAGGAGAGAGGAGATATTGATTGACTGAAGAGCCACTCTCCTGTCTCTTTAGACTCCTTTAATCCAGATGAGTAGTTCTCCAACTAGTTAAATTTTTCATGACCTTCACCTTTTTGAAGCATTCAAGTCAGCTAAGTTGTAGAATGTCTCACAATTTGGATTTGTCTGATTATTTCTTTATGATTAATTATAGATTAAAACTTTTTGGCATGAATCATACACGAGGATGCTTTTCATTTTCTTTTGCATCATAACAGAAGGCACATAACGACATATGTCCTGTCATTACTGATGTTGAGGCAGTTGGTTAAGATGGAATGTACTTTTTTTCCCCAGGTAGCTAAGCAATAACCTACTAAGTAATGCTTTGCCTCTGTATGAATATCCTATCATCCAATAACCTTTCATTTAATGATGCTGGCTTCCATTGATTATCACTGCCTAAATAAATTTTTATACTAAAGTTTCCCACATGGCAATTTTCTAAATGTGTTTATTGGTTGGCAATCTTCTATAAGGAACAGCTTTGTTCCTTTTTTTTTTTTTTTTGGCATGGGCAGGCTCCAGGAATCAAACCCAGGTCTCTGGCATGGCAGGTGAGAATTCTACCACTGAGCCACCATTGCACCGTGGAGCTCTGTGAAGAGGGTTATGTCCCCACTTCGTATGTCAGGCTGCAGCTCTGCTGCTTTTAACTTCCTTTTCTTTCTTTTTATATAAAGGATTTTGAATTCATTGTGTTAACCATTACCATCTTGATTCTTTAGGTGATGTTAAAATTATCCCTTAAAGATAGGCTAAGCCTACTTAAAATTAGGCCTAAGAGTCACCCCCAGAGAACCACTTTTGTTGCTCAGATTGGCCTCTCTCTCTATCTCTCTAAGCCAACTCTGCAGGTGAACTCACTGTCCTCCCCCTACATGGGACATGACTTCCAGGGGTATAAATCTCCCTGGCAATGTGGGACAGAAATCCTAGGATAAGCAGGGTGCTGGCATCAAGGGATTGAGAAAGCTTCTTGACCAAAAGGGGGAAGAGAGAAATGAGACAAAATAAAGTTTCAATGGCTGAGAGATTTCAAACAGAATCAAGAGGTTATCCTGGAGGTTATTCTTATGCCTTATATAGGTATCCCTTTTAGTTTATGGACTACTGGAGTGGCTAGAGGGTAGTACCTGAAACTGTTGAGCTGTGTTCCAGTAGCCTTGATTCTTGAAGACAATTGTATAACTATATAGCTTTTACAACATAACCATGTGATTGTGAAAACCTTGAGG